>NW_026057577.1:95483192-95843192 GCF_023721935.1 Panthera uncia
ATATATATATATATATATATTACTACAATAAGTGTTAGCTAAACTAAAAAATAGTATCAAACCTGACCTCTGCTCCAACTGTCTAATTCTCCTTTCAAAATATTTAATGCAAAAAAATGTCATTTAATATTCATTACAACTGTAGAAGCTTTATTACTTTTACTACTGTTTTACAGGTTAAAAAAAAAAGGAGACCTAGATTATGTTGTTCAACATTATTGTGTTAGAAAGTGGCTGAGCTATAATGTGAATCCAAGTAGGACAGACCTCAGAGTCCAACTCTTAAGAATATGGTTACTCTGTATTATTTTGGGAGACGTCAAGAGATTTACCTGGGGCTAGGACTCTAACTTCTATTGAAACTTCCCATTGGTAAATGTAATCCATCTTTTCATTCAAGAGAGAACTGAGATATCTCTAATAAGGGAATGGGGCCACACTTTAAAATGGCTATTGAAAAGTATGCAAGAAGCTACTTAAGATTAAATGCAGTTTTTAAGGGACTTTGGGAGAAGCTGAAGTTCTGGATAAAAGCTGTTAGGGCAGGAAACTGTTAAGATGTGGCATATAGCTACTATTTTCTGGGCTTGCCTAGGACCTCTTTGTGTATGTACCAAGGAACAGGGACAGAGATAGAGAGGCAGAATGTACACAACACTTATCGACCTTGGGAATTTTGTCAATAGCAAGATTATTTGCTGAGGAGGAGCAGTTCTGTGCCATATGTCACTTCTATGCTGCGCATCTCCAAAGGAATTACCTGTCCATCTTGCCTGTGTGCTCATTTGCACCATGGTACAGAAAAGCGGTTCCAACCCTAGCTGGGCTGGAAATTGATGGACCTTCAATCAAAAAGTGTATCTGTGTTGCAAGAAGGCACATCAGAAAAGGTCTGGTCTCTGTTTGCTGTACTCCTGGGCTAGTTACCAGCATCAGGAAGGAGTCTTGAGAACCATCATTTCCCAATTCTCAGGGTAAGAGACATTGTTTCAGAGGCCGGGGTGAATCTCTAGGAGCCCAGGTCAGTGCTGGAGACAGTATGCTTTTTTCACTTGCTGCCGGGTTGGTTTTTAACATTTTCAGCTAAGTGTTACAGGCCCCCAGGTCACATTTCTCATCTTCTGCCAGAAAACGGCAAGGAGCTGCTTTGCTGACTGTAGGTCAGTGGCCTAGAGGGTGGAGCGAAATCCAGACTACCCAGGAGGAGGGTATGGGGGCCCTATAACTGGGACAGCCTGGTCAAGCTGGGCACAAGGGACTTACAAAAAGAATGTTAGAGCAAGAATAGAAGGTTAGAGACCTTTTGGTCCCAAGGACAACCTTGACAGGTAGGGAAGCAGAAGCACAGGGTAACTGAATGATTTGCCAAAGATCAAGCGGTGAATCAGGTACAGAGCAGAGAACAACCGAGTTCTCCAATTTCCACTTCAGAGCTGCCCCATTACGTCTGTGATTCCCAAACTTATCAGACCAGAAGAACACTTGAAGGGAGCCATAAAGTCACAGTTTCTAACCCCCTCTGAAATTTATTAAACCGAAGTCTAGGGGAAAAGTGTGGGGATACGTGTGCTTCTCAGAGAAGTGGAAGAGTATTGTGTGATGCCGTCATCATTTTTTCAGACTTTAAAAAACTGTAGCCCATCCCCCTTAATATATTGTTTTCACTGCATTCTGTATATCTATTTAAGCTACACAAATATTTTAACATTTAAGAGAGGGATGAGGAAGGAAAAAAGTCTCTGAAGTTAGGAAAGTTGGATTTGAAATCCAGGTTCTTCATTTCCCAGCTTTGTGATATGGGCAAGTTACTTCACTTCTCTGTGCCTCAGTTGTCTCATCAATAAAATGGGTACAATGGCAAATCTTACTGCCTTGGGATGTGGTGGGGGGGTCACATAACAGTAAATGAAGAAAGGTATATGAAGTGCTTGGCCTAACAGCTAACATAAGGGGAGGAAAAATTCTCAGGCTGAGGGCCGAACCCCATGTGGCTATGCACTTAGGGCAGGAGCAGTGGCTGTCTCTGTGACCTCTACACCCTCGAGACACCACCCTGGACTTGGCCACACTGCCCAGGGGCCTGGGAACTCCTCTGGAGGAGAAGCAGCCAGGGCCAACCACTGCCTGGGTCCCAGGAAGGGGTTACAGGGAGCTCTGAACATCTGACTCAGACAGCCAGGTTGAGCCAGGGAAGAATTTAGAACCAAGTGGTTCACGCACGAAACAAAATCAATGTGATAAAGGGAATGACGTTGGGACTTGATTTCCAGACCCTAAGATCACAAGTGAGAAAGGAAGTCTTTCCCAGACAGGTGTACCCTCTCTGGTCAGGAGTCCTACCCAGAGTACCCACCCTGTTCTTTGCACTGGCCCTGCCACAACAATGTGCCCAAGTAGGGTTTTTAAAAACCGTCTCATTTAAATATGAACTATAAAGGCCTACAGTGCCTAAAAATGTCCAAAACAGAACACAAAAGAGGTCTGTTGAATATTTTTTACAAAATAAGCATATTCCCCACGTGGAGACATTCTGATCTGCCCTCCTTCCCTTTAATTATCTGTTTTTTTCCATCATACATGATAAAAATAAGTCGATTAATAAAATGAAGGGATTTACTGAAGACAATTAATTAATTTATTTAATAAATATTGAGCATCTGCTATGAATCTGAGATCAGAAACCCTGCGGTGGAGGTCTCCACATGATGGAGTGAAGCAGAGGAGACAGCAGAGCCTACAAAGGGCAGAAGATGAAGTCAAAATGCAGGACATGCGGAGAGGTGGCAAAGCACCTCACGCTGTACAATGACTTTCAGAAAAGGAGTCAGTGTTATCAGCACAGGACAATCATCAATGTGCATAGTAATTGCTGTGAGCTCTTCAGAAAATCCAAAACTGAATTAAATTACACTGAGCATAGCTGCTTAAGAGGGCAAGACAATTTATAGTATGTTAGAGAAAAAAAATTCACCCAAACCTAAAATATAATAAAGGGGAAGAAGTTTCATTAACTTAAGAAAAATTCTGGGTACCCCCTTTTTGCTTGTCCCAAATCCAGCCCCATGGACGATGGGTGGGCCACCCTTGAATGGTGTGCTTTCATTTTCATCAGAATATAGAAGTTATAACATATCTCTGGCTATGCAGACAAATTTGTAACATAGAATGTCTGTTTTTATAGGTCTAACTACAACCTCAAAGTCAGTTAATTCCTAGAAAAATTTAGTCATGAGCAATGATATTTAAGGTCTCTTGTCTCCGGGAATGCGGTATATACATGGTAAAACTAAGGTTTATCTATGGATCAAGTTTTATCCCTGGGCTGTGCAATGTTTGGACATTTGTAGAATTGTCTTTTAACTGCAAGTGTTTTCTATGGCTTATGTGGGGGACATTTACAAGAAATTTTGACAGGAAATTCTTTAGCAAATGTATTATGGCATGGTACTGAGAATTTAGTCATCTGGGATGCACACATTATCTCTTTTAAGGGAAATTTATTTCTGGCCTCCCTATGAGAATTCATAGAATTTCCCTGAAGAAGTTGATTTGTTTTCATCTCATGGATGTTATGCATCTTGTCCTAAATGTGTTTCCCTTTTTTCTTTGGTTTCTAGGAAGCTTAGAATCAAATTTTCTGCCTATCTTAAAAAACGGAATGTGACTTTACATATGAGCCTATACATATGTTTCCCACCCTATCTCCCATACATTTTTCCTTCACCCTTATTGTGTCATCTAATTATAGTTTTCCAGTAAAAAAAAGTGTTATAAGCTATCAAATATTATGGGGGAGATATAAGAAAATGAACAAATGAATAGATGGTTGAATGAGTGAATGCATGGATGGCTGAATAAATGAATGGAGTTGTTCTCTACACTGGATCTTGGCCAAGAGGTGGGAAGTGATGGAGTTCTTGTTTTCTGATGCTGAATAAGTAAGGTAATCATTAAGTTAGGTAAGCAACTGAATTCTTGGGCCACTCATGGAAACCTGAAGCTGGCTGGTCCTGATGTACTATTTTTGTTTATAATTAACTAAGACATTGCTTTTTTTTTTTAATTTTTTTTAACGTTTTATTTATTTTTGAGACAGAGAGACACAGAGCATGAACGGGGGAGGGGCAGAGAGAGAGGGAGACACAGAATCGGAAGCAGGCTCCAGGCTCTGAACCACCAGCCCAGAGCCCGACGCGGGGCTCGAACTCACGGACCGCGAGATCATGACCTGAGCTGAAGTCGGACGCTTGACCGACTGTGCCACCCAGGCACCCCGACATTGCTTTTTTTAAAAAGGGCTCGGGGCACCTTTAATGCACAAATGAAGACTCTCCAACTGAGACATCTCTTTTGCCACAAAGGACCAAATGAAAGGGTCCTGGCAGAGACTTCCTTTTTACATTCCTTCTGTATAGTTTGATGTTACTAATGAAGGTTTTAAACCCTTTATTTAGACTTAAAAAAAAAACCCAAAATTCAACCTTTTATGAGAGGGGAGGTGAGCCAATGTTTTTAGATTATCATGTGGCTGCATGTATATTTTCTGCCTTGTATGCTGATAGCAAACTGCAACCCTATTCTGATTTGGAAGGTTGTCTTATTTTACCATCTGCAGGATCCTCCATTATGCTGCTGCTGGGATCCAGATTTTTTTCCAGATGAGTTATTTCATAGGATTTGAAATTATGCTTCTGTATACAGGAAACAACTCTGGAGCTAACCCGCCCTGGCAGAAGATCAGAACACGGGATGAGCCACTTGCCAGAGCTCAGCTACCTGGAAGAAAATACTTGAAGGGAAAGGAAAACACCACTCTTCAAAGCATCTCACTAGCCATATCTGGATATCTGCTCGATTGGCATAGATTGAGGGTTAGAACAATTTGGCTCCGGAGGTGCTGAGGTTTTAGTACTGTCCACTAAAAAATACACTACCATCATAGAAAATAATGACAGTCAAGTCATAAAGGTGAAGTTTTCTTGTTGCTTTGAGGATGTTTTCATGTTGTCAAAACATTTTAGTTGTGTAGCTTATGTCCAGTTTGTCTCTTTAGAACAGAGGCTCTTTGGGCAGGAAATGTGCACAGCGACTCTCCTAACGATGGGCTTCACTAATGTTAAGTATTAACAGCAACAAGAAGAGGCCAAATAAATTTTTTTTACTGTCATGTATGGGCTGAATATGTTGGAAGAGGTTTTATTTCACTTAAGAAAGAGACAAAGATCAAATTGGTACCAGATCTTCAGAACACAAGGTCAGTGACAAGAAACCAACTTAAAAAATTCTGTGTAATTAACCAGCTAAACGTAACACAACCAATCACCTGGTCATTTTGTTTGTGTCAAGACACCTACAGAAAATCCAGCCCCTTTCATCAAATTCAATTCAGAACACGGAGACACGGCTTTGTACTTTGCATCTTCTGTGTCAAACTCTATTTTTGATCCTTTATGTCAAATCTAAATTCATGGCAACAGCATTCAGATCTTGATAGAATCCCCAAATCGCCCTAGACCCCAAATCCATTCCACAAGACACACACACACCTAAGAGCACACATATTTGTACTGGATTTACACTCACTTAGCTAAGCGAGAGTCAAGAATTTTGAATGACTGCCTGTTGGCCAGAGCTTTAGCAAGTTTTCATATAAGTACCTGCTGAAAACAAGGGTATTGCACAATCGGGTGTTCACCCCTCGGGTGAAGAAATCATATCCATACAGCTCTCATTTGGGATGAAAATGGACCCTCAAATGTTCTGTGGTATTTTCCCTGTTACTGAAGCTTAAATCACTATCAATCTTAAGCGAGCTGAACAAATTGATGTGACTGATGAAAAATGGATAAGTTTGACTCCGAACACACAGAACTGTTGTGTCCACCAAAATGAGGTCTTGATTAGTCAGAAAGCCAACAAAAATACCCTATCAACAACTTACAATCTGATACAATGTCAAAAAGGAAAAGAAATCACTCAGTGTTATCACTGAGAAAACGTTCTGTATGGCCCTGAGATACAAACTGACCTCTCTTATGGAAATCATCTTTGCCTGGCTATCTATATATGCATAAAAGGATATACTTTTTAAAAGCTCATTTTCTCCCTAATAATTGTCTGTTTTTAAAAAGCTATCAGCAGGTGCACCTCATTTCAAAAGCCTCTTGTCCTTCATAATACAATATTCATCACGATTACATAGTATGAAATAAAAAGCAGCAAAACATAAGCGAGGATAGTTCAATTAAATGCAACATAATCTCTGCAGCAAAAAGTGGTTCTGTAGCTAAAATCAGGTTCCAATGAAAGGAAAAAGGGAATATATTTCCACATATTTTTAATTATATAGAATTTCCTCAAACATGATTTTTCATAATATATTCCATTAAGTTAACATCACATTTGAAGAAAGAGCATTTTCCGATTTCATTTTAAGCCTGATTTTGAGCAATTACAGTGTCATTGTTCCGCGGTAGAAAGGTTGAATTCATTTACTGTGTGGTTATGCTAGTTATGATTGATGTCTCTTCTCCAAATGATAAACCAATCACCCCAATGATGTAATGTCATTTTAAGAGTGCCATAATCACATTTCTCTCAAACTAGAAGCTCTGATGAGTTCTAATAAAGATTTATGGTAGATTAAAGGCCTTCATAATATCAACAATGGATTGCTCATTTGATGAGAGATTTGATTAGGTAATTTTTTTGAAAAAGAATACGAGTTTACTAAATATATCAGGCCTGGCTTTGAAGAAGGGCATGGGCCATCATAGAGAGCAGTCCATCATTCCATCTTCAGAATGAATCATCTTCAGTATATTTGGGGGGTCCTCTCTAAACCAGAGGTTGAGGCCTGTGGTGGCATATTCTCGTGGATGAAGCCAAAACACAACCTCATCAAGGTGCACTCTTGGCATGGAAAGCTCCTTATTGCCTTTGATGGGATATGTTAATTAACATATTGAGACGATAACTCCAAAGCTTTTGGGTCAGGAACAATTAATTTCTGAAAACGTCTCTCTTTGGGCCATGGGTACTTAACCCTAGATGTCGTCCACTCCTATGTTTATATGTTTTGTGAACATTTCACCAACAAGACATCAAAATAAGGCATGACCACTGCTGAGCCCAGGGCAATTCTACCTAAAATCCAGAGATTGGAGCTGCAGCAGTAGCCACAAAATCCTCAGAGGTGGCACAGAACCTTGTGACCAGTGCCTCTGCTCTGTGCAGGTGAAAACCACAAGGAGAATTCAAGTTTTAGAGGCAATATTTATCATGGTACCATGCGATCAGCTTGTTAAATTCAAGTGAAGTGGTACATGCCGAGGGTTATAGGAGAGGTCACCCCCCAAACACTTTAGACTTGGCAAGGCATTCAGTATTCATGTCAAGGGAATGCATTTTAATCACAAAATCATCTAAACAAGCAAGCGAGAAAGAGTCAGAAGCCAACCATCAAAAAGCAAGAGATCTGAAATGCACACAAATTGGGCACGTGAGGGTGTCCAGGGTCACTCGGCTATGACCAGAATGGTAGTAATACAAAATTCAATATTCCATTGTCTCTCTACACTTCACCTTTGAGACCCGAGCGCTCTCATGTGCAGCAGTGGGCAAATCCCTCTCACTGAAGGAGGCCCAAGCCCTGTTAAGATAAGCAAAACCTCTTTAGTAACTGCGACCTTCAATAAATGTATCCTGGAACAGCAATGCCACAAAGCGACAAGCGTATTTCACCTGATGCTGCCCACACCACCTTCTCCCCAGCCCTCGAGTCAGAGTTGTCATTCTGCCGGAGACATGAGAATGTCACACAGACAACACCACACATTCAGACACCACAGTTTCCTTACCACTGCTGGAGGCTTGCTGGGGCCCTGAGCATGCTCTGAGCAGGTATGAATTGGGGGAGAACTCCTCATCAGGGTTGGTGTCCATGATTTGATGGGAGGTGTTGCTGTCTAGCAATGGCATCTGGCAGCTAACTGGTGGAGGATTATGGGAGCTAGGCAGCTGAGCAGATGGGAGGAGGCTAGACGAGGATGTAGGTGGAATGGGACGACCTGGGAAAGAGGACAGAGGGGTCAAAGGTCAGCAATGAGTGTCATGAGAGCATCCAGAGAAAGTTACATTGAAACCACCTCACAATATAAATATCCAAAAAAAAAAAAAAAAAAAAAAAAAAAAAAAAGGAAAGAAAAGAAAAGAAAGAAAAGAGAAAGAAAGAAAGAAAGAAATGCTCCAAATGTGTTTTTTTGAGTGTTTTGATGTTTCTCCAAATGTCCAAATTGATACTGCAGGTAGCTACATATTTCACAAAATGAGCATGAGTGGAAATATCCATCTAAAGGGCTGAAGTGCAATCATTCAGGAAAACATCCATTTCTTTCTATCTTCCCTGTTACAGCCCTACTATAATTCCCTATAATCTCTCACTGGACTATCTCTTTTACTGTTCTCCCTGCTTCCTCTCTTGCCATACATCCAGACACCCCCTACTGTCTGCATCTCTTCTCTACAGCAGCCAGAATATGTGTGTGTGTATGTGTGTGTGTGTGTGTGTGTGTATGTATATATACATAATGTTTATTTTTGAGAGAGAGCACACGTGAGCATGAGTGGGGGCGGGGCACACTGGATCTGAAGTAGGCTCTGTGTTGACAGCAGAGAGCCTGACAAAGGGCTCAAACTCATAAACCGTGAGATCATGAACTGAGCTGAAGTCAGATGCTCATCTGACTGAGCCACCCAGCACCCCCAGAGTAATATTTTCAAGACAGAAATCAGGTCTCATCACTTTCCTGCTTGGCACCCTTCAACGGCTTCCCACTACATGTAGAAAGAAACCAAGACTCCTTGTGATGACCTACGTGTTTTGTCTCCTCTGGCACAAGCTGCTTCTTCTACCTTACTTCCAATAGCGGCCTCTACTTGCCCCCTTATTCTCCAGCCAATGTAGCCATCTTTACTTCTGTTGCTTGAACATGCCATATCATTCTGTCTTCTGAGTCTTTACATTTCCTGTTCCTCCATGTGGAATATTCTCCCCACCTGCCATCTCACTGATTTTTACAAGCCTGCTCCTTCCCTAGAAACTTTTCCTGTTTGCCTTCTTGCAAGCTGCTCACCTATGTGCTCTATCCTATTAGCCTGTTTAAGTTTCTTCATACCCCTTAATACTATGTGAAGGTGGACATCTGCCTACATTACTCACCCCTGTACCCTCAATAATTTCCTAACGAACAGCACTTGCGGAATGAATGAGCAACCAAACTGGTTTAGGGTAGAGGTAGAAAGGGCCACACATTTGCATCCTAAAGAATTTGCCAATGCCCCCACTCTGTCCACCACCGTTTTGTTCTTGTTTTGTTTTGCATACCATGGGGGAATTCCTACAAAGCTAGGCTACTCCAGGCAGGAGGAAGAGTAGCCAGCCCACAGGTGGTGGGCAGTAACTTGGAGCTGCGAGAGGGTCAAAAAGTTCTCCTACCACACAGAAGCCTGCTGCAACCTCTCTTTCACATGGCAGGGAGCTCCTGGCAGCCAAATTGCTGAGTGAAGATAATTGCTGTGTGTACTTTCACCTGATTCACCCTTACATGTTGGGGTCCTTGCAATTGCTTGCATGCTGGTTTGCTCATTTGGGAAGTTCAAAAAAATGAGCCAAGACTAGCAGCCCACGGGATATGCCCTAGAGCTGGAGGTGTGGAAAGAAGGGTAGGGTGTTGACAAAGCAAACCTAAGAAATCAGGTTAGAGTTTCAACTCAGGCAAGAAGTATCTGAGTCAGAAGAAATGTGTTTTCCTGCTTTTAGATGCACTACATATGTGAATATGTTTTCAGCACCTCAAATGGATGCCATTTTTTTGTGGCCACCTTTACAATTGTATTTCTCGATCTATTCCTCAGGGCACTAAATGTTATTGTTAGATCAGTTTGGTTCAGTAAAATTTAAAAGTGAGTCTTATGTATAAGCCACTCAATATTGAGAACATAAAAAAAAAGACAGGGCCACCTAGGTAGCTCAGTTAACTGTCCAACTCTTGATTTTGCCTCATGTCATGATCTCATGATTCATGAGATTGAGCCCTGCCTAGGGCTTTGTGCTGACAGTGAGGAACCTATTTGGGATTCTCTCTTTCCCTCTCTCTCTGCCCCTCCCCTGCTTGTGCAAACACATTCTCTCTCTCGCTCAAAATAAATAAATAAACATAAAAAAATAAGACATCATTCTTACCCTCATAGAGGTCACAGTCTAGTGGGGGAGGCAGACAGTAAGTACCATGTGATAAGAGGAGGAGGCATGTAATGACATGGTGTTGTCGAGGTGAAGGAAAGGGACACTTGGTCTAGCCCTGCCAGGGAGAGGTCAGGGTGGAAAGTTCAACAAGAATTCCCAGGACAGTTGATGCCTGAACAATCTTTGAAACAAGAGGAAATGGACCTCTGGTAAGAGGAAACATGACAAACAGTAGCACCGAGCCCCCAAGCCACTAGCTTATTGCCTTTTTTGAGGGTGGGAGTTGTAGAAAGAGACAGGGAATAAGAGACTCTTACAGCTCACATGTTAGGGGCTCCTGTCCAGTAACACAGTTAACAAATCATCATCCTTGAAATAGAACAATGGGTAAGTGGAGTTTGATTTGAAAAAATCAATTTATGTATAACAGTTTGGAAGCCATGTAAGGCATGTTCCTACCAGAGGCTCTCACAAAGCGAGCCTGAACACCTCAGAGTTCCATCAGAGTTGGGGCTAACATTAATCAATACTTCTCCCATAGTTATCCCTCTACTAACTACCATCGTTAGGATTTTAACTGCCAATGTTTCTGTGCAATGACTGTCTGCTACTCACTGTGTCAGCCACTTTATATATAACATCTATTTCCCAAAATAATCCTATGAGGTTAGAATTATTATAATCCCCATTTTGTAAGTGGGGAAACTGAGGCACAGAGCAGTAAAACTCATAGTTAGCAGGTGACAGGGACCAGGAGTAAAACTCAGGTTTGTGTGTTCCAAAATCTACCCTCTAACCACTCTGTATTGCGTTTGCCCTAACAGCATGATGATGACAATGATGACAACGATGACAACGATGACAACGACAACGATGATGGAGGAAGAGGAAGAGGAAAAGGAAAAGGAGAAGACGAAGGAGAAGACGACAATGACCTATAAGGAGCAGGGAGGGTTGATTTACAAATCATGTTTCCTGTTTCCCATCTCCTAGTCCCAAGGCACTCTCAAGATTTCAAGTAAGAAACATTTCTTTGAATAAATGGTTATTTATAGCATCTATCATCTGGCAGAGTTCAAAGCTTTTCTTGTAATTTTGTTATGAAGTTCAAAGTGGTTCCTTCACAGCAGTGTTACCCTGTGCTTTCTTCAACGCCCTGAATTTGGAGGTGTCCTGACCAGGGCACAGTGTAGTCAGTGTTGACGTCCACTTAGCAGTGAGGCTCTGGTAAGAACAGATTCTAACTCACAATCAATAGGCTTTAATGTTTGTATTATTGAGGCATATCTGGAAATGCATGTTGAAGAACAAGAATGGCTGGAAGCCAATTTTTAAATTCCTTTGAGTGACTGAGGTGGAACTGAAGTTCAAGTGCAATTTTCCAGGAGCCTGATATGATAGTTGCTGTGAAATCACTCTTTACATGAACTTTTTGAAATTTTGTTCAGCATGAATTCATATCATATAGTACAGACAGAACTGTTTTTTAATTTATACAAATACAGACAATGGAAGAGCAGTCATACCACAATGAAAGCACTGGGGTTACGTCAATGTATTGAAATACACATCATGGAACTGTCTGATTCCTGTTATTTTCCTGCCTTCTTTAAATCTGTGCTTTGGTAACTCCTTAAGCTGCTTGATGGTACCTACCATTACTTGGGAAATTTCTCAGTCCCTAGATCTGTCCCCAATCAAATTGTGTGCTGTTCTCTGTTTGCTATGTCATTTGCTAATTTTGTTCACTTATGCTACATTTTTCCCCCGACTATTCCAACTGACAGAGACCATCTGTACAGACACAAACAGGTTCCAAAGTACAGGGGAAAAAGTTGGAACTTATACAGGCTCACTTTATAGACCATGATTTCTTACTAAAATACCTAGTGTGGGATGGGCGTGTAACCAGGGGTATGTACTTATCTAATTCCTACTTTATGCATTACACAGATGCCCTGACCCCCAAACTATTTCTGAAGTTTCATTTTGAATGTGTAGAGAGTCCCCAGAAAATAGAGGGAAACTTGGTTTAATTAATCTGTTAAAACAGCAAGAGGAAACATGCAAAGGCAGCAATATGTCATTCATTAAACTCATATGGTCTTGTGTATGTGTGGGTGTGTATGTGTGTGTCTTTTCCAAGATCCCCATGTAAATCAAAGTCTAACTAATTATCTGTGTGATTGGGTTCCCCCACAACCTTGAAAATGGAGACTAATTTAGATTTTACTAATTTATCTTTTTCCAAATGAGTAAGATTTTGAGATAGTTTCAACTCGTAAAATATTTCTGATTAAAAGATCTACAGCTGGACAAAGAAGTTCCCTTGATAACTAGGATAGATTGGTAGTTTTGGATTGCTGTATTGAGAAGGATTCGGGGTGCCCTGGATTCAGTGGGAAACAGTGGCACAATCAGTTAGAACAATCCTGGACCAGGAATAGAGGAAAGGCAGAAGGTGCCAAGAGCTTATTTGCCACCCATGATCCAGGCCTTCATTCACCAACAGCTTCAGCCATACCTGAAAACTTCATCCTACACCATCTGTGTTTGAAGGAACATTACTCCAATTCCCATCATCTCAATTACACCACCATTTTCCCTCCTTAATCTGATTTGGATTCAACTTTAGTTCTCCAAGAAAGGGCTACAATCTCCCCTCCATCCCCAAAGCAGTAAATATTATCTGTGAAATTGCTGGTCTGCCCAAATGTTGTTAATACATCCACTAATTTATGATAGGGACCATGTTGCAGATCAATTCCCAAAATTCACTTAAAACAACTGGTTTCTTTTTCATTCAAAAGATTAATGGCAAGAAGATATTAAAATATTCTGTATAGACAATGCATAATCGATCTATGTAGTGACAAGGTGTCAATATTTGGTGGAACAGACAGAATGATCAGAAGACAGTAAAAAAACAAACAAGAAACCAAAAAACCAAAACCAAAAAAAAAAAAAAAAACTAAACAAACAAAAACCGAGTACCAGGAATAAGCAAACCCAAAATAATTTCAATGGCGGTATTACCATTTAAAAGTAAGATCTCGCTTTGTGCTAAGAAATGAGCAAATATTATGCATGTATTTTTCTTTTCAATACTCACAACTTTTCTATGAACCAAGCACTATTATCACCCCCATTTACAGATAAAGAAATAGGCTATCTTTCCTATCAATGCTCTGGTAGCAAACAGCAGAAATAGCTGGATTTGAATCCAGGCAATCTGACTCCAAAACTCAAGCCTTGAATGGTTCATTCTAGTATTTCTGCATCAGACAAGAATAATTGCTAACAAATGAATGGGATGTGAACCCCAAACTCATCAGTCCCCTTCTGGAATGTACCATTGAGGTTATCCTAGGGGAGGTAATTAACCATGGGCAGAATCAAGGCTCCTCCTGGAAATTACCACAGTGACCACTCACATCGAATAAATAATGATTTGTGAAGACAGGAAGCAATTTGTGAACCAGAAACTGGAAATCCTCTGTGGCTCTGTAAGTTCAAGAATTTAATAAAAAATAGCTTTTGAGTTAAAGTTGAGTATTGCAAAATAACTGTATTAACGTAGACTAAACAGTTGGTTAGAGAATTCAAACAATTGTCCTAATGACATTTCCTAGTACTTTCTGCTTATTCAGATATTTGACTAACCATTTTCCTCCCCAAATGCTTGAGGTTTGTGAAACCCGTATTTTTGATGGGGATAAAGAGTGAGGTACCTATTTGTGTAAAGAGAAATAATTTCAGTATCTGAGATACTGCCTTCCTATTGCTTGTAATCAATGAATTTTTTAAAAATGTGGGCCTACTTGCTTCTGAGTTCCATGAGAACATTTTTCAGGAAAATATATCAGTTTTTGGAGTTCTGCCTAGTTCTGCAAATGTGGTTTGCGGAGGGCTGTGTAGTGGGACATTCTTCAAGGTATGATGGGCTTCAGTGACACACTGGGGCATGGTAGCCATAGTGACTGCCACAAAAGACACAAACAAGGTACCCTGAAACTTTAGCTGAATTCTCTGGCTCCAGCTGAAGGGACATGGCTGAAGCCACCACACATCTATTCAGCCTGTATTATGTGCTAAGCATCAGTTCAGGGATTTTATTTATGCCCCTTCCATAATTATTACAACACTGTCTAGAGATACACCTGAGAGTCATTACCAAGATGGCCACTCAGGTGTGTGAATTGCCACAGCTACAATGGATTATTCCGAAGCCTGGAGTTGCCAATTTATTCCATTCTCAATTTTCACCATGATGCAAATGAAACCTTGGACTCCACTGGATGTGATCTTTTGCAAACGCTTGTTTCTGCCTTCATGCATGAAGTATTTCTGTGCACTATGCAACCTGTTCCTAACTTCTTGGCCTGCCTCATTGTTTCTGTCCTCCAAAGCCCACGTGAGGAAGAGAGAGGCACAGACTTTGGAGCCAGGCTGACTGAGCTCTGCTACTTTCTGTGTGAGTTTGAGCAGCTTACTTCACTTCTCTGGGCCTGATGATAATAACAGGGACTCCATACGTTGTTGTGAAGACTGGAGAGAATATATATAAGGCCCCTAGAATTGTGTTTGACACATGGTAGATACAAGGGCCTAGAGGGAGCTAATGACACTTGGAGCTTATTGTTTCCAATTTGTTCAGAAACAACTACTGTGTGTGTGCATGACTGTGCCATAGGTAGGGAGGCTCAGGGAGATGCTGAGGCTGGAACAACGCAGCCATCTTACCACTCAAGGGGAGACACTGCCTGAGAATGAAGTCAACAGGGCAGCAAGCAGAGATGTGCTAAGAAGGGAGAGACATTCCTAATGGCATCAATAGAGTACCTGGAATCAGCCAGGCCTGAAGCAACATTACCACTAATGTTTTCAATATATGAACTAATTTATTCTCTACTCTACCTTAATTTTTTGTTGTTTTGTTCTTTAAGCCAGCTTGAGTTGATTTCTGTCACTTAGAACCAAACACATCTTGCCTGAAACTTATTATCAAGTCCAAGTGAGAAAATGACTTGGCCAATGTCACAAAGTTATTTAGTAGAACTGAAAATAGATTCCAGATTTTCTGTCTCCAGTATTATAAGAATTCCATGTTCTGTAAGCTGACTCACTTCCTTTTAAATCACAAGAAATCAAACATGTGGGGTCCCAGAGAAACCACTTATGGTGGAAAGTATCTAGATTTATAAGAATATTGTGGGTACTAAAGAGGAGAGATACAGGCAGGTAGCTGTCGACTTGTTACCCATCAAGCATGCACTGTAGCAGCTGTTTGTCCTCAGAATTGGAGAGGAACTCAGATCACCTTCTAGCAGGTGCTGGGCCTTACATACACCACACTGATCTTGGGGTAGGGTTAGAGGGACTCCATTTCTTATCTACATTTTCAATTTTTAAAAAAGAACAGAGACAGTAGTTTTGATTATAATTATAGAATGCAGAAGACCACAATGAATGTAGCATCTTAAATTAAAATACAGACATATATACGTTTATATTTTATACTGATATTATATTTTATATACTCCCTGTAGCAGCCTGCTTATATTTATTCCTGATGTTAGGTTGGATATGTCATTCTTAACAAGGGACAATGTTGCTCCCCAAGGGACATTTGGCAATGTCTAGAGATATTTTGATTGTCACAATTTGTTGTGGTGGGGAGAGGATGCTACTGGCCTGTAGTGGGTAGAGATCAGAGATACTGCTAAACATCTTACAATGCAGAGAATAGTCTTCCACAACAAAGAATTTCCAGGCCCAAATGTCAGCAGTGCTAAGGTTGAGAAACCCTGGGTCAGCAGGAGTGATGGCTTTAGATTAGTATAGTTTATGTTACATGGTCAATATTTAAGTTCTTTTTTCCAAATGATAAGAATTGGACAGATATTAGAAGTGAAAAATTTGATTCAGCGAGAATCAGATCATTCTCCACCCCCATAAGAAAAGTTCAAGCAAATAAATTTACATTGTCACTGGGACATTTATGTTAGAAAGCAGGAAAATTTCCCTAAGTTGAGTCTAAGTTGTCATTGGGAGAAATTATAGCATGCCTTTGTCTGGAGCTAGGAGACCTGTTTGCCATGAGATGGCTGTCTTCACAGAGGCAAGAGATTCAGGCTGGAGAATGTTCCAACTCAGTTGTAGCTTATTGAAACTCACCTGAGGAATTTCATAACCCCTCATGTCTTCTCAATGAGGCGATAACAGCCTAACTCATTTCATATCACCTTGTTTGAAGTTTTTATTTTTACAGAAGACCTAATTGCCCTCCTCACTCACACTTCAGTGAACTCACTAAAGCCCAGCTAAGCATTTCTTGGAAACAAAGTGTTTTTAGATGGCCCTGACAAAACTATCCTGATTTCCCACAAGCTATTATACATAATTTATTGGAAGAGTGGCAGGCAGTTGGACTTGCCCCAGTGAGGGGGCCTCTTTCACGAGTGCTAGCATGAACTATCTTCACAGTTCGGGGCTCTATGCATTTGGGTGTTGTTACTACATCTAACAACTTGCATGTTTGTATGTCACATCTTCCTGGAAGCATTGCGCTTTGGAAAGTGTCAAATATAGATCAGGCTATAGATGGAATGTAGACTTTATTTTTGAACTAATATGATTTCTATACTTTTCTAATGCCAGCCCT
Organism: Panthera uncia; assembly: GCF_023721935.1. Taxonomy (NCBI): domain Eukaryota; kingdom Metazoa; phylum Chordata; class Mammalia; order Carnivora; family Felidae; genus Panthera; species Panthera uncia. Next base: position 95,500,103 of record NW_026057577.1, read on the forward strand.
TTCATATTCATAATGCCAAGTGAAACAGTGATTCTGTGCCGCTTCCCCTTTTGAGGACACAAATCCACTTTACCTGTGGTGACACAATCCTCAAATACCTTCTGACATCTCAGTTGCTTGACACATGTACCTAATTATATTACCCAGCTCCTTTAAGATTAAATAGCATTGTTATTTTGGTGATGTGTAAATGTCTAGATCAGTGCTGTCCAATAGAACTTTCTGTGATGAGGGGCATGTTCTATGTCTACAATGTTTAATGCATGTGGTTACTGAGCCCTTGTAATGTAGCTAATTCTACCAAGGAAGTCAATTTCTAATGAATTTAAGTTTATATTCCATAGCCATATATGGCCAGTGGCCACCACATTGGGCAGTATAGTCTAGACTATGACTCTAGCTTTCCAGTTACTGGTATCCCTCACTCCTATGTTTCTCCGTTCCATACAAGAGCCAACATATTTCTGAATGTACAAATTTGTTCACATGCTTCTTCTTTCAATTCTCCCAAGAGTATCCACAGCTTACATAATAAGGTTGCAACTCTTGTATGGCAATCATCTTTTGCCAGATCTTCCTGTTCCCTATCCTCTAACCACATCAAAACTACTATACTACTGAATACCTATCTCTCTCTCTTCACATGCCTCTGAGTGCATAGTAGGTATTCCCTTCTCATTGGCAGTCTCAACTTCCTCCCGAACACCTCCTTAAAGACTCAGATCAAGTATAACCTTTTTTATGTCTTTCCTGATCACCCTGCCCAGAAGTATCCAGAACAAACTTCTATTGTTATACAACTGACCCTTAAAAAATGTGGGGGCTAGGTGTGCAGACAACCCATGCAATAAAAAAAAAATCCACATGTAACGTTTGACTTAACTACTTGTAATGATTAACAGCCTACTGTTGACCAGAAGGCTTACCAAAAACATCAACAGTCAATTACACATATTTTGTATGTTATACCTATTATATACTGTATTCTTACAACAAAGGAAGCTAGAGAAAAGGAAATGTTAAGAAAATCATAAAACACATTTACAGTACTAGACTGTATTTACTGAAAATCATCTGCACATAAGTGGACCTACACCGTTCAAACTCATGTTGTTGAAGGGTCAGCTGTACTTGTGATATGTTAGCCTATTTGTCTAAATGTCTGGCTTGTTCATGACACTGTGACTGGGGAGAAACTGTGGATTATACACCTTTGTAACATAGCACCCAGATGAGAGCTTGTACACAATAAAACAACAGTGTGATTGGATGATTACAAAGTTCACTCCACAAATACTCAATGTATATCAAATGCACACAGTGTTGACTTCACTGTTGGCTGCTGTGATTGTTGGTCTTGGGTATTGGGTGCCTCTCCATGTGTAAGTATTTTATTGGAAAGAAGTGATTCTGATTTTAAATGAATGTTTTCTACTCTTAACCAAGTGGCTAGAGTATTAAGTTATTACTTTGGCTGATGCTCAAATAAAGACCCAGCAATCTGTGACAAGCTTGGAGAAAAAAAACTGTTAGATTTATTAAGAGGCAATACATGAGTCTCCATGGTGGCACATTTCTAGAGAATTTTCCAGGGTGGTGGTGTGATCACATTTTTTTGGACTAGCTACTGAGCTTAGACCTAACCACTGTGTAAGATATGATCCCACTCTAACAATAAAAGTTTCCCACTCTAGGGAACTGATGGGGAGCTGTGACCCAAGCCTACCTAAGAACATGAGATCAAAGTGCTGAACCATGTGGATGTTGCAGTCCCTTATGGAGTTGTCTGTCTGAGCTGAATAGCATGCAGAAGATATATTGGATGAACCTACATTACACTCCCAAAAGAGCTTAGTTGGGGGGAAAACTGCTGGAGAAAGATTTAAAGAAACTGCATGCTCATGCTAAAACTTAATTTTCAAGGGGCCTTGCAAAAACTTCCCCATGACATGTGGAATCTAGTTTACTTGTATGTTCAGTTCCTGGGTTCATGGTATATGGAAATAACAATATTTGATCACTAAGACTTATTGAGTTCTTTGTGTGCTAGGCATTACTTCCAATTCCTTTACATATGTTATTATATTTAATCTTATAGCAAACCTTTGGGATAGGTAATATCAACTTCACTATAATGATAGGAGACAGTTTGGTTGGGAGGAGTAATTTGAGTCCAGGCATGCTGGACCTAGAGCTCATAGCACACTGTACAGGAAATGACAATGGAATTTAGTTAACCTTTGTAAGGATGAAGTACCAATCACTGATGACAATGTGGTTGGCACTGAAACTAGAATAAAGTTCAAATCTTGGCAGAGCCAAGTTACCAAGTCTGGGTAATTTCAGATAAGTCACTTAACTTCTCTAGGCTCCAGGGTGTGTGATAAGCAGAATGTGTATAAAATATATGTCACAGATTAGTGTAAATATTAATTAAGACATTATACAAATGTTTTGAAGTAAATGTTAAGTATTATCATCATCTATTAGAAGGGTATGAGGTAGTTGTCCTAGTCCCCCTCTAGGACATTTTTAAAATTAAATAGTAACATATACGAAAGTACATTGAAAATGGTGAAGTGCTCTTCAAATGGTAATTGTTTTCTTTTTCAGTACTGGAAGCTTTCTTTTTCAAAAGCTTTGTCTGCAGATAGCAAACAGCTCTCAACTCTAAGTCTACGTTTTGCTATGTGCCTTAGAGACAATGAAGATAAAACAGGGGCTCTAGGCAGGAGATGCTGGACTGTTTCATCTCTCTGCTGCCTATACTCACATTACCCTACCTACTTCTCATTCATTGGTCCTTGGTAAGATGCTAAAGATGAGATATATTAGGATATATATCATAACCAACAGAAAGGCTGAAAAGCTCCCCATTAAAGATATAGAAATATTCTGAAATGGGAATGGAAAACATAAACTAGACGTATGAGGTCTAGTCTTTTAGGACATGGATATCCTATACATTAGCTCATTCCTTCTCTGAACAGCATTTGAAAGTTGTTGCCTTGTACCTAAAAAATCTCCACTAGCTGTATAGGGAGACCAGGGACCCTTACTGTGGCTACCAGATGCTAGCTAGTTGTATGACTTAGAGCAAACTTACTATCCTTACCAGGCCTCAATTAACATGTGCAATGTTACTGCACTATCACATGACAGCACCTAGTACTTTAAGAAATGTTATGATGTAGTTTCACATCTGTCCCTGTGCATGGAAGGTATTCCCTTCTCGCTGACATTAATTTCTTCTGAACACCTCCTTAAACGTGTTCAGCCTTCTTTATAAGTCTTTCTGGATCACCCCATCCACTGGTACCCAGCACATAGTTCTATTGTACTTGTAGTATGTTAGCCACATCAAACCCACAATGAATCCATATTCCAGTGAAAGAGGATAGTATTCACTAAAAGCTTTTGAGCATTCACGATGTTGTAGGCAGTATACTTAGCACATTTCTTGGTTTGTAATTTAGGTAATACTTCCAAAAATATTGGAAGGTACTATTATTATCCCCATTTTACTGATGAGGAAACTGAGGCTCAAAGAGGTCAAGGGATTTGACCAAAGTCACACAGCAAGTAATAAACAAAGCCAAGACACAAATTCAGATCTCTAGAGTTAAACACACAGAGTTATTGCAGCATTAACTGTTGAAGGGTGGGTAATTCCAGCTAGGATAAGCTGGGAAGGCAGATTAGAAGAGATAGCAGTGTGGGTGTGACACAATAATCTGTAGGGAGCTCTCCTTCATCATTAAAAAGCTACCATTTCAAAATACCATCCTGCCTGCATAGAAAATATGAAGATCAATAATTGGGTCAAGATCACAGGTGAGGTTGTATCCTAACAGGAATTCACAACCTGACTCACGCTTTCCACATCTTCTCTAAGTCTGGCTTCCTTTTTTCATGAAGGTCAGAATGAATCTTCAAATTTCTCTTTTCAGGCCCTGCAAAGGCAGGTGTGTGTGGTAGTGTTCTCTGAAGGCTCACTTATACACCCTTCAGGGAAAACTATGCATTAATATAGACAGCTGGAGACATGAAAAAAAAAAAAGGTGGGGGGGGGCTTACAGGGGACAAGAGGAAGCATTAAGGGAGAAAAGAAAGAGAATTAACCCTACCACTGGGAGCATGATAATCATGCCTACCAAATACACCAGCCTCTCAGCTACTCAGCCTCAGGACTGGGTGCACAGTGACACATCTGGGTCTAAAATAGTGCAGTGCTATACTATGGTTGGAAAGATGTGGAAGGGGAGATGTTTCAGAGGGTTTTCATGATGCCTAGCAGTCTAGTGGCCAGTTAGATGACAAAGGTGTATTCAGCTCATGAGAAGTTGTTTTGTGTGTGCATGTGTGCACATGCGCACACACACTCTTCCTTAAATTGACTAGAGTCAGCAAAATTAATACGCACCCACAGGGCCCTGTTGGAGAAGTCTCTATTTTCATAAATAATGCTTTTCTCGCCTTTTACAAGCCTGTTTGAAGACCTGCAGTGCATCCTGGCTACAATTCAAAGCCCATCTAATGAAAGCACCTCCACTGTCAGCAATGTTAATGTCACTTTAAAGAGTGTGAAATGTTGCTAAATGTGTCAGGAAACAATTAGATAACATAAGAGGCATGTTTTCTCAGTGCACAGAGAAATATATTATGCAGGCGGGAGATAAACACAAAGTTTTCTGAGCTCCAGCATATTCAGCATTCTCCCTCCCTCTCTCTTTTTAATCCAACAGAGAAATTGTTTGGCAAGAGTAAGCCCTGTTTCAAATACTTGGAGAAGGGAGAAAGGCCTGCTTTGCCTCTGACTGCTGTCGCTTGAGCCCTGTGCTATCAGGCTCAGCGAGATACAGTCTTCCACTCAAATTAAATGTGTGCTCTCCTAATTAGCATTATAAATATAGGTTTCTCTGAGCCAGAGTTGATAAAATTACAGTGTTGGGCTGGAAAGGAACTGGTAGCTCTCCCATGCCGACACAATGGCTAGCGTTTGCACGGTTAGAACAATGCCCCCAGAGTCTGCCCCCATCTTAAGAGGTCAGCCTGGGGAAGGAAGGTAAATGCCAAGCAGGCTGACATTAGGACAGCAGCAGGGCCCAGATGCAATCTGTTCTTTGTATGTGGTGGTGTAAGGTTTGTCTCCTAAGCTCTGGGGAGAACAGTTCTTACTGCAAAGCTTCTTTGTAGAGTTTTGTCATCTCCACCACCTGTGGGATTCCAAATGAAGACTGGAAACCACAGGCAAGGCCTGACTAAAGGGGATTATCCAGAGTCTCCGTCCAGAATCGCTCTCCATGGTTCTGAAACAGCACTATGCCCTAGGAGCTGGTTTCTTTCTCCCAACCCTGAGAAATGTATGCCCAACTTCCTAGGGAAAATTTAAATTAGGTGAGGGAATTTTTGGAGGAGAGACAAAAGAAAAGAGTCAAACAGAGACAAGGACAGAGTTTCTGGAAAAGGCATAGCCACTGAGTGATTGTCAGGGGGTAAAAGAAGGAAATGATTTGTTTTGACACTATTTTCAAATAATCACAGTTGTCAAGAAAGAAACCATCGCTGACCAGGGATGAAATGCTGAAAGACTTAAGGAAAGTGAAGATCTTACGTGTTAGGTGACGCAATGATGTGCAATATGGGACAGGATCAAACAGGTTTGTGTGGGCAACCAATGAACCCCAGTGCGGTGGAAGTGATGTGATTAAAATTAACATATGCAAAAAATCTCGGACTTTTTCTTTTCTTATGAAAACTTGCCACATTGTACAGAGGAAAGACAAAGACAATTGTGGCTAGTTTGTTACACAAATGTGTAGATCTGCAATGTCAGTAAATCTTAGAAGTTGGGGTTAGGGTTAACTTGCTGCTTGTATCCTTTGCTATGCTTCTATTTAGAAAAGCTATTTCACTACCTCTTGCTCTTTTTTTCTCCCTGAGATTAGTATAATTCATAGAATAATCTGGATTAAAGTCAAAGAAAGCTTTGGCTAAAGACCACTGAATGCTAAAGATGGAAACTCAGATAATATCTGGAACAACAGTTTCACTGTACTGATGACAAAATTATGGCTCAGAGAGAGAAACTGGCTTTTCCCACACCACACAGCGAATTAGTAACCTGAGTCCAAGACTCTGTTCACCAAATTACACTCCTCTTAATAATGTTCAAGTTGAAGGACAAATAGAAAGACCAAAGTTCAAGTTAGGATGAAGAAAATCTGGTTTCACAACAAATCATATTTATGGACTATAATCCTATACTTCTAATCCAAGATATATAAAACAGTTGCCACCTGAAATAAAGCCCAACATGTTACACTCTTGTTTTCCAAACTATGTTCTCTAGAATACTGAGTTTTCTCAGTGTGCAAACATGTGTCCCAGAAGAGTTTCATGCCCAGTTTGTGCAGTATGAGATAGTATGAGAAGCATAAGAAAATGAGTCCCACTGGAGTCTATGCTCATGTGATCACATCTGGATTGGCTGATCCATTCCATCTTGGGTTTACATCATTGCAAAAACCTTATTGAGAAACTGGATTTATTCAAGAGAAGAAATTTAGACTGATGTTTGTGTTAGATATCATTTAATAGGCTATAGGCCCTATAGGTCTGGAGCCTTCAAAAGGTGTAAGAAAAATTGTAATAATCCTCAAATAACTGAGTCATTACCCATAGAAAAAGAAATGGACTTTTATGAATTGGTTGTGAAGTCAGTTCCAGAAATGATAAAAATTAACAGTGGCAGATTGAGTTCAATATCTACTGCATTTATCTATGCCTCTCCTTTATCTAAGTTCCACCTAGTATTATGGTTCTTTAGGCATATGCCTTATCATTCTTTCTAGAGTGTCATCTACTCTTTTATTCATTCAACACATGCTTATTGAGTAACTACTACATTTCAAACTTTCTTTCAGCCTATGATGCTGCTCTAGGTGATTGTTGAATCTGTACTATTAGTGTTGTTGTTTGTAATCTTTCTGTCTCCCAGAGCACCTAATAAAGTACTTGCTCATAGAAAGTGTTTAATAAATATTTGTTGACAAAAATGGAAAAGTGAGCAAAGAGCTTTCCAACATTTACTGAGTAACATCAGAATTGGCATCCTTATAGGTAATAAGCTTTCCATCACCGAGATTATGCAAGTATTCCTGAGCAGTCCTTGTCAGCAAATTAAGAGAGAATGTTTTGGTATTTAGTGAGAGGTATGATTACAGGCCCTTTAAATTCATCTCCAGTTCTAAATCCCTATAGTTCTAGGAGTATTCTTGTCACTCTCCTTAGGAGTAAAAGAGACATAGGATCATTTCGAAGATGTCTCAAAAACAAGCAGTCTTCCCAGAGAGTCTCCCTGCCCTACCAGAAGTCATAAGCACATTTGTCTTCCTGCCTTCTGCATATCTGAAAAATTTTAGCTCCCAGCTGAAAAGTGAGACCCATATAGATTCATGCATCCTTAGAGAACTTAACTCTATTTAAAGGAAACATGTCACTGTGTTGGAGCTTAAGCTCAAATTAATTATAACAAGTGTAATATTTGGCCAACCTTAGTCTCATGTTTCAACATTCCTGCTTGATCAGTTTCCAGAACTAAATGAAAGCCTATAACCATTTTCAATGTAATAACACTTTTTGCTTTTATGAATGCTTTCATCTGTGGATCTCAAAGCATGGTGCAAACAGTAATTAATGTTTACCTGGGAGGTAAGGGTGCATTTGCTCTGCTCATTTGGCAAAGTGGGTGTAGGATGGGGTGACTGTCCAGGCAAAAAGTGAAATTGCGTGATTCCTCTTCCGACCCATTTTTTTCTAACATTGTGGTAAACTAGTCATGTTGTTTAAGCAAGGAGTTGGCATATGTGCACTTAAACTAAAATAGTTTCTTTCCAGGACAAGAGAAGTTGAAATAAGTGATTGCATGGAAAATAAAAAGGACAATGGGGAAATCTCATCAGCATTCCCAGAGAAGTCATCATAAAAAAGACTCTTGAACCTTGCCCTCCTCCTTTCTCTTCCTCCCTCCCTTGTTTCCATTTATTAAACATATATTCCTTGAGAATCTAATATATGTCAGGTACTAATTTATGGGATGAAACTATGAAGTGAAAAACCAGAATTTTTGCCGTCCTGAGGCTTATGTTCTGGTGACGAGAGTGGAAAACCAATAAAAAATAGCAAAAGTAACAATAGATACATGACTTTAAAGACATACCCAAACACATACATTTAAGTATGCATGCATATACGGGCTGTAGGGGGAAAACAGAGAAAGATAAGGAGAATGGGGGGTGGAAAGGTGGGGTTCATGAGGGTGGATACTGCTTAATATAAGGTCATCAGGAAAGACCTTCCAAGTAAGGTAACATTTGAACAGGGACCTGAAGGAAGTGAGAGAGGGAGCCATGCTGGTATCTGGGGGGAAGCAAAGTCCAGACAGAAGGAGTAACATGAAAACAGGCTGTGAGCTGACAGCATGCCTGATGCATTTCAGGAATACCAAGCAGGTCAGGGAGCCTGCACTGCAATGAGAGATGGAGAAGAGGGAGACCTTATAAGCCACTGTGAGGTCTTTTGCCTCCACTCTGAGTGAGATGGAAGGCTTCTAGAGAGTTCTTGGGGGAGGAGTGACATGTCTGATGTTTAGTTTAGCAAAATCACTTTAGCTGCTGTGTTGACAAGAGCCCTAAGGAAGGCAAAGGCAAAAGCAGGGAGACCCATTAGAATGTGATTGCAATAATCCAGATCAAAGATTACTGGGGCCTGGAATGGAGAGGTGGTGATAGTGACAATGGTGGCAAAGATCAGAACCTGGACATATTTTGAAAGTCAAGCTAATATGTTTGGCTGATGCATTAATGCAGGTGTGACAGCAAGAGAGTACTCAATAACAACTCCGTTTGGGGCCTGAATAAACATGGCTACAGAGGCATGAGTCCTACCATATTTAGGCTATGCCCTGGCTTTAGCACATAGTGTAAGAAGACATAACTGGATTCAAAACTACCATAAATGTTCTAAAGTAATGCTAATTGTTGCCTAGAAAACCCTTCCAGACAGGCGAATCACGATTTTATTCACAACTTTAGTAAAAAATATGCCCCAGGAAAAAGGGGTTAAAAAAGGTTCTGGAACAGAGCATAACTGACACAGCAGACACCCATCTTTTATTTGACTTAAGAAAATCTAATAAAATCTAAGATGAGAGAATTGAGCTTTCATCTTTGTGTAAAGCAATGCTATACATATTCAAAGTTAAAATTTCTCAACATATACAGGGATAGGAATGGTCCAGAAAATAAGCCATTTTCCCCTGCAAACTCATATTCACATGTGGTACAGAGTAGTAAATTAATTTTGGTCCTGTTCTCTGATTTCTCCTTTAGCTTGACCTGATTTTCTCGCAAGCCTCAGGCACAGTTAATTTGTAGGGAGGGGTGTGTGTATATATTAGAGAATATGTATTTGTACGTGTGTGAGTAGATGGGGATCTTTGCTGAAATATTAATATAGCATCTTTTTATTATTATTTATAGGAGAACTATAACTTTAGGGCTTTTAAAATGAAAAGAAATGGAAGATAGGTGATGTGAAATTATTTTTTAGTGTTCATACCCTTTGGTTGATATATAAATAATACAAATGAAATGGTAAACAGCATTAAGGGTACAATTATTGAGTAAGTAGAAATTTAGATTCACAACAGTATCAAGTTCCTAGTTATCATGATAGGGAAGCAGCTATTCATGTAAAGCTCTGTAAGTTGGGTGTTTTTTTAAAAAGTCTTATTTGAATTTTACTGTGGTTGACTCATTTTACTGCAAAACTAGAAGATGAATTTCTGTCTATAAAATCAAAAGTCTAAAGCTTGGATAGAGACTGACCACAAATACACAATTTCAGTGTGCACAGAGTAAGCGAAAAGCAAATTGTGACAGTCTCTTGAATGAAACATTTGTTTAATTGGTTCTGAGTGACCCACCATTCTAGACTGCCATGCAGCATTAATGGTGGGGAAACTGCTTCAAACCTTTCCAGGAAAATATGCCAAATCCTGTAAAGGAAGGCAAACATTTTCCTTAAAACAGCAACAAAGGAAACATCACCACAAAATCACGTTGGAACCATCGACTTAAAAGTATGTTATGAGTGAAATTTCCTCTTCTCAAATGGAGCCTCGATTAAAATGAATGTCTGAGCCCTGTAATCTCCCATAGGGTTATGGAACCTTATTTATTTAAATTGGTTGGTTGTCCCCTGAGAGTTCTACCAATGGAGTGATGCGAAAACTCATTAGTGCCATTTTATTTTTAAATTCCACAGAACAGCCTCAAACAGAGCATGATCGCTTCCCAGAGTGCTCCCACTGTGGAGCATCATTTACAACGGGAAGCACACCAGTAAATCATAATGCCCATCACTCAAAGAGAGCTTTCCATCTTCCTACTTTCCTGTATCACTCCGTGGGTAACAAATCCAGTTCATGACGACCCTGGGATGAAAATGTGACTTACACGCAGGACACATGTGCTCCTTTTTGTCTAATTCTGCAATTTTCTAAATGCTATGAGGAGGACACATAACTTGGAACTCCATGCTAACAAGAAATGTAAAAGAGCCGATCATGCACATTTGCTTTCTAATCAGACTCATACTCCGCTTATACAGTAGAGGCACAAAAGCAAAGAAACACCAATTACCATTAAGCCCAGATGTAAAGAGATCAATGCATGGGCTAACAATTGGGTGCTGTCAAACGTTGAAACCGCTAAATTCTCGTCTTGTTAAATCATCTGATGGCCATTTCTTCTTTAGTTAAATAGGGATAAATAATAAAAAACAATTTACAACTAAAAGATGCTAGCGTTTTGCAGCTGCTGAATGTCTTTTGGGGAGATTAGATTCTATAATGAGGAGATATAACCATCATTTTATAAAAGCTGTTGCTGTCTTGGGAAAAACACCACTGAATACGATTAGAAAAAGCCTTTCCTTCATGAACCTATTACAGTCATGTGCTGATTGCTTGGCATATGCTTAATGATATCTTCATAGCTGAAAAACAATAATTTGTTACTGTAAATCTTGACATAATATATTAAGTTCAACTGTGCCCTTATTAGTTCTGCCTTTGACTTGAGTGGTTTAAACTTGCAAAATCCTACAAAAGTTGATAAGCACATCAACTAACTACAGTTTTAATGTAGATGTATACATTTTCCAATAGCTTAATTAGAAGTTTTTCTCAAAGGGGCGCCTGGGTTTTTCAGTTGGTTAAGCATCCGACTCTTGACTTTGGCTGAAGTCATGACCCTAGGGTGGTGGGATTGAACCCTGAGTTGGGCTCTGCCCTGAGAATGGAGCCTGATTAAGATTCTCTCTCCCTCTCTCTCTTCCCCTCTCACCTGCTTTCTCTCAAAAAAGAAAAAAAAAAGTTTTGCTCAAATGATTTCAATATTATTTCAAGCATCTGTGGCTACTGGTTCTCCATTAAGGGTGTCTGAGATACAGTAATGGGGGAATGAGAATTATGGAATGGACAAAGCTCTGCGTGTACTGCAGACAGTATTAGGAAAGAAACAGCTAACATTACTATCTTTCCTTTTTTTAAAAAAAACATAATATCAATTAAAGTATCAAGTGACATAACTCTAACAGAGACATTTCTAAAAGAGTTGATAATTCTTTGATCAAAGAAATGAAGAGAGGAGGAAGCAACATGGCACTTCTGTTTGCTTCTTTTCCAACTCACCTCCCTCTCAAACAAGTGGGCTGCAGGAATCTCCCCCTATCCCCAGCAGAAAGACCCAATCACGTCTTGACCATAAGACTTTTTTTTTTTTTTTTTTTTTTTTTTTGCTGCTGCTTTCCACAAAAACAGAGATGTCCACTACAAAGCTTAAGTCCCAGAACTGTTTTACTCTTTATAGTCAAAAGTCTATCCTTGAGCTCTGGTATTCTTTCTATCCAAGGCCAAATTTGGAAGCCTTGCAGTAGGAACTTGTTACACCTTAAACCAAGTGATAAAACATCCAGAAAGGAAAAAGATAACAGGTTTTCTCACCTTATCAAATATTTCTGTAGTACTTGGCACTATAAAATCCTTGCTTAATATCATTGGTGACTAGGACAAATCTGGATATATGTACCTTATTGTTTGTAACTTTTTAAAATTATTAACTATACACACAAGCAATAAGTGGGTATCTTCTCGTCTAAGACAAAGAACTTCATACCAGGACTCAGAATCGTGAATCATGGGACAAACTAAGATAACTTGGCTGTTTCACAGGGTTTGTCCACCAGTGCCCTCTACCCGCAGCAGAGCATCGAAACACCTCCCCACGCCCCTCTTAAGCTTCCACTTACTCCAAACAACAGAATTTTAACTTGTGAAACAGAAATCTCACATAAAGGCTGACACATTTCTTCATAAATAGGATTCAAGGCTTTGCTCTTCCTGGGTTCCATGGAGAAATTTATCTCCTGGGATTGGGGTAACAATTAGTGATTCATGCACTCTAACAGTGATAGTACTAGGTGGGAAAGATCACACATTCATGAATGAACATGAGAAAATTCAGAGTTGTAATTATTTAGCATTTTTAACGCCAAACCTCAGCTGTGTCACACAAATCTCTGAATCCAGCACTACAGACCTACTATTAACTCCCCGCAAAATAATGGGGGGGGGGGGAGGGGAGGCAGGACATGAAACAAGACAAAAATAGTGTTTTTTTTTCCTTGCTTTTAATTTAATTTTAATGCCTTTGATTAAAATATGTACTCTCCAATTTGACACAGACCTCCCTATTCCCTCTTAACTGATCCCTGGCTATTTCATTCATTCACATGGCCCAGCTGGTCCTTATGGGCCCTTGAATTTTCAATCCAAGGGTAAAATCTGTGGTGGCTCTATTATTTACCATGTAACATTTGAAGCAACTTGCATGATCTATCCAGCACTCATGACCTATTCAATCGTCTGTTGTGACCCACCAATGTTTATTCCTCTGCTTGTTCCCAGTGATATGCCACAGGGCTCTGTTGTTGGACATTCTCAGGAGGTTCTTTGAAAAACTGAATAAGGATACAAATAACAGTATTAACATATTTGTAGAGAACATAGGGCTAGAAGTAAAAGCTTATATTTTTGGACAAGAGGATGAATGAAGATCCAAACACATCTGAATCATCCAAACTGAAATCTAAGAGAGTAAATGTAAAGTTCTGTATTTAGGATAAAAGAAGAAAAATCCTACGCAAGTACTAGCTGGGAAAATATGATTCCACAGAAGCACATATGAAAAAAGGCTTTGGGGTTTTCTATCAGAAGCTTTGTTAGGAGACACTTATTGATGTATTTCGCTCAAATAAATCACTATGAGAAGTCAAGGTTCTGATCAAGAGAAACCATACCTCAAGCTCTATTCTAAGATAGTCACAACAGGCTCATAGATACAGTGACATTTCCAGATGGCCATCTGTAAACTGGAACATATTCCTAAGAAAACTGGGAGGATGGTATTTGGGGGATAAATCTGAGTCAGAGGAAGATGTGAGAAAAAAAAAACAAAACAAAACACAACATGCTCAGGTAAGAGACCTGGAGATAAGCGGGGTGGGTCTGGTGTGCCCATGAACAGATTAGTCCAATACTGCAGGAGAAGGTTGCCATTTATTTTGTTTGCAGAGGGGAGAATAGAAGCCAAGGAACAGAGGAGATAAGAAAAAGCATCCAGCTAAATAGAAGGACCTTTTTTCTAATGATTTGACTGATACACAAGTGGAATGGGCTTTCTTGCACAGAAGTGAGTTCACTGTGGGTGGAGGCATGCAAGCAGTTATTAGATGGCCCGAAGAGGGGATGGTAAGGAGGAAATCCACGTGTGGATAAAAATAGTATAAGATGACTTCTGTGGTCTAGTCCAAAAGCAAGATTTTCTGGTACCATGTCCTTATTGTCCTTAAGATAACATAAATTACAAAACAGATCCACTGGAGGTAGAAGGGTAGAAATCAAGTTCATTTTTGTGGAACAAAAAAAGAACAAAAAATGCTACTTAGGGCCAATCTAAAGAGGCTTTCTCCTTCAATAAATTAGTCCCTGGTGAACCTTAGGCTTGGGAATGTGGTTCATAAGCACGTCCCAGGCTATTAATTTGTTCATCAAAGAGACCCAAAATATCCTACCATTTAAATTTTCAATGTTATTTGTAGCATTTTTCTCTGTGGATTCATCTATTCCCAGCAATCTGATTACTGGCACCTTGTAAACAACACCTGAACAATCTTAAAAAGACCCCCCAGCACTTTTAGGCTATGTAGTGGGGGGGGGTGTTGGGGGTATTGAGGGTGGTGGTGGTGGGTGGTAGGTAGGTAGCAATGTAAGCACTGCTGACAGGCCAGAGTTTCCCTTTCCCTCTTTTCTGACTCAGGAGAATTTTTAAATCAAATGATTTGCCACTCAGGCATTGTAGATACATGCGGATGAAGAAAAAATTTGAACGCAGGGATGCTGGATATGACCTTTTCCTGAGTTGCTGTGCTATCCTGAGTGAAAAGTAACATTTGCCATCATTCAGTCAGTTTTGACTGAGGGCTGACACCTTGCAGGAGCTGGTCTACACAGGAGGAACACCACTGGAACCAGCCTCGGCCCGTGTCCTCAAGGAATTCACACTTGGTGAGAGAAACGGAAAACATAAATAGGGGGCTCAGTTTTCAGTGTGGTAACTGTATTCAAGGGATCTGATTAAAGTGGCTGGCAAACCCAGAAAAGGGGCAGTTAACATTTCCTGGGGAAGGAGGGTTGATGACAAATAAAGAGCAAAGCCAACTTTAGATTAGATGTTGCTAGTAGCTGAGGGTGAAAGAACGAGTTCCCGTATGACATCAAGTGGGTGTAAAGTAACAGGTGGAAAGGCTATGGGAAGAGCTGCCAAGGCTAGCTATCCAGATCCTCTCCCTGTCTCCATCTAACAATTGCACTGAGTTTTTGGTGCTTATGTTTCCAAAGAGAAAGGGAGACATTAGAAGGCCATGTACTTGCCTCTGGGAACTATTCTGAAGACAGAAATGAGGGGATGGTGTTTTGGCAAAGTTTAAAGTTGGTAAATTTGGGTTGGAAATCACAAGCTGGGCATCTCTGCAGCCTACACAGCACTGTCTATAGGTATGACACTGAATGCCTTCAATAGGGTCTATATTCTCCAGTTCATGTCTAGTCCTGGCAACTTCTCATCTTATTCCACGGGCCAGTCTGTTTCCAACCTCTGTGACCTACCTAAGACCAGAACAACTTGATATTAAAGTGTTCTGCACAAAGTGATGTGGGAAGTGTCAATATGTCTGATCCTGGATCTTTCTCTTAGTGGGAAAGTGATACATTGATCCAAGCTATGACATTAATGAGAGTGATTATGAACAGGTCTTTGATGTTAGAGTTATTTTCCATGCAGTCCTTTTAAAGGAAAGTTAATATCTCTGCCCCATCAAGAATGGAGTTGACATTCTCTGCAAAATTCAGAGAGAGAGGAGAAAGTAATGAAGGGGAGTGTTTGTACTTGAAAAAATCGAAACAAGGAAACTCCCATAACAATTGTTGAAGTTATATTCTTAAAGTAAAATGAATTCTTTCCTAACTTGCAAAAATTGGCAAATAAGACTGAAAGTTGACTTCCAAATGGATGTCTTTGGCAGTCTCACACTATTTCATGTAAAATATAGTCCATTTTACAGGAAGAGTTGTAAGGAATTGGCTAAGACATGATGACATTCATGAATTCAGCATGACAGGAGGATAGAAAGAGGAGAAAGAAGATGCTAGAGAAGTAAAGAAGGAGAGTAAACGTGAAAGATGGAAACACTGAAGAGGTGACGATCAAAAAAGACTGAGAAGGATTTTTTTTTGTCATCCTCAAATCTCTAAAACGTCTTTTACATACATGAAAACTCTAAACTCAAATGGAGGCGAGATAAAGCCAATGAGACCCATTATGCCAGGAGGGAATCATGGAACATGAGTGAAGGAGAGCACATACACTCGAGTTTGCCTGAAACCGACTATTGAGTGGGAAATATCTGGCAAGTAACTCCCTGTATTTCAATTGAAAATACCTGCTTAAAGCAGGTGTCCTGCTTCCCTTTTTCTTCCCTAGTTTGAGAGCCAATTACAAATGCCTTCTGGTGATTCAGACCAAAAAATTACCAAACTCTGTAACAGAACAAGGCTGCCTAGGAATCTGAACTTTGTTTACACAATTAGGAGACGCTCACGTGCACATTCCGTAAATGACAAGGTTCCCGCAGCAAATTAACAAGAATAATTTTCCCATCTCAGGAGCTGTCAAGATGGGCCCTGTTGGCCAATTTATCTTACTCTAGCACATCTCTGGTGCTTGTCAATCAATATGTGAAACATTTGGTGCTGATTGCCATTTTTCTCTCCACTTCCTTTTGCCTCTTGTACCAGGCAATTTACTGCAAGTCAATCAAGGTCGAAGCCGACCTTGTTTAAATAAAACACTGTTCAGCTTCTTTCACACCAACAATTTCAAAGACAGAATGAGCTGTATCTTTTACATTTACACTATCTTTCTTTCCACCACCCCCCCCCAACATTCTCCTAAAATGTTACCCTTGAGTTTTAAGCCATAACTAAAACCACCTGGAGACTGAGAAAACTAAGTTGAGAAAGCGTGAGGAAATGTGTATTTTAGATGCCGATCTTCACTATTAAAGAACCTCTCTGCCAGCAGAGAGGTCTTACATTAAAGAGCATTCATGACGGTCTTGCCGACACCAGGAAGCCCTCAGTCAGGGCAGGGCCACATGGCACAGATCATATACCCCTGATTATCAGAACATGAAAACACAAAGCAAGCAATTTAATGTATTTGCCCTGGTGACCAGGTCCTATATTTGACAGAATCTTAGGACATTTTGGGGATAGATCATACTGTATCCAACTTAAACCTTTATTATCATCATTACATACACAGAAGAAAAATGTAGAGAGAAAGCAGCAAAGCCTGTTGAAGCTCTTGAGAATAATCTGCTCACAGGTTTTGTTTTGAAAACCTTGTTTTTCCTGCACACGATCTATAATCTTTTTTTTTTTTTCTGAATATTTTTTCTGAATATTTAATATTTTTTCTGAATAAATCCAGCCTTGGTTGCTTAGTAAAATACAACTTTGCAACCCCACCCCTGCAAATGTTAAGAATAAACATTGAAATGAGTCCCGGCTAAATTTGACTCTCAAAGAAAGAAATACAGTTAGACAAATATAGAGTTTCCTGAAAATAGTAACATGCAACTTAACTGCTAAAGTACCGCTATGCTCTCAAAATGATTAGTGAGAAATCAATGTTTTTTAAGTGCCTACTATTACATATGAGACCCAGTTCAGTGTTTTCAAATGTGTGATCTCTCCCATTTTAACCTAAAAAAAAAAAAAAAAAAGCAAACAAGATATTCTTATATTCTCAGGAAGAATGATCCCTGTTCTTTTACACTAAATGCAGTTGCACTGGGCTTGAACATATCTTGAGCTAGCTGATGGTCTTATTTTGTTTCATCATTAGTCACAAGTTATTGCTGATGAAGTTGCTCTTCCATTTGACAGTCTTTGAGTGTCTATTATGCATCAGGCACCATGGAGGACATACTGGTGGGCAAAACCAAAGGACTCTGTTTCTTGGAGCCCAGAGTCAGGTCAGGGTGTAAGACATTAATGAAGTCATCTCAAAAATAAAAGTATTGTTACAAACTGAGAGCAGTGCTGTGTAGGGGCACTTAATGGTGGCCTCGAGAAGGCTGGGAAATTAGGATATAAGCCAGCTGAACTCTCACGGCCTGGAGCTGCCCACCCTAGCCCAGTACTGCTCAATTGTGGTCCATGAGCCCCAACCAAACAGCATCCAATGACGGAAATACAGATGTTGTAAGAAAATGGTTAGGAACTTTTATAGCAACTTGACATGGCCATGATTACAGGCTGGATTAGGAGGAATGGGTCATAGACCATTTTGAGTGATGTCAGCCTCACATGGGGAGTCACATATGATACAGGCTGAACACAGGCCATGTGCCTAAGGACCAGATTTAAAGGGTTCCTCAAGAATTGGAGAATAAAAGTCTCTTTCACCACACACAGTTTGATAAGTTCCGATCTGAGAATGTAAACAATACCCGCTCCCTGCCTAATGTTCATTAAGCCAAATACTTGGCCTCATTCAGACCACAAAAGACTTTATTCTTGGTCTGAGAGGGCGAGATGTCTGAGCTGTCAGTAGAAGAGTGCCGTGTAGAGCCATAACTGTGAGGTCTAGAAAGAAAGTGTTGAATTCAGTCAAAAAGAATTCAAGTTTCTTTTGGGTATACAGCAAGCACAATAAAAGTTAACTAATGAGGAGGGCCACTGAGTGCTGTGTTTATGCTCCATTTCTTTCTCTGGAGCTGGTAACGTGGGTGAGATCTGTCTAGGAATGTCATTAGACTGGACATTTACGATATGTACACCTTTCTCTGTATGTATAAGACACTTAAAAAACTTTAAAATGTCATGATCAAAAAAGACAAAGGAAAAGGAATTTCCTCAGATTAAAGGAGACTGAAAAGACATGAAAATGAAATGCAGTGTGTGATCCTAAAACCAACACTTGCCTGGGAAACAAGAGCTGAAACAGGCATTGTTGGGGCAACAGATGATGTTTAAATATGGACTGAGGGTGACCTCATAGATCGATGTTAACTTTGCTTTTTGGAAACTGGACTGGGGTTATGCGAGAGAATGTCTTTGTTCTTAGGAGAGAGAGAAAATGAGTGTTACTGAGAGAGGCAGAGAACAGTGAGGCAGAGAATGATAAAGCAAATAGATAAAATTGGTGGATCTGGTAAAGCGTGTACAGGTGTTCTTTCCACTATTTCTGTAATTTTGAAGTTGTGCCAAAATAAAGTTACAAAAGGGAGAGTAGTTTTAAAATAAAAGTTAACTGTTCTTGAAATGAATGACCAGCCCAATGAGGTGGTACATAGTCACTGCAACAAATTGGGTGTTTTGAGCAATGGAAAGTCATGTGGCAAGGTCTCTCTCAGCATTCAGAGTCACTGGCACAATTACCCCTCAAATGGAGGTTGGGAAAGCTTGACAGTTCCCTAGGCAGACATGATTTTCAACACAGTCTGACATAGTCTGATAGACTAAACATTTTTTTTTTTTTGACGTTAATTCACTCGTGATTTTTACTGTGATGCTGAGTATCTTATCTGGAGGTGGTCCTTAATGGTGCATGGTATATTTTATTGATGTTTCTTTTATTCTGGTGTTTATCTTCCTCGTGATTATATCCATTGTTACTCTCTGTCTCCTTCAAAATGCTATTCTCTTGTGAGACTAGGCAGTGCTTGGAGGCTTAATGAGGCTTCTATATTGTTTGCTGATTTATTGGGTTCTCAGATAGCATGGGGGTGGGGAGAGAAAGGAGATGTGAAGAGGTAGGGTGCTCCAGGATCAACTAAACAGTTTGTATCAAGTTCATTTTTTATGTGTGTAGAATTCTCAAAGAGCGACCTTCAGTTACAGTGGAACCCGTACGGGAGAAACACACTAGTCTTTTTCTAATTCCTCCTAATACTTCTCTCTCATAATTTCTGAAGTATCATTATGAGGTCCATGCATCACGCTAGAGGGTAAAATCCCAAATCTGTCAGGGTCCCATCTCTTCTGCTCTGAGCTCCAAATTGAAGTTTTAGTCTTTCCTTGCCATCAGGCTTTGAGATTCAAATGCTTTCCTATTGTTCCTTTTGGCACTTCCTAAAGGCAAGGGGTGAGTTGTACTTGCCTTAAGTAAGAATATTTTTCGACTTATTGCATAGGTAAGTCAGTTTCCTTCCCATCCTTGGAAAATTTTCCCATCACTAAAAAAAAAAAAAAAAAAAAAAAAGAAGAAAGAAAAAAGAAAAATTGTCTTTCTCTAAGAGAAACTAAAAACACTGCATGTGCTCACTAAAATTAGGTCATAATGACAGAGGACATGGTATTGCATTTACCTTATATTTTGCTCTTGATTCTTTAAACGAACACACACTCGCATGCGTGTACACAGTCCTTCATTTCTAAAATAAAATTCTGTAAAAAAAAAAAAAAATCCTGTATCTCAGGTTCTGTCTAACCTCTGCATTTTTCTTTCCTAAAAGCTATGATGCCTTGGTTTTCGATGCTAACAAATGTTATATGACAGGTTCCCCGATTTACTGCTCTGCACCCTTTTTAATTATGGATGTATGAAGGAAAATTTCACTGAGGAAAACAATAAATCACCAGTGAAATTATTTGTTAGTTGAATGAGCTGAGTAAACAGTTGGCTTCAGGGCAAAGATTCGTCTGGCATCTTTTAAGTCATTCCCCATTTTCCCTCTCAATTTCTACACAAAAGCAGGACTGGGCCTGCAGGAATCAGCTGGGAACGTAGATGTTGCCGCTTAAGTGAGGGAAAAGTAAACACTTGATCCACAGATGTCTTCAGTGTTGAATAAAATAATTTTTGCCAACTTTTAGTAATAATGACAGCATTCAGAAACAGTTGAGCACGCGTGGTATACATATGCCATTTCATTTAATTCAAACAACTCTGTTTACCTACACCCTCATTAACTTCTTTAAGCTAGAAAGGGGCAGGCCCAGAATTCAAACCAGTTTCTGACTCCAAATCATGAGCTTCTCAGCTATCAGGTGTCCACAAATTTCCTCAAAGATAACCACACTTCCTCCAAGAAGTCCTCATGTATTATTTAAGCTTTAAAAAAGACGGAGGCCAAGTTAAGGACTGAAACCCTGGTTCATGTTACTTTCTATCTTTACCATGCTGTTTTACTCTGTTTAGGTGATGGAGAAAACAGTTTCCAGTTTCTCTGGTAGAAAATGGAATTTCAAACAGAGTATGCACATAAGAGACTGAGATGAGAATCACAGAAAAATGTGCCATCACTGGACTTCCTTCTGGGAGGTGAAAGAAGAATAATAAGATGGTTAGTTTCAATTTGAAAGCATGGAGTGTGTCAGGAATGATAACTAGTTATTGCTATTTTTATAATAAATGTCTCCCTCAGAGTCACAAGCAGACATCGAACATTGGATGCTTCCACATAGGAATTAGTTTAGCACCCATCCTTGATGTCCCTGTTGAACTTGTCCAAAAAGTTATCAAGAATCATGGCCACTTTGAACGCATTCATACAAATAGTGCTGACAGTTTTCAAGCTAGGACAAATGTCTCAGCTTTGGACTTCCTCTCACACCAGCAAATCGGCTGCCTGTAGCAAATCCCATAAATATCTCAGCTGGAAACTTTGTTTAAAGCTATTTGAATGGTCCCTGGAGCTCCCAACTTTGGAAACGTATTTGAGTCTGGTATTCAGATATTCATGTTAGAATTGCCAAGCATCTCTGTGGCTCCTATTGTATCATTAAGCTTCAGATTCCTGGTCCATATATTGATTAGATATTGCTTTATTTCAGACATTATGAACTTGTGTGGAGACAACTGCTCTTGATTTAGTATTTCAGACTAGTGACTCAATTCTGTATTTCTTATGTGTATTTTCTATTGACCTCAATACAACACCAGGTGCAGGTTCCAAAGGGCTTCACTAGAACTTCTCCAGGAGAACCAAGATGGAAATCAAAGGGTCTTGGAAGGTGGAAGACAGCCACAGAGCTCTTTGGAGGCAATTTTGTTTATGGTTTCATGTTATGGTTCGTGTGGCTATGGCTTCATGAAAGATGAGCGACTCCTTCCTACCTATTACAAATGCATAAAAATTGTGACTATGGGCAGAAAACCAAAAGCTCCCCTTCAGGTAACAGCACAACTAAGTTGTGTGTTGTGGTCTATAGTCTGTTGCTTTTGGCACTGACTACTTAGTGGCTCTGATGCACAACCGTCTCCAGAGATTGAAAAAAGTGTAAAGAACATAAAATCTTGATGGTGTCAATAAGAAATCAGACACATACCTCAATAGGAAAATGGACAAAGTAGAGGTGAACATGAACTTCCCAGATACATACCCATGCACATATTTGTAACTAGATGAAAAGATGTTTAACCTCACTATTAATCAAATAAATACAACTTTAGAAAATGATGGGATGGATTTTTTTTTAATTAAATTAGCAACTGGACCAGGATTTTTAGTAAGTGTAATATCTAATGCTGGGAAAAGTCTAGGAAATTCAGCACTCTCGTGTAGTGACAGGAGAGTATATGCTGAAATACACCTTTTTTGAAGAGTGATTCAACCATATGTTCACAACCTTGAATCACTCAACTTACAGGACATTTTCCTGAGGTCATTATCAGAGATGGGTGTGAAATGGGCATGGTACTCACTCTATCTCTTTTTCTTTACTGTAAAAACCAAGAAACTCAACATCCATCAGGGGTGGAAAGCTTAAATAACCAGTAGTGAATCCATACATTCAACTGCATATAGTCCTTCAAATAGTATTTCAGAAGAATATTAAGGCATGTGAGAAAATATAAATGCCATTATACATATATATGCACTTCCACAAAAAATACTGCAAGTTATTACTAGGATTATGGTTTTCTTATGTTTTTCTCTTAATTCCTTTCTGAACTTACCCAACTTAAAAAAGTGAACACAGAGTGCTTTGTAGTGTGTATAATTATACATATATTAAGATACATACATATTTAGATATCTATATCTATTTCTATATCTTTACTGGGAATCTTGCCCTTTTCTGATGTCACTAAGTTAATTACACCCACCCACAAATCCTATAGGAAATGGACATGGTAAGGCATGTTCTGTTTTATCAGAACATTCACACTTATCACAGTGCAATAGATAAGGTGCTCTGACAAAAGTCCTGGTTAAGATTGTTTAAAGTGTGGCACTCTTCCTTTTTTGGTGAGGCAGCTTCAAAACAGAGTGGGCAAACTCAATGATACAGAAGTCTGAAAGTGTGAGCCCACAGCTGGGTGGGGCCTTAAAAAGATGTCACATTTGTTACAGTAGCTGCCACCTCATTTGGAAAGCCCACAAAATCCTAACAGTGTCCTCAAGTAGTCTTAGATGTTTCCACTGTGTCTACAGGGGAAGGGGCTGGTCTGAAACCCTTTGGTGAAAGGGACTGTTTGTTAACTCCAATAGACAATTATGAAGGGCAATTAAAAATTCAAATTATGTTAATAGGCCAGAGAAAAATGACTGTTTGCAGAAATCAGTGGCAATTACCAGACATAATGGTTCTCAATTAGGCTGGAGGGGATTTTCAGTCATTCATAATTCACTATCTTAAATGTATCATAAAAAAGTAATTGTTACTTGTTAATAAAACTTACTTAAAAACAACGTAGCTATCTTGTGTAGAAAGTAACTCTCTTCTCTCTCTCCCTCCTCAGTTGTTTTAAAAGGTATAGTCTCAATTTGAAAATGTAGTGCAGGCTGGTTTGAAACAAAATCAAACAATGCAAATGGGTTTAAAATAAAAAAGCTGTTTCTAGCCCTCTACTTTGAGCTTCCCAAGGGTAACCATTGTTTTATCAATTCAGGGAGTATTCTTTCTCCCAACCACCTCCCTGCTCCCATTAAAAAGGGGGGAGGGGGTGGGGAGACTGTCCAAGGAATATGTCATATTGATATTTTTAGTCAATTAAAGGTGAAAACATAAAAACATTATCTTGCTGCTTCTGTCGTGTTTGTTTTTCTCCCAAGGTTTTTGATTTTTTTTTATTTTTATATTCATATGCAGCTTCCATTACCCCTAGGAATACAGTCAGCATTCACGCATGTCCTTACAATTCTATTCTGAGGCAATGCAGTGTGCTGTATAAATTGCACTGTTCATGGGATGTGATTCAAGGACTCTGACCAGTTGGTTCTAAGCTTTATTTCTGGTGCTTCAGAGAGAACCAAAGAGGGCTACAAGAAGCAAGAAACAAGGATAAAGGAGTCAGGGAAGGACTCTTAAATAACCCAAGGATTCAAGGCATGGATTTTTCTCTTGCTGGGTACCAGCAGAGAATGTCTGTTTTGTCTACTCTTACGGATCACGCTGAAAAAATGACAATTGTGTCCTCAATTTTCTTGCCCAATCCGGAAAACTTAATACAACCTTAAGATCTAAATTGTAGTTCTGCATCCAACAGAAAGAAGGAAGCAAAGATAAGAATGAGCTCTTTCGGTCCCCATGCAATCATAGTCTCACTGTGCTGAGACACAGTTCAGAAATATTTCCAGAAACTTCTCTAAAAGGAAGCTCTAGGCTACTCTGACCCAGGACCTTTAGAGACATGACCTTATTTAATTTTTCATCATTATCCTATGAAGGGGGCATTTTTATAACCCAATCTTACAGCTGAGGGCACTGAGTGCTCAGAGTAACACTGAGTAACTGGCAGTACTAGCATTTGAACCCAGATATTTCTTGATCTGAAGCCTACATGCATTACCCTCCAACATATGGCTTCTTGGCTGAAATGGTACAGACATACACAACTGTGGGATGTCACAGTTTATGACTGCTAAGCTATGACTCTGCTATATTTTTCTTTCTTTCAGGGAAATGATGCTACCCACTACACTGACCAGTGAACATCTTAGGGATATTTAAGACCACAGAATCAGCTTCACGTACATAAATGATCCCAATTTTGAACATTTTTTCAGAAAGTATTTGGAGCAATGTCAACTGCATGAGTTTACTTTGAAAATAGCTATCAGTACAGAAACAAAGTATCTATAATCTGTCCTTCTTGGTCTTGGGTCTTACAAGTGGGTGAACCCTCAGTGGGAGCAGAACAATCTTCACAAAGAGTCCTTCCAACATACATTTTGTAACAAGATCGACACGTGGTTGGCTTCTGGCTGTCATTCACATCATAGTGTCATTCACTTCTTGGGTGTTTGCCCTTCCAACACCTCTAGAGTGGTAGACAGAAAACACTTGGTACTCTCTCTCACATACCCTATTTCATGTTTTTTCAAACATTGCTCACACTGGTACATTTTTGCTAATTTACCTATTCATATCTGCCTCTGCTTCTGGGGACATCAGCTCCATGAAAGCAAGGTCCTTGTCTGGTGTGTTTACCACTGCATCCCTATCCCTAACTCAGCACCTAGCATATAAATATTTGTTCACTAATGAAGACATGTTTATACAATTAAGTATTTGTTGTCATCAACAGTCAGGTATGGGCTGCTAGGAATGGACTTTCATCTGCAAGAATCCTAGGAAATAAGAGCAATCAGGTCCTAAGAAAATTTTACCTCGGGTTGGTGACAGTCATGGATACTGAACAACTGACATAACGACAAGGATTTAGAAAGGAGAAACCACAAGGTCTCTTTGCCCTCCCCCTTACTGAGGATGACTAGAGACCTCAGTATCTGAAAGCTGCAAAAATGAAGGGTCAACATTTCTTCACTCGGTGCTAGACTGCTGGCCCACGTGGATGGTATGTTTTCAGTGAGATGGCAGCTCTATTATCTGAAGTAGAACACTCTTCTCTTCACTAGCAATGTTTCCCACTGTCGACTCAAGGCTGCTGATTAGGTAAAGACTATGATAATATTTGGGTCAACCAATCAATAGGAAGAGATGAGCTTTGGAAGAGAACTTTGGAAATGCTACTGTGACTTTCTTTACTAGAATTTATTTCTGGATGGGATATGATTGCAAACACTCCATTCTTCTGGACTCATCTAGTTAACCCTTTGTGTGTGTTTCTGCATTCTTTTTGATTAACAAGAGCGACAAAGTTGTCACTATTGAAGGATATACTTCTGGCTGAGTCTAAAGCCCTTTGACCAAAATATTCTATCATTTGTTTGAATTGTTTTTACTTTCCTTCTACAAATGCTTTGCACCTGATTTATAAAGTAAAAGCGATTAATTCTATTTTTATATTTTTAAAAAAGTTTCAACGATATTTGCAGATTAAAATAAAACTGTTTAAATGTATTAGAAAGTAATAAATGCTTAATGAACTTTTCAAATAAAGATGCGTGTAAAGAGGGGAGAAGTCTTCTCACTCATTCTCCACCCTCATGCTTCACCTATTCCTCCTAGTAAACCCACTCTCTAGAGGGAACTATTCTGAATGGTTTGTTAGGTGTCCAGTGGTACATCAGTAGAAGCGTAACAATGGTTATCCAGAAACAAAAAGCTCTGGTTTGCAGCACTTGCTGATTTCTGTGGAGAAACTATTCTCCTCATCTACAAATTCAAGCTAAGGATATGATGGAATTGGGCAAAGGTATTGTACAATTGGTTCTATAAGACCACATGACTTGTCTGTACCACACCACCATGTGTTCCCTTCAGATTATCTGTTTCTCTTCCTCTCTTCCTCCTTTTTTCTTCCTTACTTCTCTTTTGCTCTTCTCTTCCTTCCCGTTTGCTCTTTCCTTCCTTCCTTCTGTCCTTACATCTATACATGCACATAAACAGACATGTGAATCTGTATCGTACATGAACATTGTGCATTTTGTTCTGCAACTTTCACTTTTTCATGTGGTATATGGTAGCTCTGCATTTTGAAAATTTCTTGACGCTCCTTGTGACTGGAAACCCTGTGCTAGCTCAAGAGCAAAGCCGAGCATCATTTGGTCTACGCGGACCAGCCTGTGAGCGTGCGTGTGTGCCCACACACTCACTCTAGTCTATCTATTGTAAAAGGGGGTAATTCATCATCGGGCAGCAGGTCCTGCTCAGATGGTTTATTGTCCTGACCTCATTAAAAGCATGGAATCCACGCAATGCCGTAAATCTATGCCTCTAAATACTTTCCTCTTTAAATTTTTAATACTGCACACATGAAGGGAAAGGTTAAAGCCAATTAAAAGAGATACAAATACCATTATTACAGCCCTGACAAACAGTTAGTTATTGGATTTGGTCGTTTCAGTTTAGAAAGCCATTATTTGTGTTCCTGAATGAATTAGTAATCAAGCTGTTTATTGACTTGTCTCATCTCCGAGATGCTAAATATTTTTTTTTGGTCCATTCTCTCTCTCAATTGGCATCATTCCTACACACATAAAAATTACAGACAACTTAAGGTCTAAGTGCAAACAATAACCGCACAGCTGCATGTAGAAATTCACATATGGACAGAACCATCATTTGCACTGTGGTCCAGAAAGGAGAGGCACTTGATTCATTCTTATGCAGCAAATAGTTGTTATTGTCGTTGCTGTTGTTCCCCCTCCCATTAAAGCTATTATAGGATACTGACAAATACTAAAAGCATTTAGAGCTGAAAGAACGCTGGGAAAATTGCTGTAAAAGGATTGACAAATGATGATCTTTCTGTCCGCAAGGTTCTTATTTCCTGTGCAAAATGGACCAAGAAAATAAAGAAAAAGACAGAATCATTAATGTAGGAACTTGGTCTTGTTTTCTGACATGAATTCATGTTTTCCATTGCATTTAGCCAAAAACGTGACTGTTTATGACGAGGCTGTAACATTGTCACTGTTTTAGGCTTTCCTGAGTGCCCCCTTCTCTCCTGACCCTCTCTTCACTCCTCTGGGAACATAATTTAGGTTTTCTGGGATCTGAGATCACCTAAGGGTATTTAAGAGCAGATCTGAATTTTGACCACCTTGTTAATATAATTGTCCAGCCACAGGTCCAGGATATCTTGTGAGTAACAATGCTGACCACAGTGCAAGATTGGCTTCAGAATAAAGGCACACCCACAGACCCACAGACTCACATCCAAAAGAACTTATAAGACTCTTAATTCTAGAAGTGGCCTATCATTTTTCTTAGTATCCTGCCTATAAAAAGTCAAAGTCAGATTTTGAAAAAAAAAAAAAAAAAGAGGAAAGCTTATAGAACGTTACAGAGCTCAAATTTCAAAGGAGATATCAAAACACACATGTTCATAAGGAAAATCACAACACACACACACACACACACACAGAGAGAGAGAGAGAGAGAGAGAGAGAGAGAAGTGAAACATATTCGTAAACCTAAAACCGAAAGGAGGTTTTTTCCTATCGTCTTTCTTCTGGAAGGGCTAGAAGAGTGTGCTCAAAGTGTGTTCCCTGGACTGGCAGCATGACCACTGTCTGAAAACTTGTTAGAAATGCAAACTGAGGGACCCACCCCAGACACACTAAATTAGAAATTTGGGTTAGGGCCCAACAATGTGTTTGAACAAGCCCTCTGGAGGATTCTGACACCCAGTGAAGTTTGAGAATCTTTGTTCTACAGAATATACTTTTTTTTTAAGTTTATTTTTTGGGAGGGGAGGGGCAGAAAGAGGGAGAGAGGGAGACAGAGAGAGAGTGCCAAGCAGGCTTTGAGTAGTCAGCACAGAGCCTGACCTGGGGCTCAATCTCACCAACTTTGAGATCATCACCTGAGCCTAAACCAAGAGTCTGAGGCTTAACCGACGGAGCCACCCAGGCACCCCTACAGAATACACTTTCCATACTTAGCTGGTTCTCAAAGTCTATCCTTGCAGTTAGCCATAATCTTTTAAACATGAGCTGACCACTCTCTCCTTTGTTTGCATACCATGCACCACAACACTCACCCTGATTTGTTCACATATCCTGCTCTCCTACTAGACTGTAAGCTACTTGAGGCTAGAGGCTTTATCTGATTCACTTTTTTATTCTCAGTGTCCAGCCAGGGGCCTGGGCCAAAGCAGGTACTTAGGAAATTAATTATAAGATAAAAAGACTAGAAAAGCACCATGAAGAAGAAACACTTAGAGGTGTATAAATCCATTAAAGTTCTTAACTCTAACTCAGGATGCCTTTCCTTTAAAAAACAAAGGAAAAAAATGGTCAAAGGATCATTCTCAAGCTTCTTAAAAAAAATTTAATGGTTATTTATTTGTGAAAGAGAGGCAGAGGGTGAGTGGGGGAGGGGCAGAGACAGAGGGAGACACAAAATCCAAAGCAAGCTCCAGGCTTCCAGATGTTAGCACAGAGCCCGACGCAGGGTTCGAACTAGTGAATTGTGGTATCATGACCTGAGCTGAAGTTGGACACATAACTGATGGTGCCACCCAGGTGCCCCCATTCTTAAGCAACTTGTAATCAGTTCACTATTCACTCTCTTGGGGAAAGCGGGAAATACCTGAACACACCTCACACTAATCGCCTCTTATAAAGTGTGCTAACAATCCAGTTGGTTCTGAATATTCCTATAAGGGTTTCACATTCAGACAGGACCCATCTGCCCATTTGACAACAGACATTCTCAAACTGAAAATAAATAGAATACAGGCTATAATAAAAACCACAAGAACAGCCCAATGGGTTAAGGATGTCAAACTCCTTGGAATTTCCTCACTATGTAGGAGGAAAGAGGGCAGTTCTTGGAAAGAGGAGATATCCTGAAACCATTCCAATAAGATCTCCACAAGGAGTTCAAAGACCTACAGGTGGAGTCCCTAGCCCTTTGTAGCTATGAGTGACACTCTGAAGATGTCTTGCTCACCCTTTATTTTCTACTATGAGATTTATCATGGCATTACATCTAAGTTGTGAAGGTCTACTGTATGCAAACTTGCTCTACCTGCCTTTGTGTCACTCTGATATCAGATCAGCTAGGTTCTAATCCAGGCTCTAATATTTTCTGGTTTCTTAACTTTTCTAAGCCTCAGTATCCTCACTATAAAATGGGAATAGTTGTAATAACGGAGGATTAAGTAAAAACTATTTACACACACACACACACGCGCGCGCAAAGGTAGCCAGGTGTCTGATATAGTAAGAACTTACTACTACGACTATAATTAACTAATATCATATGTTACCAAGGGTTCTTAAACTAGAATCCATGGGCCTATAAAGATTTATGAAATGAACAAACTAATGTCCATAAACTCCCTGAAATAATCTGTAAAATGTTTCACGTTTGTATATATTCTTTTTCTCTGGGCATACAGTCCAAAACTTTAATCAGATTCTCAATGTGGCCCATGGCTCATAAGTGGTAAAGAACCATGGTGTTGGGGATTTTAGTAGTCAGAGCGTGTCCTCAGCAAGCTGGCAAACCAGGAAAATAAGGCAGTTTCTCTAAGGCTCGTGTCTCACTCTGAGCA
This sequence comes from Panthera uncia, assembly GCF_023721935.1. Classification (NCBI taxonomy): domain Eukaryota; kingdom Metazoa; phylum Chordata; class Mammalia; order Carnivora; family Felidae; genus Panthera; species Panthera uncia. The sequence goes on from NW_026057577.1 coordinate 95,530,216, forward strand.
TGATGTGTAGTTCTGGGACCTCCATTTTTAATTCCACACGACATATGTTTGTTTATTTTCCTTCTTCCACCTCGAAGCAGGAAATAGTATTTCAAATGCATTCCACCACAAGGATATTCAGACAGTTAATTTTCACCTCTAACACCCCCAAGATTTAAAAAAGTAAGAGAGCTTCAATCTACTGCTCCCAGCCTGCCAAGCACAATGTTCTTAGCAGCAGCAAAAGTCAGTCTGAAAAAGCTCCTCTGTTTTTGATGGCTTTCTTTTGATGCTGTCAGCCTGGGTGACTGAATGAGCAAGGCAAAGGGGCAGAAACAACACTGGACCATGTGCTGAGAGCACTCAGGCATGCTCTTGAACACTGTCTTAACCAGCTCCCCTACTTTGACCAAGTGGCTTCTACTCCAAGGTTCTTGGAGTCTTTACTTGTCTGGTATGAGTTACACTGGATCTTAATTTCCCAACATTTTATGTACAAGGACCTAGATTTAATATAGAAATTATTATGCTACGATGCCATTTTTTTAAATCAATTGACTTAAAAAATACACAAAAGAGTTAGCCCCACTCTTTGAAAATTAAAAAAAGAAGATATTTTTCATCTCTCTGCATAGACAGATGTCTATCCAGAGAGATGAAAAATGTAATTTGTTCTGGCTACAGACAGACAGTCAATGGTGAGCACAGGAGTTCAAGGACCCATTAAACAAGTATTTATTCAGTATTTATTAAATGTCAGTTACTTTAATATGGCTGAGGGTAGAGCATCAAACAAAAGCGGTTGCTGCCTTCATGGACATGATAGCAGTGACAGAGAAAGGAAACGACAACTAAAAATATATAGACGTATAATTGTTTCAAATTGTGCTAATACACAAAGGGTTACCTGGACAATGAAAGAGAAAAAAGGATGTGGGGAAGATTTTAGATAAAGGTGTCAGGGCCAGCAACTTAGCTGAGATCTGAGAGATGATGGTAGCTGACCCTACAAGAGGCAGAACTTTGTGGTGAAGAGAGGATCACCTCAGATCAGCAAGGCCTAGGGCAAGGCACTTAATCTCTGACTCATTTCCCCATTGGTAAAATGGGGATGATAATGGGACCCAGTCCATTAGGTTGTTACAAGGATTAAATTAGCTAATAATTAAAATTTGTTTAGGACAAAACCAGGCAATGTACCAATGGGTTGCTGCAAAATAAGTATCATGGACAGGTAAAAGCATGTGCTAAGACCCTGAGGTGGAAAAGAGCTGGGTAGGGTGTGGCTCTTGGGTGGAGCATCAGTGAGAAGGTGGAGAAGCAGCAGGGAAGGGGGAAGTTGAATCCCAAGTTCAATGGGAAGAGAGTAGAGAGTTTTGTCATGTTCCCACGGAAAACCTGAAGTTCATTCTTCAAAGTTAAAAAATTACTGTGTCTGATTAACTTTTTGTATAGCAGATGATTCTATAATAGAGTTCCTCAAAGGGAACAGTTTCTTTAGGTAAGAAGTTTTAAATAAAGAACCCCTGTTTCATTCATGCTCATTAAACTTTTTCCCCCCCACCTAGATCCCTGTAATAATAAATATAATTTAATGACTTAGGTTCCTTGAGCTGCAGGTGTTGGAATATTGTATTTATTAACATATTTTAAGCCCTTTAAAAAGACTGCATTAATTCCTATGATAATTTAGTACCCATAATACATTCTCTGTTCTGAATAGATGTTAATCACCACAGAATGACTGATGTGCCCGTGTATGAGCTAAGCCATGCTCTAACTAGTAGCTAGGCACTTTTAAATTCAATATTGTTACCGAAACTGTTGATTAAAATTTAGTTGCAATAATTGTGGAGGACTCAAACCAAGGCCGAACAATTGGATTCTCTGCCACTGAAGATGAATGAGATATTTCTGTTTGTGTTTCTAGTAATACTGCCCTTGGGAAAAAAAAAAAAAGTTTGGCTAATTCCAGTTACTCTGAACCACTGGGGTTTGTTAGCACTCTGATTAAAAGATCAGTAGGACGGTACTTCAGAGAAACATACACTAACCCCAAAACCAGCCTCGAGGCAGAGAGCAGGAATGCCCCCTTCTGGGTTGAGGATGGAAGGGGAGGGTCAATAATTGTGTGCCAATTTCCCCCTGGTGGGGTGAGGCATGCTCTGGCCTCTGCCACAACCCTGGTACCCCAACAACCCCAACTGAAATTATTTTGGAAACAGAAGGAAAAACCCTATCATGAAATTTGGACCAAGGAAATGAAATGATCAAGTTGAAAATAAAGAACAAATTGCATATGCCAGGTTCTAAGATAAGGACTCTCCCATGTATTATGTAACCACATAACCACCCTGTCAGGGAGGTACTACGGTCATTTCTCATTTACCTGGAGTTCAGAGAACCTAAGTAACTCACTCAGAGTCACACAGCTAGTAAGTGGCAGGGTTCCCAAGTCTGTGCTCTTACCTTTTGGCCACAGTGCCTCTATAATTGATCAATCAGTAATTCAATTAATCATCCATGTAAGGAAGGACATTGAGAAGAATAATGAAATACATCATACAGTATTAGGTGTCAGAAACACTCTTATTTAAAACAAAAACCTAACAACTTTTCCCTTCTGGCTTGAAGGTTGGTGATGGGAAATAGTATTACTTGTATCTGTGGGGAAATCAATCTCTATATGATTGTCTTCCTTCAGCAGAGTGTGTTGGGACAGAATCAAGGAATATATTGGCTTCTGTCCACCAGCGTGCTCACAAAGGCACTGGCTTTGGGGGCAGAGGTGGAGAGGGCTGAACTGCTCTGCATAAATACAATGAGAGAAACACTTGAATTTCTGGCTGGTTTGGAAGAGAAAGATTCAACAGGGAACTTGGCAGGGATCTGGGGCCCCAAGTGGATAGATCTTTACTGACTTTGCTTCCTTGAACAGCAGAGACTGTGTAAGAAATAAAGAGACCATCAGATATTTCAAGTTCTTTTTACTGCTGGCATATGAAACTTTTCCTTTTTCTCCAACATTCAGGGGAGTCTGCTTGGCATAGAGCTTTTGGGTGGGTGATTTCATTTGCTAGTTTGTGATTTGTTGTCTTCACATCCTGAGGGAAAGGGGCTGAGCCCCTGCAACTTGATCCGTGTGGAGAGAAAGGAACAGCACTAGGTTTGCTGGACTGTTAGACCATCAGACCTGAGAGCTCTGGGGCAGCCTCACGAAGTAAAGGTGAGCCTCAGCACAGGAGCCCCCCAGACACACAGAAGTTGTGGCTGGTTTGTGGAACAGGGGTTTAAGTGGATATCTTGGCCACAGTTTTTTTCTTTGTCCACATTAACATTATTCCCACAGGGGTGCCTGGGTGGCTCAGTCGCTTGAGCACCGACTCTTCGTTTCAGTTCAAGTCATGATCTCCCAGTTTCATGAGTTCGAGCCCTGCATCTGGCTCTGCACTGGCTGCCTAGAGCCTGTTTGGGATTCCCTCTCTCCCCCACTCTCTCTCTGCCCCTCCCCTGCTCACGTTGTCTCTATCTCTCTCAAGATAAATAAACAAACTTAGAAAAATTAAAAAAAAATATTCCCACAGAGTTGAGAAATATTAGCATCTTCAGACAGATAAGTTAGGGCAGTGAGCTCAGTCACTTCAGCAAATGGAAAATGCCTGGCAGTCTTACTCAAAAGTGGTGAGACAGCCAGGGCCCAATCCCAGGGTTCCCACTGCCTGCCTGGAGCTTAACTCACAAGGAAATGCTGACAATTCAGGAGCGCAGAGCCCACAGGAAGGGGTGGGTCCCTCTGACAAATCTTTCCTGGGAGGTGTTGCCCACAGACTGCTCTGGTGTAGCAGCAGCCCTTCCTGACCTAGGGCTAGATGAGAGGCAAGTGGTGGCAGAGCAAAGAAGGTCTAAAAGGTTATTGCCAGGCTCCCTTCCACCATCCCAAGTCAACACTAAGTGGAGTCTGTGTTCTCCAAAGGTATGCCTGTGGAACTCTGTAGGGCTTTCAAAGAGAAGGGGAAACATATCTGCTGTTACTATAGGATAGACTGTTAAATGACTGGTGAGGAAATTAAAAAATTAAGAGCAAGGAAAAAAGACCCCCAAATCATGTACTGCATTGGCTAGGCAAAAAGGCATTCATTAGCTGTGACAGACTAATTGTGTGTGTCTTTACTGAGTCGGTGTTTCAACCTGCATTTCTGCTTCCACCTCCAGAAGCTGTGACTATATGAAAGAATCCAAACACACCCACCATTGTATAAACACACACACACACACACACACACACACACACACACACCCAGATGTAAACAAACATACGTATTTAATACTTCTTCCCAAAAGCAGATTTTCAAGTGAGGGTACTTGAAAATTGGAAAATTTGGGGGACATTTTCTCTCCAAAGACAGTCCATGCTTATGTAAAAGCTCCTCCAAAATCTTTTCTGATTTGAAGCAAGTTAGCCAGAGGAAGAAATCCCTTTACAGGGACCTGCTATCCATTTGCAAAGGTTGCAAGCTAGCAGCCCCCAGGCTTCATCTGGGACCTTCACATTTAATTGTTTGGTCCACACAGTGGCAGCCAGCACAATGTTTTCTCTAAGTCGAATTAGACATGGAAATTGGAGCTCTCACATAAACCCATGCCCTGTTTTTTTGTTGTTGTGTTTTTTTTTTTTTTCCGATGCCTGACCCTTGCCATCCATTTAGCCATGAATTGCCTGGCTGCCTTAGACTTCTGATAGGGTGGTGCAGACTGAAAGTATGGAAAGCCATTCACTATGGAGGCTGTGTTAATCATTCTAGTACAATCCTTTGCCTTCCTTGTGAACTAGCCTTCCTGGACTCAGCACCTGAAGTTCCCTGATCTGTCAACCATTTTTCTGGGTCCAGAAGGCTCTGTGCTCTGTCTTCCAGGGGAAACTTCCAGGTTCCTCTTTTGACCAAAAGCCTCAATGAAGCCTTCCTGACCTGCTGTCTGAGACTAGCTGCCCATTCCTCAGCACCCACCTGGTACCTGCAGCCATGGAAAGGTTTTCCTTCCTCAGTCCCCACAGCACCCAAGACTATGCTTTACACATTTTTGTTAGCAGAAATTCCCCATTAGACAGGGCTCCTTCAAGATGAGAACCATGTCTCATTTGCTTTTTCTTCCAGGGCCTGTCAGAGTGCCAGACACATAGAGGGGGTGCTCCAGAGAAGCCTTTTGAAATTAAGAGAGTTGATTGTCAACCTCCATCATTTCTGAGCCACCCACAGGTCAGGTTGGTGGTTAGAGAGGGGTCACAGAGACAGCAGGGTGATTCTCCACCCCCCACCTCCACCAAAGAAAATAGGGCTCTCTAGAAGTCCAGGCCACTCTTTTGCACCGCCCCCCCCCCATTCCAGAATGCAACCTATAGGAGAGTTAAAAAATATTCAACTAAATAAAGTATCAGCTGCTACTTAGGATTGAGTTAAAACAATTTTTTTTTAAAGGTTAAAAAAGCTACTTGCTCTTCAGGTCAGTAACTGTCATAACGATTTTTCTCTTGCCATATGCTCCTCTGAATTGCATTAATATGACATCTCTCTCTCTGAAGCATCTGGTCTCAGCCACTTCAAGGCACACGAGGAAGCTGCACATTCAGACTGAGTATATAATAACACAGAGAGGTATTTGCACGCCTGCCATCACAAAATACTATGTTGTGTTTCATACAGCATTCCAGAGATGGTGCAGGAGATAGTTCAAACAAATCGAGGCCGAATCTGGGGAACTTTTGTTTGCCTGTGTATTTTTTTTTTGTGTGTGTGTGTGTCTATAAATGCATGTGTCCACATATGTATACATTTAATGAATTGGCAATCACCTGCATTGCTCAAACATAATTTCTTATTTCCTGTCAAAAAGATCTGAACATTTTAAGCATCAGATGAAAAAAGAGTCCCACCAATCTACCAAATATGGACAGAGAGGTCGGGCATATCTATATTTCAGCACTGTGAAATACAAAAAGGGAAAATTTTCCATTGCAAGCCAAAAGCAAAGTAGCACTATTGCACAACATCCAACCACATTTTCCAGTCTAAGAAAAAAACCTGGCGAGCGATGCAGGCTTCTCCTCCTCAGTGGTAATGATCTTTGTCACACTGATAGATTTACTTAAAATTTTCCAAATATCTCACCCCACTTTCTTAAATAGTTCATTAAAAAATCCAAATGGGTTTAATCAAGTTGACCACATAACACATGGTTCCAACATCCATTCTTTTCTTGTCCTGAAGATCCTGGTGCTTATTTTGTCAGAAGCACAAAAAGTAGAAATGCAATTCCGTTTGTGCTGATGCTAAATGTTAATAGATTTGCCTAAATGCCTGCTAATAGTCCCCCTAAAATTAGCTAGACTAGTAGTGCATGCCTAATGTGCTGTTGTTTTTGTTGTTTTACTTGCTTTTTGCTTCTTCTGCTTTTATCAGAGGGAAAAAAGACCCCTAGAAAAAAGTCTACATCCTCGGTTGTGAAACATTTCCAGTGTCATATGTGAATTCTGCAGAAAGAACATATATTCTGAAACTATCCCACACTTCTGACATTCTGTCATGAAGGTGACAAATCCTAGTGCTCTAATGTTTCATTAAATTAAACATGAAATGTTTAATGTTTTGTTAAATTAAACATGAAGCCGTGACTTTGCACCCGAGAATCACAGCCTTCTATCAATTCCTCACATTCCTCCAGGTCACTTCTTAGGTTATAAAAACTGAGTTTTGTTTATTAGAAGCATTTTATCTCTCTCTCAGTTAAAATGTACTTTCTTCTAATGCACTTATAAATAAAAACTAACAGGCAACCCGTTTTGGGGGGGCACTTAAATTATTTCTAAACTCAGTCCTACAGAAAACAGCTGGCAGACGACCCTGTAGCTAATTGTCTATTATAACTTTTTTCAAGCATTTGCAACCATGACTGAGAAGCTTCCAGAGAGCAGAGGTTTAGCATTTTCAATTGGGTCTCAAGCCCATTTCACAGATGGGCATGCTATTGCCCGAAGAATGAAAGGATTGCTAGACAACTGTTGATATAGATCCTCGGACTAAAGAAATCTCAATCCCCTTTTCCTTATCTGCGACAATAGAAATTGACCAGGAAAACAAGGCAAAACAATTCTCCTCTGGGAGAGTATTTGCATAAACAGAGAGAAGGATGCTGGGCTCTAGTGACTGCTGAATACAGGTTTTGATGAAACCCTTCAAAGCAGCAGGTAAACAAAACCTGGGCACTGTAGGGAGATGATGAAATGGAGTGGAGACAAACAGTAAAATAAAATAAAATAAAATAAAATAAAATAAAATAAAGTGCTTCTTTTTCACCAGTCCAGCCAGATAGTGAAAAGTTCTAGAGTTCTTAGTATCACATCCAGAGGATCATATGACAGAGAGAATTTCCAAGTGTAATTTTATAAAAGGCATTAAGATGATACTTTTTTAAATGGAGAGAAAAGTCAACACTATTATGTAGCCACCTAAAAGGGACAAAAAAATGCATGTGCTCCATGATGAAAGTGCCTGAATATTTTTACATTTTTCTTGTGATTTAAGTGGGTGAATGAGGCATCCAAATGAAGTCCCCCTAATTGTCACACCAGCAACAGCAGAAAGAACCATCCCTTAAGGGGTAAGCTGCACAGACCCTTCCAGTCATCAATACTCTTTCTGTGTCAACACATAGGTTCTTGTCACTGGCCCAAAACTATCAAACAGCCCGGATTTGCTAACAGGTCCTTGCTTAGAACGCCTGCTTGAGAACCCTTCTCCCAGCTAGTCCCCAACCCATAGGAACATAATTGATACTTACCATTCTGAAGCTTCATGTCTGTGAGGCAGACTAAATAAATTAAACTGATCCTGCTTTAATCTTCTTTTCTAGACCCCAAATGCCTTAATCAAAAGGAAAAACAAAAAAACAAATGTTCCCTGAGGTCCTTCTCTAAATCACCAGAGTATAAAAGCAAGGAATAGCTGTCTTTTTCACTGAGTGCCCAGAACCTGTCCCCTAGCATGAACAACAGAAGATTATTTCTAACACCCTTTTGGTTCCCTCCCCCAGCCATCTTTTCCTTCACTTGTATCGTCTGTGCCCCAGACAAGGCTTGAGTTACACTTTAAATCAAACTCTGGAAGAGACTTCCATTGGAAATTTGGCTTGGCAGACCTCCTGTAAAAATCCCACGTAAAGACACATTTGTTTCCTCCCTGCAAATGAACTGTGGCATTTGTGGTCCCTCTTGTTCTCCCCAGTGCATACTTCGCCTTTAAATGAGCTTAAGCTGCAGGACTTCATTTGGGGTTAGCTGTCCCGCAAAGCTCATTTGGCTCTTACCATCAAGGCAAGAGGCTCTAAAAGGCTAGCAAGATGCTTTTAACAATGTTTGAGGGGCCAGTCATATCTTGTTAGCAACAGCTGCACACTTACCCGGCTCTCAGGGCCTTGCTGGAGCTGTCCTATTCCTTCTGGGATTAGGAAGGCAAAATGAAATTAACCAATCGTTAGCTGGAGCCACCCGAGCTGCACTAGATTCTCATTCTCCAAAAACCAAGTGAAGCAGCTTCCTCCAAAGTTACTCCTTCATGCACTTCTCCTAGCATACACAGCCCGCCAAGGCCCTGGCTGCTGTTTCAAAACGGCTACTCAATAAAAAGATTTTAAAGGCTGTGCCGGGAGCCGGGAGCTTCAGATCCCAGTTTGGCTTTTTCTCCATCAGCATTCCTCAGCAAGCCTGCACAAAGCGAGGTACGCTACATTATTTATGTCAGCTCTAGGCTCTGGAAAACACACACTGGCATCCTGATTACTAAGAATCCTCATGGATACAATTAAACCATTCCCACATATATCCCCCCCCCCTTCCCAGATTCAACCTCTTTCAGAGGAAACAGAAGCACTTTGATGCATGTCCCAACTCATCTATCAGGAACCAAGAGAGCATTGAAATATGGCCATGATGGCAAATGAGCCAGGGGGAAAGGACACTTTCCCTGGAGTGAGCAGATGACACTCCAGGGAGGAAAGCTCTGAGAATAGTTTGGGGCATGCCCTGCAAGTGACCGCCCTGGGTTGGAGGTGCTGATATGGAAGCAGCCAAGTTGTGACACTACAAAAAAAAAAAACAACATTCTGATGAATTCATGGAAGATTGATTTAGAATGGGCTGTTAAGGGAAGTAAGGCACATTTGGCAACATGACTAACCTTTCAAGCTGGATGTAGAGCAATCACGCTCACCCAACAAATGCTCCTTGGTGTCCCATCCAAGTCAGAGCACTAGATGGGAAGACCACTGATTTCACCAAGTAGAGCAATGACTCTGTCCCCACGTCTCCTCTTCAGCAAAATGAACAACTCTCCAAGTTGCAGTCCACCATTTCCCTTCTTGTCAGTAGCTCGACAACACATTATGAGCTGGGCATATTAGCCACAGGCAGAGAGAATGGTATGCTGGCACAGCAAAGGATGGATGAGGACAGGAGCTTCCTCCTCTGTAGGAGTAGTGAGAAGGCTATGCAATTCCCCTGTTGTCTAGCTACAAAGTCCCTGCTTGGCAGGCAGAGGTGACTTCACTTTGTGAAAGCCCCAGGCACCGCTTAATGAAACAACCTTTGGCAAGACCTCACAGTGAAGTCAGTTTATCTAGGCAAGAAGTCAGCTTGGGCAAAGTCAGTTGTCTCATCCAAGAACACAGAAAAGCAACCTGCTTCTCTCCAAAGGTGTCCTTTGAATGTGCACTCCTATGTTTGCCAGTTTTTTAAGTGATGGCCACTTCCAATGGCTTAGTCCATCCCAATTCAGACAACTTGGATGGAAAATTGCTGTCTGAGATGGAAAGTATGGTAGAGAACACAGTGTAGGTCAGTGGAATAGAGCCCAAAGGGGGCAAATACACCCTTTGATACACAGCAAAGGAAGAAATGGGAAATTTGCTCCAGTATGTGAAGGAGAACATCCCTCAGTAATGAACAGATGATAGGTAGCATAATAGAACACACACACACACACACACACACACACACAACACACACACAATCATTCACCAGCCGAGGCACCCAAAGATCTGATGAATGGAAAAGCAGATACAAATTGCCCTGTTGGAGGATTTCAAGCTGTAGTATTGGCTCCTGAGACCCCAAATCCTGGGTCATCTAGTCCATTGGCCCTTAAGGAGGCCTTAGCCACATGTGGGTACAAGTGTGCTCTCAGCTTAGGTGGTTCCACTCATTCTTGCCACTAAGGAATCCAATGCACGTTGTAATTTTTCCTGGAAAGGACTCAGAAGCAGCTAACTAGAGTGCCAAGAACAGAGATGATTCCTTGGGAGGAAGATGATTCAAGATTATCATTTATTCCTCTAATAACGAAGCAGTAATCAACTTAGAGGCTGACCTCAGACTAGAAATCTTAGTAAGGATCCCCTGGGCACCCCTCCTGTGGCCCTCCAGAGCTGCAAGGTGGGAAAAGCCTCAGGTTCTGCCAGTCATCTGTTTACCTGTGAACTGGTACACACTGTTCAGCCTCTCTGAGCCTCAATTTTCTTAACTGGAAACTATAGATAATGAGACTCACTTCTAAGATTTTGAGGATTCAGTCTGAAATATAAGGTACTTAATTCAGTGCCTGGCATCCTGTGACCTCAGAATTAGCCTTGGTTATTATGAATTTTCAAAAGGTTATCAATTAAAAGACACAAAACTTACAATGACTGGTTCACAGATGCCTGAGCCCCATCTCAAAGTGGTCCCGGAGCAATCAGATCATTACTGACAATCTGTGTGCAAAACGCCGTACTCATCACTATCATTTGCCTCCAATAAATGTGTTCACAGTAGTTGCCCCAAGACAGAGGTCAATAAAAACTAACGAGGATATAAAAACAGAGTATTAAGAGGGGATTTATTTTTTAAGGGAATTCCAACATTTTAAAAATCAACTGAACCCTTTTCTGTTGATTAAACTGTAAACTAAACATATTTCAGAATCTTGATATCCAGAAGAAAGTTGCTCTACTCAAGATGGAGAAAAAAAAAAAAAGTGGCCTGAAGTCCCATCCTCCAGAAACCTCTGTCCACTTATCTACATGCCCCCATCCCCCTCACACTACTAGGAACAGATGTTGACAGACTCTAATCTAATAGAAAACTGGCATCTTAATGCAAAAGGAGAAGGAGGACCAAAGACATTAAGTTACTTCCTCAATTTCATGTCACCTAGTACAGCTTTGCTGGAATGCAGAGGCCTGACTACCTTTCAAATGCTCCCTCATCCCCACACAAGGCTAAAGATAAAACCAGTGGAACTCACGGCCAGTTTCTATTTCACCATCCAACATGTTGGTTTCATCTCAGTTTAGTATTTTGCTTTAATAATGTACATACAGGACCAACACTTCATGATTTTTTTTTCTCCAGAAAGAGATTACTTAAAATTTTAAGTTTTTCAATAAATTAGGTTCCACAAATCTTGCTAAGCCATTTTACCATCTGAGGGTTTTGCTACAAGTTTCTAAATCTTTCAAATGAGAAAAAAAGTTCTTTAAACTTCATAATTTATAAAGGCTACATAGGTTATTAATATCTTCGAAAAATACGGAATTTTGCCCATGTATCTCTTCTCTAACGATATAGTTAGTAAATATGTCTTCCTTCTATATAAACAATCTCAAGAGGTCTTGAGCATGCAGTTGTTTTTAAGTAATAATCACTTCTTGCTTATAAAAACAAGAGCTACCAAAATGATACATCTTCAAAATAAATAGGGTCTACCACATTTCACTGCTAAAAAATACCCACATGCATTGTGACTATATCCGATGAACAGCTGGACTGCACAGACATTGAGATCCTTTCTCAGAGTTTCAAAGAACTTTTGCTTTCTGTCAAACCACCTGAACAAAAAATGCAGTATGTTGCATCATATGCTGAAGCTATTTTTCTAGTTGAAACATGAATTATGAGTCCTTCTGAAACACATCAGCCAAATCAAGTTGTAACATGGCTGGGCTTTATTCGCTGCACAGATCACCACAGCTAATTGGTTTCTAATGTAAGTCATGCTTTTGCTTCATTAGCTTAACATTTCTCTTATTTTTCCTTCCATGGTACATACTAAAATAACCAGTGTTAAGTTGAACATTTCCCCTCAAACGAGGTATACTTCATCTGAGTGTTAACTCTGACTTTGCTGAGTCATTTGTACTTTTATAATGTGTGGGGTTAGAATGCTAGTTTTAGGACACGGGCTTTTCTTGGTCTCCGTAAATAATATGGAGGTACTCTTGGTGATCTTTAAAATCTGTTTTTGTTTTTTTCCTCCTGTGGAAGCTCAAACTCAATTCCTAATGATGAATATCCCTAAATATGTACTGCTGAGACTACCTAAGAGGCCTACGTGTGTCTTGTTGGCAGAATTGACAAACTCTCATTGCTTCCAGAATAACACAAGGAACTGCCTGGGGCACCTACTTCCTGTTTCCATAAGGCAGAACACTTGTTTAAGGCTATCTTCAAATTGGTGGTTTAAGAAGTTAAAGTGGCAGAAAAGATTCAGAAACTATATAAGCCTCATCTGAGTAACTTAAGTGAAGCAAAAGAAAAGCAGTCATTGTATTCTTTGAGGTTATAGTTAAGCTATTTAGGGATAGGACTTACAACATTTTGCTTGTATACAGAAACTGATTCAGAAAGTTGGTTTATTCTACAACATTCCAAGTATGTGCATGGGCAAGAAGGCAACAACGATTCTGGTACAGAGTCCAAACATGGAGAACAGGGATCGGGTAGAATGTGGGCCCTGTTCCCTGTGTCAGGACCTCTCCAGAATGAGATATCCTATATAAACTTTCCTGGTATCCTTTATGATGATGTGGCTTTATTGTCCTTTTCCAGACTGAGTCACCTGTGAAGGTAAGGTTTCCCTAGTGCTTTAGCAACACCATACATCAAAGGCAAAATCAAAATAGATTATTTATCCTAATGTAGATTCAAAGGGTTTTAATGGGTCTTACATGGTCATTTAATCCAAACCCCTCATAATACAGGTAAGGAGAAACATGAAGGAGAATATGTATTTTCCTCATGTCATTAGGACTATATCATAGGCCCTGTGACATTAGGACTACGGATCTGGGAAGATAACCTTGGCACATCAATTCCTTTTTTTTTTTTGAAAGTTTATTTACTTATTTTGAGAGAGAGCACGTGAGAGCAAGTAAGCAGGGGAGGAGCAGAGAGGGGGGAGAGCGAAAATCCAAACAGGCTCCACGCTGTCAGTGCAGAGTCTGACTTGGGACGCTATCTCATGACTGTGAGATCATGACCTAAGCCGAAGTTACAGTTAAATGCTTAACCAACTGAGCCACCCATGTGCCCCATAAATTCCTTTTTATATGGATTTATTATTTTCTATTTCTTCTCTTTCTCCTACACCAACCAACCCCCCACTTTCCCACACTTTGCCATACCTGAAAAAAGATCATGGTCAATGTTTTTTTATTCTGTGATTTCTGTTTCCAAGGAGGAAGTTTGATTCTGGACACTATTCTAAAGAAGGCTCTGGAGGATTTTCAAATACCCATTGTGAACAGCACCACAGCTGTGGTAACAGTCATTCCCCCAAAGTGTTCACAGTTGGAAAGCGGCGCCTTATTTTGCCATGTGAATAAAACCCAACCTGTTGGTCAGACAAAATTGGATTTGAATCTCCTTGCTGTTGTAGGTCTCTAACTTAGCTCCACCATAAATATACCAGGGAGAATAATGGCACCTGGCTCACCTAACTCTTGGAGGTTAATGGGCAGTGGCTGGGTGACACTAAAGACTCAGTAGCTAGGCTCTGCTATCATCATCTTTCTATCATGGGCTCAGACACATCATAAGAGAGTTACACATTCTCCTCTTGCGCTTACAAACCCAGGGCAGAGCCCACTTATGGAGAAATCCCTCTCTGAAAGGCGTGTCTCCTCAGTGACCTGCAGTATCCTGTCTTGTATCACTTCATTGTGAGGAGGGTTGATATGACACACCCGATGGAGGCACCATGAACATGCAATTTTCTGCTTAAAACCACAAGGAAAACAGGACTTCAGATAATAGGGAATTGCGATTCAAATCCTGTTGAGCTACAGGGAATCAGTTATGGTCTGTCTCTGCCTGGGGATGCAGGCTCATCGATCCACACTCATCACCACTGGCCTGGGAAGGGCAGCTGGCCCTGACTCTCCTATTAATTAGACAGGTGGGGAATTTCCCGAGATCAGCATTTCCCAAGTGTTAGTCATTTTCCTATTGCCTTCCAGGCTTGTGCACTATCCAGTCCTTCCCTGCAACCACTGCAGCCACCATTCCATCTGATCCTCGGCTCTTTAGTTCACTTAGTAAGTCAATCTGAAGAAAGATACTTTTTCCAACTTTACCTCATTCTAGCTAATAATATCTATGAAATTGCAGCTTAGAAGTGCTAACTATATATAACCACAATTGTGTGTGGTTATACACACACACAATTTCTAGTATGTATTACACTAAACAGATTATTATTAAAGTTAGGTATTCAACAAGGTGCCCCTTACGGATGTCTTGTGTACGTGTCCTATACTCATTGGTACCCACATGATACTCGAACGTGTGTTTGGAAATACTGTCCTAAGTGAAATGTTATTCTTTTTGTTTTGAACCAGCAAAGTCTCTACTTTGTGCCCTTTTCTCTTCAGAATGCAGTGCCTCAGAGTGAAATGTCACCAGGAAAAGAAATGCTCTAAAAATGAAGTTTGATTATGTCCTATAGCCCAGATAGAAAACTCAGAGAAGAGCCCAAATGCTACTTTTCATCCTGGGAACTGATGCCTGAATGTGTTAAAATGCTATTTATTTTCCGACAGGCTACTTGGGCCTGGCACCATGTAAATCCAAAGTGTTTGTAGAGGCTCCCCTGGGGACAAAGGGAAAATCATCTGTATAGATCAAATGTGTATTAGCTGCATTAGCAATTGGTCCCTGGAGACTTGATAAAGACCTTTTTATACAGATTTCACTGCACAGTTTTCTACGAGCTTTCACTGAACTAGCCTTGGGTATCATGGGTCCAGGAATTCCTTCACTTCGTCCTACCCATCAGAAGAGAGAGATGGAAAATGAGAAGCCAGAGTGAGAAGTGCTACCTTCATTGTAGGCGAACCTCACTACCACAGCCATGCTCCCTTTCCCCATCAATATTTCATGTTCTCACAGTCCTGCGAAAATTTATCTGTTGCCTTCTTGCATTGTAATGTGTAGGATGGTGGAAATATTACAGCACTGGTTCACGAATTTAAAAATTCGTCACCTTCTCAATTTAGAAAGCTGATATGTGGTTAGAACTTATGAAGGCTCTACAGGCTTGAAATGACCAAGGGGGCCAGAGCCCTGTTCCTGAGAAATCTGTGCAGTGAGGGCATGCAGTCAGAGGGTGGGGGTTGGCTGGAAATCCTGCTGCTGGGGCCTCAATTCTCTGGCTTATTGTCAACCCATGATTTGTCTTGTATCATGGCACTGTTTGAAAGAAGAGAGAGGGAAAATAATGCCCCAGTTGTAAGCTCAGTAGCAAAATCCAGGTTTTGAACAGACACAGACTCTCCCTGCTCTTTCAATACCCTCTCCACCACAGCACAGAGGTTCCCTGGGCTCTGCTCAGTTTTGTATGGTGTGTCCAACTGGTAAGCTCTCTGGTAAAGCAACTCTCAGAACCCTGGGCAATTATATAATGTTCCTCCAGTCTCCGAAGGGCTTCCCAGTCATTAAACTTGGTTGGTTTAACTCCTTTCCTTTCACTACAAGACACATTTCAGAGACATATACTGTCTTACAACTTCATCCCCACTCCCACTAACAGGGACGCTCACCATATTCTCCAGGACAGAAGTGCTTAGCCCCTGCTCAAGAACAAGTGGAAGCCAGTGACCATAGCAAAGGTGGCAAGGAGGCACAGACATTTCTCAGTGCAGATGTAAACCTTTATATTTCCAATAGCTGGTTTACATAAACATGAAGGAGAGTTTAACTTGAAGCAGAATGGTTAGGGAAGACATGAGTGTCAACTTCATCATCTCCTGCCCTGTGGCCTACATTTTCTGCAGTGTTAAGTCTTGGAGACACCATCACCAGTCTTTGTGCCCACCTAGACACCTCAGAGTGACCCATAAACAAGTGACTGTTGCTTCTCTGTCCCCCTCTTGCCACTGCCCTTCTCCTTTGCCTGGACAGTTAGTCACGCTACTGACCATCAGAGATAGGCATTGCTCACCAAGATGGTTTTCCTTGACCTGTAAGTATGAGACACAGATGGCCTCAGACAAGCTTGATGCAAAGGCATCGGGGAGTTAATGTGTGCTCCAACCAACTGTCCAGGGGTTGTCATTCCCACAGACATAGTTAGACACTTAGGGGGATACACTCAGATTGCTGCTTGAAGAAGGTAATGCTTTCTAAGGAATCCTAGAGCATTAGATTTGATACAGAAGCATTATGTTTCCATGAGTAAGATTCACCAATAAATAAAAATAAAAATCTTCATTCCTCTCATTTTGAGTCAACAAATGAAGTGTCCAGAATTCTGATCCCTGAGAGCTCTACATGAGGGCCTCACCCAGGGCAGTGCCCACTCTCAGCAGGTAGGCTGTTTTCAAGGGGAGGTCTACAGGGCAAATCTGTGCTGCTATAACTTCAACAGGGACAGAAGTAATTCTGGAGTCCAGAGTGATTTTTCTAATGCAGAAATCTGAACGTCACTCCTACTTAAAAATTCTCCACTGGATCCATCACTTATAGCACAAAGCCTTCATTCTGTTCTAGTATCTTCAGCTCTTTGCCCACCACCTGCCTTTTGCATTATACTGCAGGAATACCATATTTCCTAGAAGACCTTACCTTATGGCACACTTCAGGCCTTTATATCTGAGAGTGTCTCTATTTAGCAAGGGTTTTCCTTCATTCCTATATTTCTTCAAAATAGTAAATAATTCCTATACTTCTTTCAAAACCAACTCAAACACCACCTTTCAGGGGATTTTCATGTCCTTTGTGCTCCAGGTATCACAGTCTAATCTTTACATTAAATGACTTGTTCCTTGTAAAGCACTTGGAACAATGGCTTGTACATAGTAGCTGCTCAATAATTTTTAAAAGCTATTAGTATTGCCTCACCATCATATTTACCATCATATATTTATAGTATTTGCTCACCTGTCCCCAGTAGCCATGAAGCTCAATGACTCTGTTGTTCCACTAATATCAAACCAATGTTTGGCACATAAAAGGTCTCAGATAGGATGTGCTGAACTAAAATAGGACTAAAGCAGTTTGACTGTCTGGGAATTCTACAAGGTGCTTAGTTCCTTATTGTAGTTACCCTTCATGCAAAAATTTGGAGTCAGGCTTTTGTCAAGTCTCTTCATAGTAGAGTAAGTCATATGCTTTCTTTAGATTCTGCTTGGGCACTACTCTCTGGTTCCATTACATACCAGGCCAATAACCAGAAGCCACACATCTTCGGAGGAAAAGTAGCAGATGCCAGACAAGAGCTTGCTCTCCCCTATTACTCTAATCAAGCTATGTGGTAGAGTGCCTTTCTCTAATCTGATTTGAGAAGGGCCTTAACAGCACCATAGAAGTTAAGAATGAAGCTAGTTCTTCAAGCAGCCCCTCACTTTAGTGGCAATTTTTTCTCATCTATTGTGACAAGTGAGGCCCCTCATCAGGGCCAATTGTTGCACTTGGATGCAAGCATGAAGTTGGAGGCATTTTTTTTTTCTTTTAAAGGCACAAGTCAGCCCTTCCTGATTTAATTAGAGGGTTTTGTTTTGTTTTGTTTTGCCTATCTCTTGACCTTCCACTTGATTATGCAGCGAAGTATTCCTGGAGAGCAATAATCCTGTAAGCCTGACATAAACCCTCACAGCTATGAAAATGACAAAGCTGTCAAAATCTCAGCCTTACAACTTCAGACGGGGGTCAGCTCCGAAATGTAATTGTCGAGAAACTCAAGGGCCAGGTTCCATTAAGAGATTTATTAAAAAAAAAAAAAAAAAAAAAAAAAAAAAAGAGTCAAGGAAATAAAAGGTCCCAAACAAAGATGATGGAAGGCTTTAAATTTCAGTCTGTGCAAGAAACTTTTGCCTTTCTGTGCATGCCATCAACATAGCGATTTTTAGTAATTTCGGTGGGAGATGCCATCTCCTTGGAGTCAGAGAAAATGAGAAAGTCTTTTTTTCTCCAAGAGTATGCAAACAGAAGCTTAGAAACATGTTTGCATTTGGATTGGATGATCTAAACCAACAAAGTTCAACCTTTTCACTAGGAGCTGTGAGCTGTTTGACAAGACCTACTTTTTATCAGGCAGGTTCAAAGTCTACACACTGCAGAGGCTTCCTTAATAAGAGGGACTAATAAGATTATTTCCTTAAAGATCTAACTTTGGCACCCTTCCTCCTCCCAGAGAGTAGAGTAGATTCATTCTCTAAATTGCTTACCTTCAAAAGAAAAGCTCTGTTGACTGGAACACGGCCCCAGCATGGCACACCAAGTCGCTATTAGTAGGATTCTCATTTGGATTTGAAGAGGCTATTATTTTTGTCTCGTGCTCTTTTTTTTCTGCACTTCTTTTCTGTCATCAAAAAATTAACTTCCCAAACTAAGCACAAAGATTTTATTTCAATGGGATGAGTCAGAATCACCGATTGTCCACCTGTCACTCCAAATATCTTGCCTTTCCTCAGCGACAGAAATAGCCAGTTACACACACACACACACACACACACACTTACTAAACGTAGGCACATTTCTGGGCAAGCAGATTTTAATGTAAGGAGAGAGAAATGGGCATATCTGTATTAAATATATAGAGAGAATAAAGCAAAGGGCTCTATTCAAAAATTTTTTTCCCAAGCTTGCATTTTGACCCATTTGGGATCACAACACAAAATCTTCTGTTGAATAGGGAGGTTTGAGAAAGAAAGATCATGTGATCATCAAATTGAATTCTCTCTAACTTCCTGCCTCTTGCCTTCCTGTATCACAGCTTATGTGATCTGCTGAAATAATGAGCCATTTTCACTCTCCCATCCATGGGTGGGATGATGTATAGCCACTTAAAACTGGCTGTGTTTAAAGAAAAGTGATTTGAAAATGGGGACCATTTAAACAGGTCACTGTATTTCTCAAAGGTGAAACAGTGATCAGTGTATGACATTTAATGATCTAAAAGAGCCATACAGAAGAATTTTCTCCTAATCAAACTGGAATCAACTCTCTTCTCAGGAGAAAAGAATTGAGGCCATCTGTGGATCTTAGTCCTTTCTGGCCTCTGATGACTGAATCTGTACCATGTATAGCTCTCTCTGTATCTTAACGCCTGAGTTCCTGGAGGATACCACATTTCACTCACTCTATGAAGTACATTTCCTTACTCATTTTAACATTTATGAAATCAGAATTCTTCTTGCAACTGATGGCATGTTCTAGTTTAATTGGCAAAGGTTTTTCTTCTCTTATTCATACATAATAGTGAGTTATTTTGCAAGTGAGTGCATTTTAGAATTGATGAAATATTGTCATAGATACTTAATAAATGTTGTTTGGATAAATGACTGAATAAATGGGGCACCTCCTCCATGGTCTCTCAATACTTACTTAAGGTAAAAAATATATTTAACAACAAAGAACACCTCAAACTTTTGCATCATTGACTGAGATATAAATTTTTCTTAAAGTTTATTTATTGAGAGACAGAGAAAGTGAGTGGAGGAGGGGCAGAGAGAGGGGGCAGAGGATCTGAAGCAGGCTCTGCGCTGACAGCAGAGAGCTGGAGGCGGGGCTCGAACTCTTGAACCGTGAGATCATGACCTGAGCTGAGGTTGGATGCTTAATTGACTGAGCCATCTAGGCACCCCAACTGAGATATAATTTTTTAAAAAACGTTACATAGGGGGCACTGGGGTGGCTCAGTTGGTTGAGCGTCCAACTCTTGGTTTTGGCTCAGGTCATGGTTTTATGGTTTTGTGGGTTCCAGCCCCAGATTGGGTTCTGCGCTCACAATGCAGAGTCTGCTTGGGATTCTCTCTCTCCCCTTCTCTCTGCCCCTCCCCTACTTCTGCTCGCTCTCTCTCTCTCTCTCTCTCTCTCTCAAAATAAGTAAATAAACTTAAAAATAAACTCTTACAGAGACATGTTAAAAATCAAACCAAACAACACAAAGCAACAAAATCTAAAAGGCAGGAGGAAAAAAAAGACAACAAAACTAAGTGTTTTTTCTCCCTGATAATAAATGTGACAATAAAAAGAAGGGAACGATCATCAGCTATGCCAGCCACTTTCTGTTTCTTTCCCAAGTTCCATGTAGCAGCGGTTCCTCATAGACAAGGAAACTGAAACTTCCAGAGGCTAAGACACTTGCTCAAGGTCCAACATGTAGTGAATATAAAGCCACATGTGAACCCAGACATGGCCAACTCTGGTTTGGCACTTGAGCCTGCTGACCCCCAAGAACAGTTCTTCTGACTCATGATTGGTCAGTGTTCATTTAATCAGGTGAATTTGGCCATACTGGAAACTAGTGTTCAGAATAGTAGTGTTTGTGTTGTTTTAATATACTCTAGGACAGTGGTTTCCAAGCCACTGCACATGGAAATCCCTAGGGATCTTTACCAAACTAGAGATCCCTGAATCCTTTTTCCCTTTTTCCTGGCCATTCTGATTTCGCTAGTATGGGGTGTGACCTGGGCATTAGAATTTTAAAAGCTCTCCAGATGATCCTAATGCACGGAAATCTTGGGAACCACAATTCTAGGAGGTTTTCATGCTGCCCTAGGGAAGAGAGACAGACAATGCATTTCTGGTGGGAAACTGCATGAGCAATCGTATACAGAGCCGATTCACCAACTTGTTATTATTCTGCCTTTCTTAAGTCACACATGTCATATTTTAAGAGCCTCTGTCTCTTTTTTAAAAACGACATTTATTAAGTCACCTTTAGTTCATTTTCCCATGGACTTGCTAATGACTTACCATTAAATCAAAATAAAAGGAATTTGGTGTTTTATTTATTGTGTGTAGTCTTTTCATAAGTTAATACAGACTTTCATCCTCTTATTTACTACTGAAAAGAGCTTGATCAATGTCCAACTTTCTCTGAGGACCAACACTCCTTGGTCTTGGTTTATGTAGTGGGCCAGCTGTATAGTCCTACCCCTAGGCCTCCCACGTCTGCAGATTTCCTCTCCATGACACAGCAGTTGGTTCAGGGCCGGACCCAAGTCCACACTGGAGGCAAGGACTATTATTGGAAAAGTTGGAGAACTGTGTCCTAAAGAATTAACTTTACCCAAAGAGAACTCTGACCTTTGCCCTTGGCTCCTGAGGGGTAGGTAATCTCTAAGTCCTGGGGATGTCCTGCCTCCTTAGTGTCTTTGCCTGGGGGCCTTGGGCTATAGTGGATAGTCTAACAATGTGATTTATGGTGGGGGCTTTGAACCATGTGGATTAGGTTGACCTCTGGAGGGACTAGAAACTAAAGCTAAGCCACATGGATGGTCAGCTATGTCTCTGTGACTGAGCTCCAATAAAATCTCTGGACACCAGGGTTTGTTTCCCTGGCTGGCAATATGCAGTGCATATTGTCACACAGTGTTACTAGGAAAAGTTAGTTCTGTCCATGATTGTACTGTAGGAGTATGACAGGAAGCTCTGCTTTTTGAATTTTTCTGGACTCTGTTCCACTGATCTCTTCCGGTGACTTGAGTGTGTATCCTTTCATTGTAAGAAACCATAGCTATCATTATAAGAGCTTTCAGTGAGTTCTGTGAGTCCTTCTGGCAAATTATTAAAACCAAAGGTGATATTGGGTCCCCTGAACTTGGCAATGGGTGTCAGCAGTGAGGGCAGTGTTATGGACTTCTCTGACTCTGCAAGAGTGAATCTTCTTTTCCATGGGAAATTGATCTTCAGAGGATGCAAGCTGGAGTTGCCAGAGGGCTATCAGAAAAGGCCAAACAGGGAAAAGAAGGGTCCCATGGGGTGCCTGAGTGGCTCATTCAGTTAAACATCTGACTTCAGCTCAGGTTATGATCTCACAGTTTGTGAGTTCGAGCCCCACGTCGGGCTCTGTGCTGACAGCTCAGAGCCTGGAGCCTGTTTCGGATTCTGTGTCTCCCTCTTTCTCTCGCCCCTCCCCCACTTGCACTCTATCTCATCTCTCTCAAAAATAAACATGAAAATAATTTAAAAAAAAAAAAAAAAGAAGGGTCCCATGATATGGTCTGAGCCCCTGAAATCTAACTTGCCTGGATTACCCCTTAATTTCAGTTCTATGAACAAAATACTTCTTTTTTTTCTTAAACTCAGTCTTGGTGGAGAGGCTTACATGTGTAATTTACTACACTAGTTCATTGGGTTCTCAAAGAGTCCATTAAATAGCATGATACATGGGGCACCATGCTCAGTCGGTTGAGCATCTGACTCTTGATTTCGGCTCAGGTCATGATCTCATGGTTCGTGAGATTGAAGCCTATGTGGGGCTCTGTGCTGATAGTGCAGAACCTACTTGGGATTCTCTGTCTCCCTCTCGCTCTGTCACTCTCCCACTCCTGCATTCTCTCCTTCCCTCCCTCTCCCTGCCCTCTCAAAACAAATAAACATTAAAAAATAAATAGCATGATACATGAAAGAGCTTAGTATAATAACTGAAAAAGTCAGGGGCTTGATAAATGCTAGCCCAATCATTATTATTATTACTGTCATTTTGATTTTTAGTATTTTCCTATTGAAAAACAATCTTAGAAGCTTAATGAGCCAAAAGTTAGATGATGATGTGCTGGCTGTGCTGACTCCAGGTGACTGGGTCCTACCTGTACTTCCAGTCCTCCCACCGCCTGAACTGGCATCCTCCTGCTCACTCAATTGCCTGCACCTGCCACTATTAATGCCAGAGTTTCAGATACATCTGGGAGCACACTTAGGACTGTCTGTGATAAAATATGCATATTTCCTGAAACCTAAAGTATTCTCACTGAATGTAATAAGTGGAAAGTTATTTTACAGGAAATGAAAATCTAAGATTAATACTCTCTGATGCCATCTAGTCCCCTCAGGACAATTATTCATTGTACTACAGCAAAATAAACTTGCAAAATGTGGGAATTGGTTTTCTCCTTGGGTTTCTAGGGTAAGTGAACCCCTGAAACTACTCAGATCAGTTCCTGGATGCTATACCCACCACCTCACCTCACTAAAGAGTAATCAGGTTTTTCAAAACACAAGACTTAAAGCATATTTATGGCCACCTCCCTAGAGTTGAACAAAGGTATAGGAGAAGACACAGTTTTAAAAGAAATCAGTCAGTAAATAGTCATTGATTGCTACTTATTAGCATTGTGGAAGGTAAGTTAAATCATCACTGACCTCAAGAAACTTCTCATACTCATCAATTCCCTCCACTGGTCAACAAATAGCTACTAAACTTGACTCTGTGCCAAGTACTTAGCTAGATACTGGAAAACAAAGTGCCTGTACAGATTTACAGTTTTAAGGACCAGCAACTCCCAAATAAAGTTCATTCCAAGAATCTCAGCAAAGCCTTATAAAAATACAGGTACCTGAGCCTTTAGTCAAGATTATTGTATCAAAACTCTTCTCAGGAGACCAGAAACTTATCCTTTTACTAGGTGGCTCCCAGAACTGCTGTGCTTAACCAAATTTGAGAACCACAGGGATAGATGATAAAACAAATACATGAAGACAATCTAATACAAGGAAGTGTTTATCTGTAAGGTAGCAAATAGTGACACACTGAAGAGTTAGGTGAGGGAAACATCACTGCAGACAATGTCTTACACCCTCCAAGGTGCTATATAATAATGACCTATTCCAAGTTTATTCAAGCCACCAAATCATGAGACCTCCCCAGGCATTACCACAGATAAGTGAAGTTCATTCCCAGGTAGAGAATCACCAAAGGTGAGTCAAGCATCAGCTTGTCCAAACACAGACTCACCCCCTCACTCAGCCTCAAATATTGCACAGTTCAAAAGACAACGTCTCAGAACTCCCAAGGCCATAAGCATTCTTGCCTGAAATCATTCCTTAATTCCCACCATTTCTGGGTGTTTGTTAAGTGTGATGTTGGCTTACTTTTCCCCTAGGGCCCATGTTTTCAATTTTGCTTTTCTGGTAATAGAAGCAGAGCTCTGACAATGAGACTGCTCCTTGATTCATTTGTCCAGAGATGGGATCAAGTGCAACTTCTAAAATAAGGGCGGGGGGCACTGAGACAGACCTGGGTTTGATTTCTGGCTTGACCATTTACTGGGGAATGACTTTAAAAACGTATTTCACTTCTCTGAACTTCAGTTTCCTAATCTTTATAAAGGGAGAGAGTCCAGGGTGAGAGTTAAATAAAATCATTTATTTAAAGAAATTACCATAGAAAATGGTCAACAAGTAGCAGAGATTACTATTATTGCTCCGATTTACTGGCAACTAAAGGCTTAATAACTTAAGACACGTGTAGCCCGAGAAGTAGTTTCTTCTCCTTCCTGCCACTGATAACAAGCTCCATTTCATTAAACCTCAGTATGGAACATCAAACTATGGTGGAAGGAACAGCTCTGCAAACCATGCTTCACTGCTATAAAAGACCATCCTTTTCCCCTCTCTATTTCTTCTCATACCACAGTAATTATAATCGTCTAAGAGAAGCTAAAGAAATAAATTTAAATACATTTTTAGAATAAGATAGTACAAAACATGCTTCCTTGGTTTTCGAATAAAAGAATATTATCTATCAGCCAGTTTGGGAGAAGGTTTTGTATGCTAATTAAAAATAAATTGGGCAGTCATGAAGGAACTTTCTGATACAATGGAAGTGCTCTAAAACTGGATTTGGGGGATGACTGCTTAACTGTATAAATTTACTAAAAATCATTAAATTGTACACGTACAATGGGTGAATTATTTTAGTATGCAAATCATACCTTCATAAAGAGATGTGGCAACTAAAATTAAAAAAAAAATAAAAAGAAGGAGGGAGGAAGAAAGGAAAAATGAGGTTTAGTCTCTAAACCCTAGGTATTCTATACCTCTATTCTAAACAGTAATATTATTTTCACAAACCCTGAAATATCAGATCTGTGTCCAGGTAATGAAAAATTTGGATTTCCATCGGAGCTCTATAGGTCTGGTGCCTTCTGCTTCAGGGTCTGATATTAACACAGAAAACACAGGGGTGCCTGGGTGGCTCAGTTAGTTAAGTGTCCAACTTCAGCTCAGGTCATGATTTCATGGTTTGTGGGTTTGAACCCCACATCAGGCTCTGTGATGATGGCTCGGAGCCTGGAGCCTGCTTCAGATTCTGTGTCTCCTCTCTCTGTTTCTCCCCTGCTCTCACTCTGTCTCTCACTCTCTCTCAAAAAAAAATAAAGATTAAAAAAATAAAAAAAATAAAAAAACACAGAAAACACATTAGCAAATAA
The DNA here is from genome assembly GCF_023721935.1 of Panthera uncia. Taxonomy (NCBI): domain Eukaryota; kingdom Metazoa; phylum Chordata; class Mammalia; order Carnivora; family Felidae; genus Panthera; species Panthera uncia. Next base: position 95,555,716 of record NW_026057577.1, read on the forward strand.
AGAGATGTGGAAAACAAGAAATCTACCACTGGTTCATTTCTGTCTCCATTACAGACACTTCCCCCTGGTTGAGACTCCTGCAAGATGTCTTAACACTCTCTTTAAACCTCCCATTGATTAATATCTGATATCAAATACTTATCTGTTCAAACACAGAAAACAAGGTAAGAAAGAGCTAAATATAATTAGGACGTTTTCCTCCTTGGAAACCCCTGATTGGTGGAATTATAGGTGCCAGACCACCCTGCTAGGAGCAATAGGTCATTGTCTAGTCCTTGAGGACCACCTATGAGCCATCTGGCCCAGGGAAACATATTTGACGTCGACTCTCTAAGAGGCAGAAACTTTGAGAAGACCAAACTAGTGATTTTTGGCAATTGCTGATTTGCTGCTTGTCTTGTCTATACTTGAGGCTCTTCCTAATACCTCCTCCATTAGGTATTTAACTTTGTCTCTTCAAGTCTCGACTGGTACATGCCTACAGTTGGTAGTCGTTTCATTTTCTTTGAATATTCGGGGTTAATATCCCATCATAGGACTCATACAAGTTAATAGTTGGCATCTCAGGAAATAACTGCTAGTCTCATAGTGAAAAAAAAAAAAAGAAGGTTGACAAGTCTAAACCCTGTTCAGACATCATTAGCTGTACTAAAATGCATGTACACTTACTCAAACCAACATGAGTGCTTGATTACTCTGATGGGGGTCAGGAAGGACCCATTTAAATGATCAGAAGAGGCAACACAGAAACTTACCATTAGAAGCTTCAAATAATGTATACACTGCCTGGTACATAACTGATGTGATTACCTCAGGCTGTAAGGAACATGCTGAGCATGCCTCAACAAGTATGCTGAGATGCCTGGAGGGGAAAGTCTGAAGCTCATTTCATTCTTAAAAAAACCACACATTTTAAGGAATTAAAAAAATTCAATGAATATAGTCAAAATAAGTTGTTTAACCATCCTAAACTCTCAGGTGCTTATCCCATATCATCATCTCATTGAATGATCCTACTAACCCATAGCAAAAGATATTTTCATGGATGAGTCATGGAAGGGTCGACAAATGTATTGGAAGAAATTCATTAAGTGTGAAGATAGAATTGGTCTTGCCCACACTCCTCATTGAGGTCACAAGAGTCTTCAAAATGAAGGGTCCAATACTTACTGGGGTTTTTCCTCTTCAGCCTAATTGTCCTCACCCTTGCCCTATCTGTTAGCCCCACCCAGCCCTCTAAGCTAAATCAATGTACAGAAGCATCATGTCCCTAATAGTCCATGCATACAAATCATAAATATGAGCCACATTCATAATCATTTCCTAGGACACAAACTCCCATCCCCTGCCAGTATTGGATTCCAACCTGCCTTACATCACTCTGGCTTTCCTGGATCTCTGGTTCTCTGTTTCTATGCTGACTCTTCTTGAGTCTCCCACAATACAAGATCTCATATATCTGTGAGGTCTTTGTCATAGCCCCCTTCTCTTCAACCCTTCTTTCTTTTCTTAGCTCTATCAGTGCCACTTATCTTGTTCCAATGTATTTATCTGTTTAGAAGATTGGCATTCATCACTGTTAGTTCAATTAAGAAATGAAACAGGTCTGGGTTGCCTAGGTGGCTCAGTTAAGCACCAGACCTCATCTCAGGTCATGATCTCAAGGTTCATGAGTGCAAGGCCCACATCAGGCTCTGTGCTGACAGCTCAGAGCCTGGATGGAGCCTACTTTGGATTCTGTGTTTCCTTCTCTCTCTACCTCTCCCTGACTTAAGCTCTCTCTCGGGCTCTCAAAAATAAATGAATGTTAAAAAAAAAAAAAAAAAAAAAAGAAATGAAACAGGTCTTACTTTCTACACTTTCAAGTCATTGCACCCTGTCAGGCACATTCCAGGCACTAACTTATTGACTGAGAGATGAATCAACACTGTCTTTTATAATTTTTTAAAATGTTTATTTATCTTTGAGACAGACACAGAGTATAAGTGGGGGGAGGGGCAGAGAGAGAGGGAGACACAGAATCTGAAGCAGGCTCCAGGCTCTGAGCTGTCAGCAGAGAGCCTGACATGGGGCTCGAACTCACAAAATGCAAGATCATGACATGAGCCAAAGTTGGATGCTTAACCAACTGAGCCACCCAGGTGCCCCAACACTGTTTTTTGCAGTATAACCACCCACCAAGAAAAAAAAAATTCTTTCAGCAGCCACACTGATTTCTTTACAAAATAGAAAATTGCCAAAATATTCTCAGTTCCCTTAGCATTTGGTACTCTTTGACTTGGGGGACAGGATATTTTTCCCCTAATGCAGGACTCTTAATCCAGAGGATAAAAAAGGGGGCTGTACTTATTTGGTTCAAGTCCTTTACTTGAAAGCTGACCATTTGGAATTAGAGCATTGTTTTTCCAGGCAGTAGTTTAAAGACACACAGAAGTAAGGTCTAGAATAAAGGAAGATCTAATAAACTCTAGAAATCAGCCTACTCATCTACTGGGACTACTGGATATAACTTTCCCAGTGTCATCTAAAATTAACTTGGTCCCTGAAGGAATTCGTTCACTAGGGGATCAAGAAGTCCCTGAGATGATTGAACGGACCTCCAAAGAGTTACTAGAGATGCAAATAGGGTAGGTGTGTTATGTTACAACCATCACTGCCTTGCGGAAAACACACATAAAGATAGCAGCCCTTGGCAAAGCCCACGGGGCTGCCAACATTCCTGTGCTGATGCCCAACAGAACTGAAATTCAACAGAAATCAAGTAGCAGATTATGTGTGCTGCAAGACTTGAAAACTAACAGGCAGCCTAATGAGCATATTATAACTGCAGGCTCTGCTTGTTAACTGTTGAAAATATTTTCACAAGGCTTTGCGTATGGCAGGATAATGCTAGTTATGAAACATCTATGCTGAAAGGGAACTCTGTGTGAGCCAGGCTTGAGCAAGTCACCTGGATAATGTCAGTGATTAGAAATGAATCATAGCACGTGCTGGACTTGGGTGTTCCATGACAAACCCCATTGGTTTTCCCAGAGACCAGAAGGTAAACAGATTTGTCAGGCTCAGTGAAGAGAAGTTCATACCAGAGGGATGTATGGTGCTCTTCTGATCTATGAAGTAAAACCTGACTTAACACTTCCCTTGAGTAGGAATGGGCAAAATTCTTATATGACATCAGTGGCATTCTGTAAGATAAAGTTTTTAAGAGATTACTTTGGGCATAGAGACACATATACATTATGCAGAAAAAAAAGGGACTTTCCAAGTCAGATGTGTTACCTCACACAGGTAAATAGGATCATCCCAATTTTTCTAAAAAATGTTCCTGGGGTCAAGAGGGGCCAAAGGGATTAACAAGCCATTTAGCTGTTCGGTGGACACAGGCTGCATAATTTGGAAGTTGAACTTTTGTATTTAGTATCATAAGGAGTAACACTATTACTCCTCTTACACTGGTATGGGCTCTCAACACGGGACAGCTGCAATTTTACAAAATGTGGTCACATGTGTTCCCTCATTTGGGGTTGCACACAACACTGGGTACTAACATTGGCCAAATTCTACCAGTGGAAATACTAAGTTGAGAGTGCTCTTTTGTGTTCTGGGATAGTTATTAAAAGTCACATACCTTGGCCCCAAGCCAGACCCACTGAAATAGAATCTCTGGGGGTGGGGCCCAGGTATCTGAGTTTTGGTAAAGAAAAACAAAGTCAAAATCTTCCATAAGGTTGATACCCCACAAACAACTGTGATCCGAGAGTATGGTAATCTATGGACTATGGTCTATGGACTGGGGATGTAGGTGCCCACTCCAAAATCCTTCCTTTTGATCCTGCCTTTAGGAACCTGAACTTGTCGCTAGACCTACTCTTTACTATTAAGAATGTGTCACAGTTTTTAAGATTCTCTGAAAATACATACATTTGAGAAGATATTTGCATAAACAATACCTATCAGTTCACAGTGAATGAGAGCAGGTGTAAGTCAGGGTCTCTGGATTAAAGCTTTTGTCAGAAGTTAGTCCTTCCTGAACCCTTGCAATCTTTACATTTTGTGTACTACCCTTTACTTAATTTTTCTTGCAATCTACTTTAAAAAAATATTTTGAGACAGAGAGAGAGAGAGAGACATGACAAACATGACATGTTTGAGACAGAGAGAGAGAGAGAGAGAGAGAGAGAGAGAGAGACAAACATGAATGGGGGAGGGGCAGAGAGAGAGAATCCCAAGCAGGCTCTATGCTGTCAGCACAGAGCCAGACCAGGGGCTCAATCCCACAAACAGTGAGATTGTGACCTTTGCCAAAATCAAGAGTCAGACACTTAAGTGACTGAGCCACCCAGGGGCCCCAAAATCTACCATTTAAGTGGACCCTGAATCTACTTTTTTCCGTGTGTTCATGGAAAAAGAAAATTTTATATCATCGCAAGAAATGTAAAACAAGCATGACCTGCCATAAAGCAGGAAGCAAAAGTAAAAATAGATACAATGAAAAGAAAACAAGATTCTAACAATACTGAAGACACTCTCCTTGATTTCAAATGAAGGAGTCTAACAGGGTCGAAAAGGAAATAGCATCCTTGTGTGATTCAGTCATGTCATGCACAAGGACATGCATTTAAAAGCTCAAGTAATCCCCCCAGTATTACCTTGAGTGTGCCCAGGGGAGTGCTCCCCAGTCTTATGCTGCCTCGAGGGCCCAGGGAAGTGCCTCCCCAGGAAGTCTGGGTTCAGGGCACTGTGGAGGGAGGTTTGGAGGACTGAGGCCTTCAGCCTGGGGTCTGCGAGCCGCCCACGGGGGGCTGTACAGAGGACGCTTGTGCAGCCCCTGTGGTCTTCCCAGTTTTGTCCATGGTCACCTAGGCTCTGCCTATTCATAAGACCGCCAAAGCCTCCTCATTAGGTGTTCACAGACGGCAGCTCAGAGGTGGGGACAACTGGGAAGGAGAGAGAGAAATGTTCTTTTATTCCAGGTTTGAAGCTCATCAAGGGTAGGGTTCAGCATACTAAGTCCTTTTCTGACTGTAAAGATAAAAAGATAAAACAGCTCCCTCAACCACAGTGGAGTTTAGTGTGTCTTTGACAAGCAGCATAATTAAGATCTAGCATAAACACAGAGCCTCTGAGGACAGTAAAAGCTGACTAAATGGGAATTTGTTCTGTTTGGCTTTTCTTTCCTTTATTTAGTTTTCCTGTGGAAGTTTCACTTTGAAGCAGGGCCGGCCCCAGGCAAAAAGTGCGGAGTCTGTGGATCTCCGGGAATACTACTGCCCCCACCCCATCTAACTCCTTTCTGGGCTCTGTCCTGGCATGGGTCATACGCCTCGCCCATGGGAGAGCTTCCCGCACACAGCTTCCCTGTCCCCAGTCCACCGTGGGCCTTGTCAGCTCCTTTCATCAAAGGAGGCATTCAGTGCCTGGTTCTGTGCTATACAGTTTGAAGTTCTTGTCCTTTTCCCCGTTACTAAACATTAGGACTGTGTCCTAAACCACCAGAACACGAGCTCTGTGCTACACAGATCTGCATGGGGAGCAGGTGGCTGGTGGTGGTTTCTTTGCTGTTAACAAGGGGCTTTTCAAAGGAGTGACCCACTTACAATCTCTAAGTTGCAGAAAGCTGAGGAACATTGGGCTTGGTAGCAACGGGTCTTGATAGAGGTGACTGATAGGTTAGCACCCATGTGGTTATTGGTGGTGAGGCTCTGGCCCTGGAGGTAGCCTGCCTGGGTTAAAATCCTAGCTCTCCCATTCACTAGCTGAATAAACTCAAGTGTTTAACTGAGTCCTTCTACACGTCAATTCTCTCATCAGTACACAGGGCTGTCAGGATGAGTAAATGAAATAAACCATGGAAGGACTTTGCACAGTCCCTAGAATTTCATCAACACTCATCTTTATTGCTATTATCCATATTATCAAGTATCTGTATTATAAAAGTGGTGTCAGAACCACCCATTGACCCAAATCAAGCACGATTCAGCTTATGTGGGGTCAGAAACTCTTTTTGTGAGATCCATGTTTCCTCCTTAAGCTAATAAAGTAGATTATTTTCTGCCCTGCAGCTGTCAGCATGAAGTTTCCCCTCCTTCTCTTTTCTGACACGGTACTCATTCCTGACATACAACATCACTCTTCATATCCTAGACAGTGGCCAACAGGCAGCGATCTCAAAGGCAATGAGAGAATTAATTATTACATATGAAACATACGCAACCTTCAGATCTGAAATGACAGGTAAATAGCAATTTGAAAGGAATGTAATCTCCTTCCTCAGAAAACACTGATGTTAAAGGGTTTCTACATACCCACCACTCTGTCTCCTATCACGGAGGAAATAGGATGACTCACAATAAAGCTGCTGTGAAGCCCCACTGCCAGAAATGCTTGCAGGTGCTAGCACGAGGAAAAATGAGCATCTATCTTCCAGTTTCAAATTAGTCCATAATGGGTAATTTGATGCAGGCATTATTTCTAAACAAGAAATTCCCTAAATGCTAATTGCTTCTCTGAGCTGTTCAGTTAAAAGGGACAAATATTTCTGCTCATTAAAGGGGATGCCATTTAGAATGGATCCTAGTTAATGCAAAGAAGCTTTAACTGGGATGCTGTAAGAAAAAAGAGGTCAGGATTCCAGGGGTCAAGCAACACCTCCCACATACCATCGCATCTGACTGAAGGGTGCTGGGCCAAATTTGGCTAAAAAATCAGGAGCTCTGACAACACCGACAACTTATTTCCACATGCCAACCACTGCTAAGTCCCCACCACAGCAAAATGGTCAAACACCTGTCAACGTCAGGCTAAGGTTAACAGGTAGAGATTCCCCTTCCTCATCAGCACTAATAACTTCTCTGTGTGGTATATAAGAGGAGGTTGTGACAAACTGGAGAGTGGATCCTTGTTTGCCTCCTGTTGGCAAATACTGTACTGATACTATGAATGAGACAAGAATGAAGTAAAAAATTTACTCTTGGGGAGGACATGGCTGATGCAAGCTGCATTAGGACTTTGAAAAACGGCCAGAGAGGAGAATTCCAGAGATGCCACCAAAAGACTTGCACGTGGACAACCCAGCTTAGCATCAACTTCCAATAGATGTGCAGTTTCCATGTTCTGGATGCTATTTTCAGGCGGTGGAGAATAGAGAAGGCATGGCGACTTCCATCTGAATGGGAGGAGACAAACATTTCGCAAAATTCTGCCTGCAAATGTACGTGCCTGTGGGCACCTCCCTGCCCCCCCCCCCCCCCAAAGCCTGAACTAACTGCAAGAAATGCTTTTAATCAAAACAAGAGACTGTAGGAGTGTATAAATGGGAGAATTAACTTAAGCCTCATTTGGGTATTGGTAATTGAGCTAAGATCTATGGGATGAGGAGATTAAGACAGAAGGTGAAGGACAAAAAAAGTACATAGTATGTACAATTACAAAGACTGGAGAAAAAGAAACCATAGTGTTTATGAGAAATGGAGAGCAAGCCAATATGGTTGGAAGCAGAGGAGAGAGGATGGTGTGAGATAAAGCTGGAGAGGCAGACAGGAGTTTAGATTAGAGCCCCTAGTAGGATTTTGATCTGTATCCAAAGAACAATGGTGTAAGGGTTTTCAGAGGGAGAGGGATACCATATGATAAGACTCCAGTTAAACTGTGACTACATGGGGGTGGGGGATAAAGTAGACGTGAACAGATGCGTTAGGATGTTACATAGCTCCAGATGAGGAAAGGTGGTGGTGTCGGTTGAGACAAAGCCAATTCCTTTACAGATGCCTCTGTTTATATTTTTTTCTAGCTTTTGTAGTTTAAAGGAAACTCCTTCTTTTTCATTACCTTCTCTAGCATCTGTAGTGTCTCCTTCTTTTTTATCTTTCACAAAAAATTACTATTTGAAAATGATAGTCCAGGGCCACCTGGGTGGATCAGTTGGTGAAGAGCCCGACTCTTGATTTCGGCACAGGTCATGATTTCACGGTTCGTGGGTTCAAGCCTCTCTGTTGGGCTCTGTGCTTATAGGGTGGAGCCCACTTGGGATTCTCTCTCTCCCCCTCCCCCACTTATGTGCTCACTTGTGTGCACACGCTCTCTCAAAATGAATTAATAAACTTCAAAAATAACAATACAAACAACAAAATGCCTTCTTACTCATACACAGATTTCCATTATTTAACATCTTATTTCTTTCTTTCTAAAGAAAAAAATTCTTATAGGGGTGGGATGTGCATTTTGTTTCTATTTTTTTCTCTTCTCAAAGAGAAGAAATACTTCAATGACATAGCTGTCTTGATGGCCATTATTCATCACCCTAGTGACATTTCTATGGCTCCCATTCACTTGCTAGATTTAGATGCATTTAACAGTATTGTCCACACTTACCTTGAAATCCTCACCTCCCTTGACTTGTGGAGCCATGGAGCCTCATGGATGTTCTCTTGGCTTCTGGACCCCCTCACTCCCAGTTGCCTTTGAGGCTTTTCCCCCTCCCTTATAACTCTTCACTGTGAATTTCTACCAACGGGAGGTTTGTGGATGACTGCTTCAAGGTCATTCCCTTGCAGAATCAAGCACAAATCCACGTGGGTATTTCCCTTGTCTTCTAGAAATCCACTCATATGCCTCATATCACTTGGAAAATATTTTATTGGCCACAAATAACGTATTCCCAGAATGTTAGGGGGAAAAACAAAATCTTATCTTTCTCCTAAACAGTTTCTTCCAACAGAGCTTTCTAACTTGTTCCTCTGTACCAGGGTGAAGACCCTCCAGTCCAGCATTTCAGTCCCCACTGATATGGCACTAACATTCCTGTCCCTGGTTGAGGTAGTTTCCCTCACCAGCCAGAACTCCAGGTCAGCTTACTGCACAACTCTACTCAGTATCCCTCACTCTTGATTTTCTTTTATAAAATACACTTTTTGTTTTCCATCAGTTTCATTTCAGATTTATAGAAAAAGTGCAAAGGGCACCTGTGTCCTTTACCCAGGCCCCTAATGTCAATATCTGAGATACCCATAGTCAGTTCATCAAAAATGAGACATCAACGCTGGCATGTTAGCAATAATGCAACTCCATACTTGCTCAGTTTTTCCTATCCAAGGATTCAATCCAGGACACCACCCTGCATTTAGCACACTTGCTTTTTAAATTTCCACTGCCATGGCTTTGCTTTAATATCTCCTTTCCCCATGAATTTTCTCCCTGCAAACCTTCTAGCTTTTTCTTTTCTCTGGTATTTCCCCGTATGACATGGATCTAACTCCTACTCAACCTTCATGTGAAATCTCTCCATAGGACAGTTACCTACTTCTTTCTCTTTCCTTCCAACTCTTCCAAGCTTTCTCCTTTGTCTACTAATTAGAGCCTTGCCGTATGCACTCACATCAACCTCGAAATGATCACATAGAAGGAATTCAACATTCTCGGATTCATTTTTAACCAGGAATGTAGCAAATGCATGTGGACGAGGATTCATTCCAAATATAATTCCTCCTTGCCCCCATTTTCCTAGTAAAGCAATCACTGAAGTCTTGACCCTCTGAACGGCAACCCTCTTCCCCCTAAGTTGCCAGGGCTAAAACAACTTTTTTCCCTTGAGGTTCATCAGCCGAAGCAACAGTTTTGAAATAAACACGTGTAATTTGTCATGCTCAAAGAAAATGTTTGTTTTTCTCAAACAAGTGTTTTATTTGGCAAACATGTGCCACTTGTAGCTTTTGTATAATGTGTTTGTAGAAGCAGCTTAAGATTTTATCTGGGTTCTGAGTGGACTGGTGGGTGACACATCTACTGTAATATATTCCTCAATTAAATAGGTGGATAGAAATAGAATTTAAATATTCAGGAATAATAATTGTTGGGGAGAGAAGCCCTAAGCGATATTCCTCACTGTCTATCACTTTTCTATTCTTATTTCTCAAATTTAGGGCTTATTAACATTTTTCTAATATTTTTCTCCAAGCGAGCAGAAAGGTGGATACAGAAGTGAAACTGAAGAATAATAGAAAGTAAGGTTATTATAATACTTTGCACCATCTAGTTGGTCATATTTGCTTGTCTCTTGATGTTTCTTAAGAATAAACTGTGATATGAGAGATAAAACCTATTTACACATGCATTTAGCAAAGAGAAAGAAAGAGAAGAGCTAAGAAGAGGTAGAAGTTGAAAAATAATAATAGGCATTTAACAAGTATTCACATAACCTATTACATACGATTATACACTGCTTATACTTCTCTTCTCCCTTAATTCTCTAAACCAGCTCATGAAACTGTTATTATTGTAATCCCCATTTTACAGATGAAAAAACAGAGCCTCAGAGACTAAGTCATTTGCCCAAGATCATACAGTAGAAAGTGGTGGAACTTGGTGTTTTCTTGATCTCAAAGCCCAGGTTGTACTACACCTGCTCAGAAGGGAAGGTAAGAATATGTAATTTCAGCCTAGGATTTAATTATAACTACGTAGAACAAAACAGCATAGAGGCTTTAACAGCAAGGAGAGACTCTCTCTCCAGCCTGTTTCTAAAAGCCTACAGTAACGTATATTTGCTGCACATCCTGGAGAATCCAGGAAAAGTGGATGTGTAAAAATTAAAGGTTTACTTCCCATGCATGCTTTCTGTGCAACAGGACTTGCAAAAGAGAAGAGGAGACAAATTGGAAAACTCAATCAAGGATAGAAACCTCAGAGGAGAAGGCTCTTGCAGAAACTGTGAAAACGTTACTCGACATACAGCAAAATGCTTTTTGTGATCCTGCACACGTTGACATCAATATTATCATGTAAATACCTGTTAACAGAACAATGCCTCATGGGGGTAAAAATGAACCACCTTTAAGAAAAACAAAAAGGCACTACAGACTTCCAGGCAGATGAACATGACCTCTGGTAACCACTCCCAGGGAGTCATTATGTTCTACTGTGTGAAACACTAGCTCTGGAGGAAGTCCCTAAACTTAAGGATGTAGACAACTGCTCTTTGTGGCTCCCAAGGAACTATTATAGTCAGTGAGGTAGACAAAACATGTTGTCTTCAAGTCTTGAGCAACCCCCTGGAGCCACACACGAACAGTCTCATCTCCTGATGCATGCTTCTGGTTGGGATGCATTCCAAACATGTCTCTGCACCTGTGTCATGAACAACATCGGGGAATTGGTGGTGGAGTGGAGTGTCCTTCCAACATGTGCCACCATGCTGTGCCTTCATCCCCAAGTTGCCCCCAGGACACCATAGTGACCTTCAAGCCAGAAGTGTGTGTCTGACCTTTGATTCATACAGATGGTCTGGGCAGGGTCTAATGAGGTCATCATGAACTTCCTCTAATTTGTCCTCAAAGGAAAAATGCAAGATAAGTAATTGGAAATCTAGATGTTTGTTTTAATTGTGGGCCAGGAGTTCCAAATTGTCTTAAGCACCGTGTGCATCACAACAAATATGTTTGCTCCCTTACATACTACAAGAGGGTGGAAATCAAGACTACAACTCTCTTCCTGATTCCTAATTGCAGAATTTGAGAATTATTGGTCATCTTTAGGGTTCCAATTGCTTCCCCGGTGTGCTATGCAATCATTATTATCATTCATTTATTTGATGCATATTTACTGAAAATTTACTCTTTGTAAAGCAGTTGGCTATATTCTGTGGATCATTTCCATTTTCTCACATGTAGGGTGTGTATCACTTTGTACATAAAATACAGAGACATACAAAAATGCATCCATGTGCACACATATAAGATATAATGCATGTTTTTAGTATACAATGTACTAAAGTGAAATAAAGATTATGCAAAAATTGAGATATGACAGCTAAAGCACCACTAGAGAACTGTTAATAAAGACATATGCTTTGCTTGATACAGTCTAAGGATATTTGACAGACTATGCTTACACACTTGGGGTTTACAATGCAGCCAAATGCATCCTGTGGGCAGTTACTGATAAAGTACAGACACAGAAATAGGAAGTTTTGGCAGAGATGTAACTGGCCATGAAATCCTAAGTCCTATTCCAGGGTTTAGAGTGAAAAATGAAAGGCCAAGTTATATTTTTCACTGATTACAAAAAAGGGAGAATCAATTTGATTGCAGAATATCTGCCCTACCAGTGATGGCAAGACATTTTCAATATGGAAAGCATTTGAAGGAGAAGTTGTGTTTTTAGACCATGTTTGCCTGATGGATGGACTGTCACTTGGGGACTTCAGGCACAAAGGTCTTTGCAGGGCTCAGATGAGGATAGAGAAAGGCACACTGACAAGAGGCTTGGAACCTCAGGACTGCCTCTTCACAACCATCTTCTTTGTACCAGGAATCTCTGTGATAGAGGGGTTACAGGAACCCCCTCTTTTACATTCTGACGGGTCCAGGCACTTCAGCATTTATGTTTCTAGGTTTGCTTTTGGGCATGGACTATCTGAAAGCCCGTTATTCCTTTCTCTATTTTGGTTCCTCTGTGTTAAAAAATGATGTTCTGGCAGTTGGAGAAGGCAAGCGTGTGCATTTTCTAAGTAGGAATCATGCAGAGTCGAACATTGCTTTACCCAAATAAAACTTTTTGCTTTCAGACTTTCAGTGGGCATGTTCCTTTTTTTAGCTTAAAAATTTTCTGGTCTGTATTAACAGCTTCTTTCACCGGCTTAGTCTCTCCCATTTTGCCAGCTGTGGACCCTGCCAGTGTGATTTCTTTTGTGCCCTGCTTTAAACAGTCTTAGAAACAGACCGTATTCTGCCATCAATCCATGCAGAGAAATCGCACTGACATGAATGGAAGCTCTGTGCAGGAATCAAAGCCAGGGCATGGCTTCATCATATCTTAAAAAAAAAAGTCTTCTTTTTATTTTGTCTGTTAATAACAAAAAAATACACTCAAAGAGCCGAGATAGAGGTTAAATCAAGAAACCAGGCAATGAGAAACTGAACTTCCAGGATGTTATTTCTTTTATCTGTAAACTATAATAGGATCTAGTCCCCTTTTAAAAATGTTCAAGTATGAATACCTACATAATTACAATAAAATAATACTGGTTAACACTTATTAAGTACATATTATATCTTAGGCACTGTACTAAGTACTTTTTTCTAATATAATAACCTTTTAGGGTAAGAACTATTATTAAAGTCCTATTTTACCCTTCTGGTAGTAGCTGAGCCAAGATTTTGAACTAAGGCAGTCTGACAGTAGATAGCATATTCTTAACCACCTCTCAAATCTGCCTCACAGGTAAGGGTACCAAAGAACATTGTTGGCCCTGAAAAAAACAAAGGAAAGCACACACTAAAGTGGTTCATTTAAAGTAGTTGGCTGGAATCTAAACAACATAATTGAAAAGGAACAAAGATAACCCAAATTAGTTTATGTTAATGGTAAAATAATCATTCATAACAAGACATTCAAAATGTCCAACCAGCCTGGAAAATGACAGACCCATGGCCAGGGGCAGCCAAAATTGGCTGGGCTGTCCAGAGGAGAAACACCGCAATCTGCTCCTTCCACCTGCTCAGGATTACTTCTGGCTCGTCTTCCACAAACCAAAGAAAGAGGGGGGCTTAGCTTTGTGGAAAGGCCAGGAGTTGGGAGGAAGTTAAAATGGTCATTGACATACAAGTGGTTCTAGCTTCCTGCACTGGGTAGCTCTTGATTCAGTTGGATGCTATTAAGGTTATAATTATACTTTTTATCTCCAAACAGAGGTAGAATGGAGACTAGGAAGATGAAAATATGGATTTCAAATGGTTGCAATTATTTGCCTAGCAATTATTTTTAAGGCCTATCTTGATTATTTGCCAGTTTGTTTCATTAATTCCTTTATTCGATCAGGAGACATTTATGTAGGTATTATGCTGGGCAACAAGGATGCAATGTTAAATGAGACACAGCACTTTCCTTGAGATGCTCGTAAAATCATGCACTGTGACATTGTACTTTGCAGTGGGATACAAGGTGGCAGGGCCAGCTGCTTCATAAAGGTTTTGTGCCTCCCATTCCATTGTCAAGAGTTGCTCCTAGGACACCATCAGTCAGCTTTACCAGAATCTAGGTAGGGCCACATAACTATTAATGTCAAGAGAGAGGAAGTGATGGGTCACTGATCAAGAAACAGTGGTACTTCCCATGGTTGAATGGAAAGGATGCTGACGATCCAAGTGAAGGCAGAGACACCAGCTAGAAGGATTTTGGCTTCCTGAATAATCCACTGGACTGTGATGAGAATAAATACGTTTTTCTTCTAAGTTGAACAACCAGGAGGATGCAATATTTTCTGCTACCATAGCTACCATTACCTTAAGACATGATCTATAAGCAAAGTGTTGTTGAAGGTCTATTCCATGATGAACTATTTTGACTCTCAGAAGACCTACATATTTCCCTTATTTTCAAGATCTTGTTTGATATTTCCTTTTTGCTTGTATATGCTGCCAGCAATTACTAAGAATACTCTCATCACAGTAAATCAGTCAGGTGACTTTTTCTTTTTTTCTAAACATTTATTTATTGTTGAGAGACAGAGAGAGACAGACTGTGAGCAGGGGAGGGGCAGAGTGAGAGGGCAACACAGAATCAGAAGCAGGTTCCAGGCTCCAAGCTGTCAGCACAGAGCCCGACGTGGGGCATGAACTCACCAACCGTGAGATCTTGACCTGAGCCGAAGTCAGTTGCCCAACCGACTGAGCCACCCAGGTGCCCATGACTTTTTCTTGATGAAACAGATTTAATCTAGGAAATATTTTAACAGATTCCTTTACTGTAAATTAATCTAGGTTTCACATATTCTAAGGCATTTTTAACTTAAAAGATCCCTGGGGGGTGGGGGTGGATCACTTGAAAAAGAGAAAAGCAATACTTTCCATGAGCTAGGCACTGCACTAAGATACACACACACACACACACACACACACACACACACACACACACACATCTATATATGGCTTCAATGTATTCTTACAAAAATCCTGGAGGAACCTGGAGTGAAGCATTGAATCAAGACCATACAAAGATACTCAATAGTGACCAGGATCTGAATCCATTACCTGACATCTACTATACCTGTGTTTTCTCAAACAGTGTAGTAAAGAATAATATGAACCCACTTTTGGCAAAACAGGTATCTCCATGGACCATGTACCTGCCACAGATTATTTATATCCCCGTGATTGCCATGGGAAAATAAAAAAAAAAAAAGGTTAAACAAAAAATTAACATACATGCCAACACTTTTAAGGCAAATTAATGACAAAAGAGAGACAACACAATATATTAGAAAGAGTATTCATTTGAAATTAAAGGTCTATGACTCTAGCTCTATCTATTGCAGTGCTGGTGAACATTCTTGCCTGCCCCCTTCCACTAACAATCCCCTGGTTTCCCTTTAGAGACCATCTCTCCCATGCTCTGGACCCATGTAGTTTGAAAGCCTTGCCTCCATTCCCAGGTGCACAGGTGGACACCTGATTCCACTACAGCCAAACAAAGCATGGAATTCCTCTGGTCACAGATGTCAGGAATAGGCATGCAATGGAAGCAGGGTGAAACAGATTTAATAAGACTCAAAGACTCAATGATGGGGTGTTTCTTGGAACTACTGCAAAAGATACACTTTGTCTTTATTGAGATAGCTAAAAGATGAGATGAGTACCTGGAAATGCCTGGAAAAAGTCAGACTCTAAACAAAGTGAGAAAGGGAAGCATGACAGATATACATCTTGCTTTTACATGGAGTCCAAAAGTGGAACTGATCTTGAACAGAAATGACCCAAGATAGAAACCCCTGAAATCAGCCCTTCGTGAACTTTTCTACCCTATCATCTCAGTCAATATATTTTCTTTCTTCTCTCTCTCTCTCGAGTAAAGAGAGTTCTGTCATTTGTAATCATATCAATAGCAGTAAAATCACTTCATTACTTGCTAAGTGACTTTCAGGAAAATAAAGGTTAAGCGCCAATGGCTTTTAAAAAATTAGTATGTAAAACTTAAAAATAGAAGACTGACAAAAGAATTGCTGTGATTGAAACAGGGCTGGCCTACTGACCCACCCCATCTATTCTCCCAGCCCCTCCTGTACATGCAATCTCATGACTCACTAGAACACCATAGACAACCTTGAACACCAAATGCTCCCTATTTCCCCCTGGGAATAATCACCCTTCTACTTTGTGAGATTGTTGTGAGATACTATCTGACAAAGTGCTTGATATTAAGTAAGTGCTTAATAACATATGTTTAAGAAAAGAGTGGAGAAAATAGAGACAAAGATTCTTAGGTTAAACTTTTGCATTTGACTCACTAGGAATTGTACTTATCCCTAGTAAGTGCCTTCTGACAGAAACATTCAGGGGACTTTAAGACATGGCACTACAATTTCCAACCACCTACACTCCAGGCACATGGGCAGGAGATAAGCTCTGAACAGAGAAGCATTGCCTGCCTTCTTTTGGAACACTGTCTCAATCTTTCCAACTAATTCCCAGGACAGGAGGGTCGTTGGGGAGACTTTACCTTCTGGCTAATTTGTGTACTCTTTTCTCCTGGCCATACTGATTGGTTCAGGGAAGAGCCTTGGTCCACATTATTCCAATGAGATTCAATCTCAGGATCTTGTTATTTATATCCAGTAGGAAAGAGAAGCTCTACTATAATTTGGCTGGGTTGTTATACAGATAGGTACGTAAGCCTAGACCTAGTGGAACTTATTACTATACATGGAGTCTGTCTAAAAATGACGCCAACAGAAAAAAAGAGAAGAGCTAAGAGATGGAAAGAATGTGTCTTAAGCTGATTTGAGCATCTGGATCCAACCTTATCTTTTTAAAAAAAATTTGTTTATTTTTGAGAGAGAGATTGAGAGAGAGAGAGAGTGATAGAGAGAGAGCGAGAACACACATGAGCAAGCAGGGGAGGGGCAGAGAGAAAAAGAATATCCCAAGCAGGCTCCATGTTGTCAGTGCAGTCAGTACAGAGCCCAATGTGGGGCCCCAACCCAGGAACCACGAGATCATGACCTGACCCTAAATCAAGAGTCAGATACTTAACTGACTAGGCCACCCAGGAACCCCCCAACCCATCCATCAGTAGTGCCTTTAACTGGAATTTCCTTGTTGTGTGAGGCAACACATTTCCCTTAAAATTTTGCTGAAACCAAGTGAAGTTCACTCGCTCCTATTTTAAAGGGACATAATTCTAATTATGTAAGCAAACAGCATTCCAGAGAGCTTGGACCTGAGGAATAGGGGATAGTTTTCCAAGCTACAATTTGAATTTTAAGCATGGCATTTGGTTATAACATTGAGAGACAAAAAAAGAAAAAAGTGAGAAGTTTGGAAACTTTTGAGTGTGTGACAAGTTTGGAAACTTTTGAGTGTGACACTTTGGGTAAGGGGTTTCACTTGCTGGGTTCTAATATTCTCTTGTGTAAAATGATGAGTGAGACTAATTCGGTGGTCACAACTGGCAGCCTATAGGCCAAGATGACCTATGAGTAGGTTTTGTTTGGCTATTCTATTTCCTTTACCTCTAGCCTGCCTTTTAA
Source organism: Panthera uncia (assembly GCF_023721935.1). Classification (NCBI taxonomy): domain Eukaryota; kingdom Metazoa; phylum Chordata; class Mammalia; order Carnivora; family Felidae; genus Panthera; species Panthera uncia. The sequence goes on from NW_026057577.1 coordinate 95,573,234, forward strand.
GAAAGTAAGCAGGCAGGTATTTATAGGTGTTGTGCTTAGTTAAAAATAACAGTAATTTAGCATTTACTGTCTTACATCTGCCTGCCTGGTACTCCTAGATATTTGGGTTTGCAATCCCTCCTAATGCCCTTTTAGGGCACTTCAGCACCACTATTCAATGTTTCTACCTCAGATTTGCCTATTTCTGAAGTCTGAAATTTGTAAACTTGGCAGTTTATTATGGTAGGACATATCTGAAGAGGGTTGAACATGGGCTAGCACACCTGCCAATTAAACTTCTATTTGAACCCTATGAAGTTACTATCCTGGGGATTTTCCTATTGATGAGAGGACTGTTCATACATTCAAGACGTGGATGATATAGAAGCATCCCACAGGGTCTGTATCTCAGCGATCAATCCATCTGACTTCTCTACTGCTTCCCCTTTTCCTGCAGGGCTGGAAATCAATTGTGTGTTAGCTACTCTCCAGGTCTGAATCCAGGGGGCCTGGGAATTGAAATGCATATAGTTTCATTAGCCACATCAGCAAATAAAAACAAAAGGAAAGAAACAAACTACCCTAAATGAGTTCCCCAAATGAAGGGCATGTTAAGAGATAGTTGATTTATTTTCCCATGGAATTGAGAGGAAAATTAGGGAAAATAAAGCAAATTCTGGGACCACATTAAACCATATCATATGATATCCAGAAATGAGGGTGGGCTGAGACAGGAGACCAGGAGACAAAAACTCTGTATGTACATAAAATCTCTATACACGCATTCTCGGGCAGACTGTATGTTGGCAGGGGCAGGGGGAGGAGGAAGAAATCCTGTCTTTTTTAAGAACTAGATACATGAAAAATTTTCCTGTTAGTTCAGATTGGCTCAAAATACCATGCAGGGCTGCATTAATGAAGATTAAGCATATTTAGAGAGAATAATTCAAAAGACTTTATCAATTTGGCACTATTTCCTTCAAAATGGAAAAACCTTAATTTAACAGGATATAGATGAATTCCTAGATTTATTGAAATAGTTTGGAGTTGAATAAATGGAGTAGGAGTCACAAATCATTTGTTGCTGGTATTTTAGATTCTCTACCTTGAATTAAAACCCAAATAACACAAACTCTCAATTTTGTGTGATGTTCTAAAGAGAGGCTGGTACACATTTTGATATTTCCTTCCAATGTACGACATCCCTTTTGACCTTCTTTTCACCCCGTTTTGGAACAAAAGAATTACAGTGACAAATGCAAATGTGCACAATCTTGTATTCAGTGGTTGGCTGAGAGAAAAACATAGTTTTATATTTCCCTGGCACCCAAAACTCACTTAACTCCTCATTCTGGAGAAGGTTAAAAGCAGATGATCAGAGAGTACTCAGAATGTAAACTCCCACAAGATAGGATCTATGCCATCCTTTGGCCAATGGATACACCTGTGATCACAATTCATATTACTTTAGTATGTCACTTAGCCTAAAATGGAAGGGTGAGTGATTTCCATCAACAGCACAATTCCTTCTTCAAATGATCTAACCAAAGGAAGAGAAGGAAAAACAGAAGGGGTAGGTGAGGAAACAGCAAGCAATGAGTTTCCACCACGTTCTACAGGCCAGGCTCTGTGTCCACTGTATTCACACACATGGCTTTATTTATCTCTTTCCCAAAACAAGCCACCCCCCCCAACCCTTGGCAACAAAGACTAAACCTTTCAAGTTGCTATTATTCCCCCTTTTACAGAAGTGGAAACTGAGGCTTTGGAGATGACACAGTTTTGTCCAAAATCTCACAATTATCAGGTGGTGGAGCCAGAATTTGAAGACGTGATTCTAGCATCTATTCTTATAATTACTATTCTAACTATGACACTGTTGCGGTTCTGGTCTGCTGTTCTCTATGGAATTAACCTTCAATTTGTTTTTTTAAAAACTCTACAAAGCTATAATTGATGGGCCAGTTAATTTTGCCTTGTGGTTTACTCAGTTTCTCTCAGAATTCCTTCCTCTCCCCCATTCACTCACAGGGATGCTCTTTATATGTCGGATGTACTACTGTAACCACCACTAGCTTGACCAAGGCCTTGCTAAATCTGTATGATTTCTCACCAGGACCAGGAGATATGCTGGCAGGCAAAGAGCCCTTCTTGTAACATTACAAACAACATAGTGAATTGGAATCACACCTGTGCTAGCTCTGGGAAGGCCAGCAGCATCTCTCGGTCAGGTCAGTGTGGAGGAAGAGGCTGGGCTAATGGAGGAGCTGCCTTGGCATTGGTGTTGCTGAAGAGTGCTATGCTTCCTCTCTATCATAAGTGCACACTACCATGGCATCCAACTGAATTAATGAGTTTCCTGGGGATTGGAAATGATGCTGTGGAGGGCTTGTTAAACTGGAGTTCAGAAACCCTTCCTTCTGAAATGATGTGCTCTGGCTCCCATCGGTGCGAGCTGCTGCCAGTGCCGTGTGGACCTGCCCTGCGGCATCCAGTGGTCATCCATAAACACATCTTGCTCTTGCCCTGCACAGCCCCAGGCCTGGACCTCACCATCCCCCAGACTAATGTGACCCTTCTCGTAGACTTCCTGGGTGAGCTGAACCCCATTTGTACTGGCGAACAAAACTATCTTGGGGGAATGAGGAAAAACAAACAAAAGCAAGAGAGAGAGCAAAAAACCCCTCCGGTTTGTAGTTGGAGCCGATCAATGTTTTCATCTGCCATGGTGGGAACAGAACCTGAGCTTCCATTCAATTTCACAAACACTGTCCTTCCCCTTACTTTGAAAAGTAAACAATCACCTTTCCTCCTTTTAAGTGGCAGAAACTGCAAATCACATGATGCCAAAAAAAAACCCCAAAACCAAAAACCAAAAAAAAAAAAAAAAAAAAAAACACCACAAGGCAAGCCAACTGGAGACATGCAACTGATTAGAAATATGGTGAAGAAAAGTGCTCCGTATTAGAGATTTTTGTTGTCCAGCATAAAGCTGGTCTGGGGGCTAGGTGAGCAGACCCTGTGTTCCTGGAATCTGACAGCTACTTGATTGACTCACCAACATTTGCTTTTTAATCCAAAGCAGCTTTCCCATAATGTTCATTTCTTTTCCGCCAGCAGTATTTTAAGCTGAGGTGGGGAAAATTAAAAGCTACTAATTCCTTGGTGAAAAGATCAAAAAAGTACCCAAAAGGCAGCTAAGGGGACTTCTTGTCTCTTTAATTGCTCTCATTTCAGTTTGACTGCTCCCTTGTACTTTTTTGTTTTTACATCTTTTGCTCCAAGTGCCAAAAACCTCCTTTCTCTTGCATTTACGATAAAGCAAGTTACACAACAGTGTGCTGCAAAGAGCTGAACTTGGAAGTGATCTCAATGTCTTACTAAGGTGTGAGCTCACTCTCTTCCCAGGGCTGCACGTGGGAGAACCAGCTTGATCGGGCCACTGGCCAATTCGTGTTTCAAAGGCCAATCCTGGTGAGCTAAATATTATTAACAGTAATTCAGAAGCCTCCTATTAAATTATAAGAAAACTTAGTACCAATATAGAAAACTGCTAATCTATGATCTTCACAAATACTGCCCAGACTGTGGAGGCTTCAACGTGAATTTAGACTGGCCACCTACTCAGACCCTTCCATTTACTGTTTGCATTCCCACAGAACCACATCAGAGTACCTCTGTTAATTTTGCCATCTGCCACAGAATTGGACTCTGTGGAGACAGTAGGTAGGAAAGGAGAAGAATCAATGCCTTCACCATTCTAGGGTTCCAGAACCTATTTTGTGCCTACCTCTTTTGCACATTGTTTTTTGGGTGTGTATTTACTACCATATTTCCTAGTACATAGTATCATTTACTTAATATTTCTTCCTTAAATTAACTCAGTTATTTCAGTTAAATAAATTTATCTGAGAAAAACACAATATTGCTACTTTATAACACAAGGAAGTTTCACAATAGTATTTATATCATAAATAGAAGGTAATAGCAAAACCCAACATACAGTATGAGAAACAAGTGGAAAGCAAAGTATTTACAATATCTTACAAAATGCTATTGCTGGCTGATTATCAGAACAACTGGCCTCAATTCACAGAAAGTGATGGGAAGACCGTACCCTGTTTCTTCCTTCATTATTCCCATGTCTTTCTGCTTTCTTAGATGTTACAGTGGCTGCCACAGAGCTAAATTGTATAATCCCCAGATGTGGCCCTTCCTCGTCTTATTTCTTATGTGTTTATCTCTAAGGAAACTGTGTATGTGGGTGTATGTATATATATATATGATATATATATATATGATATATATATATCATATATATATATAATATATATATATGATATATATATATGGCTCACCTTTTACAAATGAGACACCTTATAGTTTTATGGATTAAGTTATATATAAGCTGAAAATACAACTGAAATAAGATTTTTTTTTTTTGCTACAACTGAAATAAGTTTTAAAATGAGTACATAATTGGGGCATCTGGGTGGTTCAGTCTGTTAAGTGTCCAACTCTTGATTTTGGCTCAGGTCGTGATCTTACGGTTGTGACATTGAGCCCCGTGTCAGGCTCTACACCCAGTGTGGTCCTATGACCCCCTTGTAGAGTTTGATGAATTTATTAGAGTAGCTCACAAAACCCAGGAAAAGTGTCCTTGCTATTCACCAGTATATTATTCCATTTTTCACTCTCCTCCTTCTGCCCCTCCCCTGCTTGTGCTCTCTTGTTCTCTCTCTCAAAAATAAATAAGTAACTTTTCATCCATACTTATCAATACAATATAGAAATAGAAATGGTTATTGGGATAAAGAGAAAAAAACTGTGCAGTGGACTTCTTACTCCTAAATTTGGTTCTTAAAATTCTAGGTTAGAGTTAAAATTAAACCGGAACTATTTCATGTGCTTCAAATGCATTAACATTTCCAACATGGCTCCTATCAGGGTCAATTTGCTAATTCTAAAGTCTATATTATAAGAAAAGAAAAAAGCTTAATAGAACAGAACATCTTCTGAAAAGTCTTGTCCTCCAAATTTGCCATCACTAGGCTCAATAGAAATTTAGATCTCAATAAAATATTCTCATCATATATTTTTTAGATCTGCCATGTTTCCTGGGGGCTATCACTAATTATAAGCCATAATTCCCCAATTATAAGAAAAAGAAAAAAAAACCTCATGGAAAAGTTAGGCTATTCAAGACATTATAAAATTTCAGCACAAATTTTTGTTTTCTGCTAAAAAAAAAATCAGTCTCTGATGACCACATTTTCAACAACCTACCAATATATAGTTTTGTTTTATGTGTGTTTCTGTTTAAAGACATCTTATTTAATAGATATTGTTGATTTGTGAACCTTGAACCCATGGCCAACAGCACTGTGACTCCTGCTTGAACAAAGCCTACCCACCACATGTGTTTTCTCCATAAGGCACACCCCAGCCTTCTTGTGCTTATGATCGCTAGATAGCCCTCCAGCTCTGCACTCAAGGGCCATCTTAAATTTTTTTTAATGTTTATTTATTTTTGAGATGGGGGAAGGGCAGAGAGACAGGAAGACACAAAATCTGAAGCACGCTCCAGGCTCTGAGCTATCAGCACAGAGCATGATGGGGGACTTGAACTCACAAACCCTGAGATCATGACCTGAACCGATCATGACCTTAAGCCGGGCTTAACAGAATGAGCCACCCAGGTGCCCTTCCAGGGTCATTTTAAGGCATCTTTCACTGCTCTGCACATACCCAGCCTAAGGATCAAAGTGCCACTGAGTACTGATTTGGGGGTTATCGATACATTTCAGTGAGCATGCAAATTACAAGTATGAAATCCATGAGTAATAAAGATCAACTATATTACCAAGGCATGATAGTATCAAATGGAAGTTTTCTCCTTGAGATAATGAAGGCTGTAAGACTGTCAACACTAAACACTACTCTTGCCATGTGATTCAATGTACTTAATGCCAACCGTGTGACCCAGCTACTCCCCTGGAGTATTGCCACTGGTACTTGTTTCATGATTTGGGAGATTCTCCCACATCTCTATAAATCTGAGATATTTGAGATTCTTCTGTGGTTTCCTGAAGCTTGGCCCTGGCCTCTCTGGAACACTGAAGGGTAGCTCACCACCTTTCACAGCACAGTATAAAGGTAGCTATATTTCTTTCCTTACTCCCTCCCTCCCTCCCTCCCCTGCTGCCCCAGCTCCAGCTCGATGCAGCCTTCTATCAAATTGTGCTGGGAGCAGGACAGATTTTGTGAACAGCGATCGTAAGAGATCTTTGTAATGCCAGGGCTTATGAAGCATTTCAGAAATCTATCTAAGCCACATTTGTCCTGGTGTGTTACCTGACTCCAGCATTAAGAAGAGGGCATTGGCTAATACATCTCTTAAAACTCAGTTATTCAAGTAATTCCTGCCCTACTTAACGTTGTTCTAAGTCTACCGGTGCCAGGACTGCAACAGAAGGGTGGGTGCTAGTCAAGTCGCTGTATCTAGTACAATAGGAAATAAGACGTGTTCACTTTGAGTCTGCAGTGCAAGTGCCCACCCAATCTTGGGAATTTTTGGACAATGAAGAAAGTACATTTGTGATTTCACAATGTGTAGTCTAGGCTACTGAGGAGGATCATGTCCACCTTTATGCCCCACCCCTAACGAATTCTAGAGAGGTCCTTGGTTGGTAGGGCAGTGAGTATTTCTTCTAACATCATCTCTACTGTTAGGCTGTTGCTTGGTTCCGGGTTGCTAAAGACCTTTTGTCAATGAAGCCTTTGATAATTAACAGAGGACCTCTGAGATGCAGTACAAAAACCCCTCCAGCCAGCAGGCAGTGCTGTCACCTAACCCCCTGCTGGTCTACTTGGCATATACAAGGTTGCATGCTGGATGCTTTCTTTTCACTTTACATTTAGGATGGAAACTTTCTTCTTTCCACCTCATTACCACTTTGATATTCAGTACTACAATAAAGGACTCTAAAGATACCCTAAACTCTGGGTGACAGCCTGATATGCGTTAACACTGTTGAAACCATTAGCTAAGGGCTAAGTTGAGTGCAAGTCACATTAGACATTGATAACTGGCCAGGTAAGCACCCAGATTGGGCCATCACAGAAATCAGATGGAATAAGATGGCTTTCATGCCATTTCCATACGCTAAAGCTTATGTAGCCTACACAACACATATATGTATATATGACTTTTAAAGAAAAGCCTTGTGAGTCTAATGTAGGTTTTTATCCAGATTCAATATCCCATTTTGGAATTATTATTTTAACTCCTTTTGTAGGAAAGACTGTGCTATTCTGCTAATGTTGATAAATTATGCTATAGACTGTATACTACTGAGCTTATTCCTTGCAAAGAAACCTGCAGTGTTTTCTTTGTGAGAATGGCAGAGAGAGTTCTTATAAGGATTAAAGAACTATGTGAAACTTAATTTTCTATTCTTTCTCACCACCACACTCTTGTTGAGACCCTATTTCCTCATCACATTATTCTCACAGATACTTATGTACTCTCCAGTTACAAGTTCACGTTTTGCAGTCCTCCCACTGGCAGATAATCTCCCTTGAGCCATGTTATGCATGTGTTGGTCCTGCTCAACAGCCTGTAATGGCTCCCTCTTGCCCAGCATGCTAGCTCTAAACACCTTTGTTGCCATGGACAAAGATCTTCACATTGGTTCTACTCTACTCAGCCAAACTTTTTTTTTCTTCTTTTGAACACCCGTCTTCCAAATATAAACTTACTGGTTTCAGCAGATTCCTCACATACATGATATGGGTGCACATCTGAGTATCCACATTCACTCACCCTTTCTAGCTCACAAAGTTTTCTCTTCTTCCTCTAGCCTACAACAATACTATCCTCAATGGACTCTACAGCAGGAGTGGGCCAACTTTTTCTATAAAAAGCCAGATAGTAAATATTTTAGTTTCTACTGTCTATGTGGTCTGTGCCACAACTACTCAACTCTGTCTGTTGCAGCTTGGAAGGGGCCACAGACAGTAAGTCAATGAATAGCGTGGCTGTGTTCCAAGAAAAATGTGTTTATAAAAATAGGCAGTAGGTCAGATTTGTCCCATGGGCCAACCCCTGCCGTCCAACATCAAGACAAACATACCTATGCTCTCGAACATTCAGTTACGTGCACTTTCCCTTGAATGACATATAAAGCTGAGCTTTGGTTCACAATTTAGAAATTAAGCCCCTTGATGACATAGGAAAATAATAGTAAAGCAAGACCAAGCTCATGTTTAAGTGCTTCCTCTGTATGAAACACACTTCCAAAATCTTGGTACACTTTACTGGATCCTCACACAATCCAGGATGTTGGATTCTATTATTATCTATATTTTGCAGTTATATAAAGTAGGGCACTGCAGAGGGCTTGAAGTGAGTTTTCCTCAAGTTGCACGTGTAAAAAGTTGCAGGGCTAAGATTCAGAGCCACAGAGCCCAAGTGCAAAGACAATGCTGCAAACAAATTTGTCCTATCACTTCTCAAATATGGATTATGTCATATCAACACAGGCACATTTCTTCTTTTATTTTTAACACTTATTAAAAATTAATTAATTTAATGAGTGATCGGCCTGCTATGAAAGTACATGTATTTGCTGTAAAGAGTCTGAATGATACAGAAATGGAGAAAAAGAATACAAATGTATCATTGCCTCTTCCAGCAACAAGCATTATTCCCATTGTAGTATTTTTTCCATCTCTCTCCCTACTAAAGGACCAACGTGGAGCTTCCCTGATCAGCTTGCTTTGGACTGGATCAGCCCATCCTCTTCTCTCCTCTGTACATCAAACCAACATACCACAGCATGTAGTTTGTAGGTTGCTCTGTAATAACTTTCTCCCCTTTTGCGCCTGCAAATTGTGTTTGTCCCAAACCTATTGATGCCAGTTGCATTCTAATCTAATTTCACAATTCAGTTAAATATAGCATGAACCAATAAAATAGTGTTAACATAAAGTGTTTTCTTAAGTTCTGTGCTTTGAAAAAAACAACATGCATGCAAATTGCTACAGATAATATTGTCAAATTAGTTATGGATCCAACAGAAAAAAAATGATGGGGAATATGTAAACATCTAGAAGGATTCAGGATTCACACTTCTTTGCAAGCCTTTTAATTTTGTTTTGCTTTATTTTGAAGAACTGAAAAATGAATTGTACATGCTGAATAATGGGAGTGGTAGATGTAAGAAAGAAACAAGTCCATACTCTAAGAAAAAGCTTGGCCTTCCCCTTAAGATCACTGGAAAAAAATACTTTCCTATGTTTTAAATTTTTAGGTATGTACAGATTGATTTTTTTTCACTCTTTGCTTTACTGCTTTAAACCATCAATCACTTGGTGTGGTCATAAAGGATATGAAGGTTTCTCTTCTGCGTGTGTGTTTTCTTTTCACACAACTAGAAACATACTACGTATATTCCTTGGTACACTTGCACTTAATGATATATTTAGAAAATATTTTCTATGCCATCAAATATTCTTACAAAATATAAAACTCCTTCAAAATCTTTTAATGTACAGGTATCATATTTAACCTATTCTCTTTGTTGCACCTTTAGAATTTCCTATTTCTGCTCTTATAAGTAATTCAAAATATTTATTCACTGAATAGTCATTGAGAATTTGCTTACTGCCAGTCACCATTAAACAACTAATAGCTATTTAATATAAATTTGCACACCATTTTCTTGGATAAATTCCTAGAGATAAACCTGCTGGGTCAAAAGTTAACAGAATTTTAAACTATATATTGCTATACTGCATTATACCTACTCCAATATACCTGTTTGCCTCCCAGTCCCTGAGAATAGGGACCATGTCTTGTTTATCTTTTTATCCCACAGCACTGAACACAGAATGTGCCCAGAGTAGGTACTCAAAAAATGTTTATTGAATCTTGAATAATGAATAGCCCTTGACTGAAGTACTTATTTACTAGAATTACAGATTTTTTTTTTCCTAAACACTCCTAGTAAAGTCAATTAAAAATCATTACTTGCATTTGTAACAGAAGGCAGGATAAGAGAAAATATCCAAAAGTGAGTACCACTTTTGTCAAGGATGCATTGAGGGTTTTGGTTAAATGTAGTTCTGAGTTACCAGCAGTTTGGAAACTCACTGAAGCATCTAAAATCTCAGGAGATTTTCCAGTAAGAGCTGGAAATTCTCAGGATAGAAATCTCATCTGCCAAGGGACTACCCAACCTGGTTTCCTCTTGCTCACTTTTCCTGGTGAGGAGACCTTATGAGGTCTCAATTGTGCAGAAGGCCCAGCATGTCCTTTGGACCACTTGCTCATTGGGCAACATTCATTCTCTCAACAGATGCACTGGAGAGACTACCACAGACATACAGTGTTAAAGATAGGTTTTAGAAGTAATTTCAGAGAAAATCATGGGTGTCTGGATTTACAGGCTTGCAGACTACAGCCAACAATCCTCCACTTACTCACCTATCATTCTGTGCAGAATACACTGACATGGCATTTCTGAGACTCTGTATGCCCCTCTTGATCCAATGATTGGGTATTACCTAGAGTTTCTTCTCAATAAATTATAATTCCCCAATTTGCTTTAATATACTGTATTAGGCAATTGGGGCTGTCCCTGTACTAATTAAAGGAATGTCCACCTATAAGGTGTTTTTGTGCTTTTCCTAGAGCTGATTAAAGCTAAGAAAGACTATCCTTGATGTAGCTATTGAGATGGTAAGTGGAAAGATGAAGAATACAGCCCAATTAGCACCTGGTTTGGTGTTTCTACAGCTAGGTCTAAAGATGGCTATGGAGTAAACTTAGGTGGAGTAAACTTTGGATACCTGGCAATGAAATTCAAGTTATCTCCAAGGTGTATTGACTATCCTGAGCACTGTCAGACAGATATGTATATAACACATTTCATACAAAGAAGCTGGTCTCAGCAGATCTTATCTACTTGAGAACCCAACTTCCTCCCTTCCTTTTCTTTTAAAAATATCAAGGTGGCAGTTGTTCTGATTGGCAAGTGGGGCAGCCTTTCTTGCAGCCATGTAAGAACCCAGCTTCTGCTGTTGGCATGTGGGTCACCTGCTTCTTCTAGGCATGCCCTTATATTAGTTAATTTGTTAGCTTGCTTGAATCACAGTCGAGAACCCTTCAGCTTTGGTTTGCAGCAATAAATTCAACTGACAGCTGAAATTTGGAACGCTCACTTAATATTGATTCTGAATGTAATAACAAGCGACATGACCTTTTGGATGGTGTAAAATATGGCCGCCACAACATCTGTGCCACATTTCTTGCTGTTTAGTAATATGCTGTAACAGCATGGAGCTGGCATTAAAGCTAAGCTTTATTATCAAGCAGATCACTCCATCTCTCTGGCTTCATTTTAAAAAAATGCTTTCAGCTTCTGGAGCTGATATCGTGGCTAATACATGTTGCTGTTTTTGAGACCTCATTTCTCCTTCAGTAAGAAAGAGGAAGATATCTGATGACCAAATAGGAAGGCAGGGAAGAATAGGAAGGACAAGAAAAGCTACCTGACACCCCAAATTCTAATGGACCAGAAACCGACAAAATTCTCCATGGCAGTAGTAGCAGAGACACTAAGAATTCCCAACTGCATCCTTGAAAAATGTCTATAAAGTTGATGTCATTTAGCGATTCTCACAAGATGTGAAAATATCTTTCCTTTTCTCAGCCAACAACTGCCCCCCCATTAAAAAAAAAAAAAGATGATTACCAGTGGTACTTGCCCTGACGCCTGAGAATCATTCTAATTTAGCATTGCCCTAGGAAATTCTAAACTAATTTTTCTAGGATGGATACAGGGATGCTTGCATCTGATTTACTCTCACTGTTTTTCTTTGAAGTCTTGGTATCTTTAAAACATTCTCCAAGTAGGCAGAACATCAATTTGTGCACTTTAAAAAATCCAATTTAAGCAGGTTAAAAATTGTCAAAATAGTCTAACCATATTTCTCCAACAGAATTTCCAACCATAGAGCACAAAAAATGCTAAACTTGAAAGCATTCTATCATTTCAGTATATTCCATGGCTCAGACTGGCTTGCACTGGGTGAACAGTAAGGATTTAAATCTCTTTATCACAAGAGGCAGATCTGGACTCTGAAACAATACAGCTTTCTTTTTTCACTGTGGGGATATTTTGACTGTTTGGCTGAGCCATTTCTGGAGGGTACAAGCAAAAAGTTTTAAATCCTATTTCTCTGAAGGGAAGAAAAAAAATTAAATCATATTTAGGAAGGCTTCTCCTCTATAAAATATGCTTCCAAAATAAAAGACTTGTCAGTAGTTTCAAAGAAGCTAAACATAAAGAATAGGAAATAGTTTTATTCATTCTTCTGATTAATAGGAGACTAATTCTATTTAACAGGCAAACCTGGCTATAGTAGATGCTGAAACTTGGTATGTTGGCAATCTATACAAAGCAAATTATTAATAGGGCACTCTTTGTATTAGGAACTGTAGAAAAAGCGGGTCTGATACTTGGTAAGTGTTTTATTCAAAGAAAATACCAGGTCTGGTAGGTAATTGAAAATGTCAGACTTTGAAGTCCTAACACAAAATGAAACAAGTTGGCCTGTACCCTTTCCCCAGAGAAAGCTAGGAGAACACCCATTAGGATTTACTTCCAAAAGAGTAGAGAGCCATGCTGCCTTAAGAAAAAAAAAAAGAAAGAAAGAAAGAAAGAAAGAAAGAAAGAAAGAAAGAAAGAAACAGCAGCTAATCAAGCCATAAGTGAGCTGTCCTGATAGTGAGACATTGGTAAGAAGAAAACCTCACACGGCTGACATGCCTTTAGGTAGATTTCCAAGACTGACAGGCAGCTATCACCAGTAATCCATGCTACTTTCTCCCATTAGATCCCAGGAATTATTAGGTTGTTTTCTTGATGTATTATTTGTTCAAGTATTATTTCTTTGAGGAAAGATCAGAAACACTGGAGGCCACTCCTATATTCTAGGGAGCACATATTTATTTATAAAGACTGAGCTCATTATTCATGCATTATAATGTGGGTAAATGTGATTGGATTCTTTTATTGACAGCAGCCTAAGCCAGATGGCTGAAATGCCACTTTCATTTCAGGAAGAAAGGAAGCCTTCACAGAAAAGAGGAAGCCTGGAGTTGCAAGGTAAAATAGTTCTTGATTATCAGTCCCTGGGAATCTATGGCCCCCACTCTATTTACGTATTTATGATTAGAAAGTGAATTTCAAACTAAGGAGTTTTCAAGTACAAAGTCCACTATCAATAGCAAAGTACAAATGGCATTGGGTTTGAGGGACTGGAAAGGGGAGCTGGACCCAGATAATAAAAAACATGCCAGCTTGAAGATGAGTTTTTGGCTCTGGGTTTAGAATGAATCAATCCTCAAACTTGGCAAGCTATAATTAATTCCAGGAGTGTATCACTCATCTGTATAGTGGCTGCTCCCTCAAATAGAGATCTTATAAAACTCTCCCTGGTGAAATCAGCGAAGCCATCAGACACAGCCATATGTTCAAAGCTCAGAGAGGATTGGTCATGAGGCAGTCGTCCATGAATTGAGATGTTAACTGCCCAACAAAATTTTAGTAGCATAGGTTGAGAGCCTCAGGGTTGTTTCAACTGATACCAAGAAAGCCAAAAACAATAACAAAAACAAAAACCCACATTTCCTCCAACATTTAAATCTTCTCCTTTTCTTTTTTTCTCTTCTGGCAATTGACTTCTCAGAGATACTGGGGTGGCTTTGTTGATAGCACCCACTAAGGCCAACAGAAAGGATAAAATGATTGGGAAAAAGTACTGCTCACACAGACAAGGTAAACAGGCGCGAATTGGATTATTCCAACATCCTCCGCTGAGGTAGGATTCACAACTAATCTGATTACATGAATATTATGAGCCACTAAGTATCTTTCTGCAGCAATTACCAAGCTTTCGTGCATAAAAAAAAGGGCATTTTCTTCAGTGCTGGGCTCATCTATCAAGTGTTTAAGCTTCAAAGCAAAAGTTGGAGACAGACACACAGAGACAGACTGAAGTGGGTTTATAATCTATCAATGTTTCTCCTCTCCTCTCCTGTCCCATTTTGCTGTCCTTCCCTCCTTTTGCTTCCCTCTCCTTTCCTTTTCTTCTCTTCTGTTAAATATCAAAGGATTATTTTTATTCCTTAAAATACATTGAAATAATTTTCTAATATAATGCTGTTTTTTCTCCCTTTAAATTCTTTTGGAATCACAACTTGGTATCAGCTGAGAAAGCTATGCCATCCTCTCTCAGCCATGGCACTGCCCAGTGTGACCAAAAAGTATTCAAACCCTAAATTTCTAAGCTCCCTCTTAGGCCTTAGAGACGTAAGATTTAGGGTAAAGATAACAATGGCTGTGTAAAAGTTCATATGTGTTCCCTGTTTAGTCTGCCAGCAGTTAGCTTGGATTGCTTTTTATTTTTAATATTTATTTATTTATTTATTTTAAGAGAGAGAGGGAGAGCACAAGTTGTGGAGGGTCAGAGAGAGAGGGAGAGAGAGAGAGAGAGAGCAAGAGAGAGAGAGAAAATCCCAAGCACGCTCTGTGCTATCAGCATAGAACCTGACATGGGGCTCAAACAGTGAGATCATGACCTGAGCCTAAATCATGATTCTGTTGCTTAACCAAATGATCCACCCAGGCTTTGGATGCAAACCAAACCAAAATCAGACTTAAGTAAGCCACTGTATGGGAAGATCACATTGATAATGGATGACAACACTGAGTCAAAACTCCTAGAAAACGTTATGGATGAGTCTTACAGACAAAGCATAATATGTTGGTTATAGGCTCAGGCTATGGGTTTAAATCTTGCCACTTCCTACCTGAGGAATCAAGTTATGTGACCACTTTAAGCTTTAATGTGCTGAGGCACTGGGAAAATATTATCAATGGTACCCACTATTGTACTAGAGCTGGTTTAGGAAGTCAAGACAAAACTCTTACCACATCCTAGGTAAAATAATCCTTATCACTTCTCTAGAATTATTTTGGACTTTGCTTTCCCTGGCTTCAGCCACCCAGAACTTCTCTCAGTTGCTCACCTGTCCATGCTCCCACCTGTCTCGCAGCCAAACATACCTTGCCTCTCTTGCCTCAGATGTTCTTTCCTAGTTACTGAGCCTTCATTGTTCTGCCCAGTTGACACTTCCTCAGAGGAATGCTTCAGGGATTCCCAGGACTACATCATGTCCTCCCTAGTCCCTAGAATGGAAGCTATGTGAGTTAGGAGCTGAGCCTGCCTTTGACCATTATTCCAATGTCAGCTAGGGACGGAGGACTTGATACATAGTAAGAACTCAGTAAGTAGTAGTTGCTATCATGGTACTATGTGTTATATCTTAAGAGGAGAGGTTGGGAAAAACTAATGTATTTCCTATGGATAGGACACTAAGTCACTGAGAAGGCAAGAAGTGGCATAGTTTTGGTGGCTTTGAATTTTTCAGGTGGACATGATCTCAATCAAATTGTGATTTTAATGAGCAACACTGTTTGCTGAAAAACTCATCAAAATCCAACTGTACACCTCTACTGAGCTGTGATTATTGCCAGGCATGCTAGGTTCACTGGCCATTGTCTTGAAAGCCATCCCTCAATGTGCACTATCCTTGTATTCATAGGCAATAGCCCAGGTATTAGTATTCAAGTTTGATCATCTCTCTGCAAATCCAGTGGCTAAATACATATTTTAATTGAGCCCAGGAGTGTTGACTTGCAGACACAGGGCAGAAAAAAAAAATCACTACAAAAATGGCAAGTGGAAGCAGCCTTTTGCCTTTGAATGGAATGTGATACTTACAAAACATCAATAACAATTTTCTATTGGGGAAAAGCCTGCAGCAAGAATAACCTGCTTAGGTTTTTAAGCTGCAACTCAAAAATTAGTGTTTCTTTTTCTTTAGAAAACAAAACTACCACAGCACTCCAGGTAAGGGAGCTTTAACTGGATGAAATCTAATGCAAGTAGTTGTCTGTGATGTTAAGATATGGGAATTGCCATTAGCCAATGAAAAGCCTTCCTTGTCCAAAATGATGTTAAGAGGGCTCACATTGATTAAAATGGGCAGTATAAATCCAATAAGAAATGGAATGACTGGAGTGGGTGAGGATATGCCTTTGTTAAACATCAAACTGTTTATGGACTAAGATTTCTCATATCTACAGCATAAAATAATACATAAATTTATCATTAACACCAAGCACTCCATAAACTATACATCACTCTGCCCATTAATTTCACTGTCATATATACACATATTCATACAAAAATGACTTCAGTGTATATGTATTTCTTTTTATACGATGCCTTTACGTACATTTATTTTCATATGCGATGTCTTTCTCATGGCAATATTATTTGTGGTTCACTTATCATCACAGCCAATATTTACTGAGAACTTTTTCTGAGATAGGAACTGTTCCCAAAACTTAACATTTATTATCTTAATTGTCACAAGAACTTCATGAGAGAGGTGGACTATTGTCTCCATTTTCTAGATGAGACCATGGAGGTTCAGGGAGCTTAAGTAAATCATCCATGGTCACAGAGTCAGTAAGTGGCTTTGCTGGGATATACCTCAGGCAGTTGGACTGCAGAATACTGGAACCAGCCCACCAGTCTCTACCACATTGTAATCTCATGGTTCACACCATTCTAGAAACATCCCAAGCAAACAAAACAATACTCCTGTGGGCTTTGGGGGCTCCAGGAGAAGCCCAAATATGGCCCATCCAGAAATCATTAAGTCTGATACAGAGTGTCTGCTCATAGCAAACATTTTCTTAATAATCTAGTTATTTTTTAAATTCCAAGGCAGAAGGTGAGATGCCACTAAAATTGGGTGGATTTTTGATCTTTAAAAATAAACTTTATGAACATTCTTAACCTTTCTAGTGGGTTTTCCAACTGCTTGTTTCTGTACCACATAATTATCACATAAAGAACTACCTACTTATGCAGAAGCAAGAAAGAGAAAACAAAACAAATGGAAAACATAGGCATGTTTGTTGTTTCATATTGAGGGTTATTTAGCTTGGATAATAAATCATTACAATGAATGTCAACACTGCACAGGGGAAGGGAGTAGTTAGTTGCATATGCTAATGGAAGACGTGCATTACTAATAAGGAAGAGAATGAACAACTCTAGCCACATGCTAGTTATCACTGCAAATCACAAAGATAAGCCATGTTCATGCAGAGCATATGACTGCTATATGACAGTGCAGGCAAATATTCACACGTCAACAGCAACAGCTCCCATACTCCATCCAAGACTACTGAAGAGTTTAAAAATAAAGCTTTCCTTGTCATGCACCAAGATGTCAAGTTTAAACACATCTGCCAGTCAAAGGGATTTTGCCAGTCTTTACCCCCATAAGTGTGGTCTAAAGGCTTCCAGTGTATCAGAGTTCTAACTGTAAAGAACTGTGATGTTATCCATCAATATCCTGTAGCTTTTCCCTTTAATATAGGTCTCAGATCCACACATCCTCTGCATCTGTATTGCCACTAGACCACCATTGTCTTAATACCGAACTAGAGAAAAATCTTCTTATTGTTTTCTTGCCTTCTTTCTCTCTAGCATAAAATAGTTTGAGGTTTTTTTGTAGCTTTTTTATTGTGGTAAAATAAACAAAACAGAAAATTTTCCCCTTTAACTGTTAAGTGTACAGTTTGGTGGTATTATTTAAATTCACATTTTTATGCAACCATCACCACCATCCACCTTTAAGAACTTTCTCATCCTTCCAAATGAAAACTCTGTCTCCATTAAACACTAACTCCCCATTCTGCTTCCTCCAGCTCCTGGCAACCATCATTCTACTTTCAGTGTCTATGAACTTAACTACTCTAGGTACTTTTTAAGTATAGAATCATAGAATATTTATTTTTGCACCTGGCTTATTTCACTCAGTACAGTATCTTCAAAGTTCATTGTGTTCAGGGACACCTGAGTGGCTCAGTCAGTTAAGCATCTGACTTCAGCTCAGGTCATGATCTTGTGGTCTATGAGTTCAAGCCCTGCATCAGCTGACAACTCAAAGCCTGGAGCCTGCTTTGGATTCTGTGTTTCACTTTCTCTCTCTGCCCCTCCCCTGCTCCTGCTCTGTCTTTGTCACTCTCTCTCAAGAATAAACAAACATTAAAAAAAATTAAAAAAAAAAAGTTCGTTGTGTTCAGGCATGTGTCAGAATTTCCATCCTTTTTAAGGCTAAATAATATTCCATCATATGGGTATACTGCATTTTGCTTATCTGTTGAGGAACAATTTGTTTATTTCCACCTTTTGACTATTGTGTCCAATGATGCTGAAATATAGGCGTCCAAATATCTGTCCGAGTGCCTACTTTCCATTCTTTTAAGAATATACTCAGAAGTGCAATCAATGGATCATATGGTCATTCTATGTTTAATTTTTTTTTGCGGAACCACTGCACCATATTCTACAGAGCTATAGTATTTTCCATTCCCATAAATAATCACAAAGTTTCCCATTTCTCTACAACCTTTCCACACTAATTTTTTTAAATATCATTTTTAAAGATGTAAACTGAACCAAAAATATCTCCCTTCCACGTCTTCTAACTGCACTTAGGATAGAATAATAAATCCGTTACCAGGGCTGTAAAGCTCGCCATGATGTGTTTTCTGCAAAAGCTTCTTTACTTCCACTCAACCCACTCTGCCTCCTTGTTTTGTTCTAGACATGCTCATGTACACTTAATTTTTCAAACATGTCAGACTTTTCCCCGGCTTAGGATCTTTGCACATACTAATTCCTCCATATTTTTTCAAGTTCGTTTTTGAGAGAGGGAGAGCACGCATGCATGGGAGTGTGGAGGGACAGAGAGAGAATCCCAAGCATACCACATGCAGGGCTCGATCTCATGACTGTGAGATCATGACCTGAGCTGAAACCAAGAATTGGATGCTTAACTGACTGAGTGACCCAGGGGCTCCAAATGATTCCTTCATCTTGAAAGCTCTTCTCCCTCTATTTCCAAGACTGGCTTGGCCTCATCCTTTTTGTCTCAGCTTAACTACCATCTCCCCATCAACAGAACTAGTGACTTCCCTTCTCCATAATTCCCTTTTTTCTCTTCTTGTTCTTTCCCCATGAAGCAATGTGCAATTATGGTCTTTTTTCTTGTATATTTTATTATTCGTCTCCATACCTAGGTAGGGATCCTCTGGGATAAGAGCCCAGATCTTGTTGCTCACTGTTACATCCCCAGAGTTGAGCAAAGTTCCTGGCACACAGTAGGTACTTAGTAAATGTCAATTACATTTATGAGTAAATTACAGAAAAATACAGGCCCAGAAACAGAACTCAGTAGCAAGCCACAATGATAACCTCACACAGTTCTGCGAAAAGGTAGGAAGAAACATATCCCATGCAGATATTCATCAGCCCTGGCAACAGGCACTGTGTGTCTTTGGCCTGAAAACCCACACATCTCAATAACAATGGGATCAATTTTGACATTAACACGAATATTACTAAAGCCCAGGAGATACATTTAAATTCACCGAGCTCTGCAGCAGATAATATAAAAGCTCTAACTTGCTCTCTAGAAACAAGAAACTTTCATTTATGGCTTCCCAGCTCTTGCTAATCCTGCCCATTAGGCCAAAATATTGCATTTTACACAGGATGCAAGATCATACGAGAGACTGATGTAATACTCAGGCACAAAACCAGCTGGCAGATTTACCACTGAAATCCCCTCTATTCAGAAGGCACAAATCAGCCTGTGATGCCTTTCTTGACAGATTCCTGTGTGTTCCTCATTAGGGATAGATGAAAGAAGACAACCCTGCATTTGGGGGCTCAACTCCACCTCTGTGCATTTGCATACTCAGTCATTTGTAAATGGAGAGAAACACTGCCCCACATGTGCCCAGAGGTGACTGTTTATTCAGAAAGGTGACTTCTGACATTGACAATAATGTCAGTTTTCCATCTGCATATTTTAAGGTAATGAATCCCTCCTTTAAGTGCTTTCTTTCAGCATCTTGGTTTCCTTCTTTCGATGAGCACAGTGACACCCAGACCTCTAGGTCTCAATCTGAATAACTTTCTGGGAAAAGCGAAAAATGCAGTAAGGCTTCTTACCAGCCCAAGGACAGGCACCCAGGGTTGCTAAAAAGTGAGCACTGATACTGAAGTCCTTTCATATTCCTTAGCCCGCCATACTTGACCAGCTCAGGGCTAAAAGGCTCACCCCAGGATGTGGATGAATCCTTCTCTAAAATGTGGTTTATCCCTGGAGATGTCTCTGGAACATTTGCTCAGGTAGCTGAGTGGTTCATCAGCATAGCAATTTGCCCAGTCAGCTACATCCATCAGAGCGGAGCAGTGTGGCTGGTGGATGGGGAGACTCGTGGCAGAGCTCCCCATGGACAAGTGGAGAAGGCACATTCATCCAGAGATCATAAATATTCATCTTGGCCCTCATCTTCTCTGCATGAGGGTGATAGAATTAAGAGGCAATCCTCCTGGCCCATCGTCTCCAGGTGCCCCTGTTCCACCTAAGAAAGTGCCCTCTTTAGATCTAAAGAGGCAGGCAGATTTGCCACATGTGACTTGGTGAGCTCACTGAAACACAAAGGGAAGAGAGTGCACTCTTTCCAGCTTTCAGATCACAAAGCTTACAAATCCCACCCAGCAGAGGCTTACTTCTTGAGAAGCTACTCCTTGCCAGGTGGAATCCGACAAGGAGTAAGACAGCCTCTTGCTCCTTGGAGAACTGACAATCTAGACAATTTAAATTAAATTGCTAAATTAATTTAAATAGGATATAAGAAGCACTATGATGGAAAAAACAGATGGTGCCGTGAGAGCAGGGAAGAGGAACCTTACTTAACTGTGGGTGGCATGGGGGCGGGGGTCACTGAAAATCTCCCAGGAGGAGTGAAATTTGGACAGGGACAGAAGAAACAGAGAGCAGCTTGCGGGATAAAATCAGGCTATAAGAAGTGGAAGGAAAACTCAGCAGTCCTTCAATTTTAACCACAACCGTATGTATTTTTTGCTTTTCTCTGGAGCAGGAATATTAAGTTGAGAATTTTCCAGCATCTCCCTGTTGGCCAGAATCTATCAAAAGATACCTACTCTATGAAGGCAAAATAAAGTGACACAGCATAGCCCCATCAGCAAGAGTGGCTTGGAAATTGTGACTTTCACTAATGAAGACACCTCTCCCCAAAGAAAGCCCTGATTAACACTATGTCGTTTGTTGGTTATTCATTGGCTTCTGTGCCAGACAAAGATGAGAGTTAAAATGAAACAAGAGAAAGAAAGAAAGAAAGAAAAGGGGGGAGGGAAGCAGTAAATGAATGTCTGTCTAGCTCAACATGTTTGGAGAGTTGACAAAGGCTTAATTAAAGTAAACAGACAATTTACAGTGAGAAGATCATCCTACATGGAAGAAAAATTCTAGGTATTAAATGAAAAGTTACAAGTACCCACTGTCATTTATCACTTACTCAAAGCATGGGTGCTAACAGAGTTAGCAAGCTCCACCCCCCTCATTTGGTGTTAGTATGACTTTGGTCATTGAAACATACTGAGCAATTGAAGATCATGTGTTTGTGTCCATGCAAGACATCATCTTTCTTTTTTCTTTTCTTTCCCTCCCCATTCTACCAGTAACAACAACAACATCATTATCATCATCATCATCATCATCATCCCAGCCCCATTCTGCATGCAGTGCCTCACTATCTCAGGTGGTTGCTATGCCCAGGGGCACTTGACAAGTGCCAATCACTTGGTAGTTTGAAGCTTCAATTTTAAACTCTCAGCATAAAGAATATAATGGGAAGAACTAAATGACAGACTTGGGAACTAAGAAAGCTTGCTGGTAAGAGTTATGCCTCCTATGGTCTGAGTAGGTAAGAAACAAAAGAACCTAACAGGATGGAACAAGAACCAGTCTATCTCAAGTACTTTTTAAAAGTCTGTAAAGCATTCACTTTCTTGGACCATATTTTTGTCTAAGTGGTGAGCTCTGTAGGGGTTGCCTTCATTGAGAGGGCTGGAATACACACTTTTGCAATGTTGAGCACCAATATTTAATGATGTGTGCCTTAGGGGCCTCAGTCCTGGCTTCTGGAAATGCTCTGCAAGGAGAAGGCAGGCCAAAGAGAAAAGTATAAATGTGGAACTTATAAACTAGATAATCAGTGATAACTGAAAAATAAATAAAGGGGAAAGAAAAAAAAAATCAACACTTCAGTTGGATTTAGGTACAGTATTTCTTGCATGGCAGTCATTCTTCAGACCAAAAGACAGCAGCTTTTGGAAGGTAAGAGGTAGAGTCCTTAGTGTAATTCTTTTGGTAGCAATGGTTGGAAGAATTCTGATCCTTTGCAACCTCTGTATTCACTTACTTGAAGCATCTTTAGTTGGAGGTTTTTAAAACTGGGTCAAATAAAGGGGAACAGCACCCTAAACGTTGATGCTACTTTATAACAGATTGAATATGCCATGGCAGTAAATCTGTAAAAACCTTTGCCTAAGCACAGCAGTGAACCAGCAAGCAAAAGCCTTCCGATAAACAGAGATCAATAACAGAACATCTAAAATTGGCTTTTCATCCTAACTTCACCATTGCATGGTGACAATTGGAACTCTGCATTTTGAGGCATCCACTTAAGTTGGAAAGGGTCTCACAGAGCAAGAATAAATGGAAGCAGAAAAGAGGATCGGGAGGCCAGTAACTCTCTGGAAAAATGATTGGCCATTGTAGACATTACACATGCTTTTTCATCTTTCATGTAGTTTCATGTATCTGCTCAAGAAGCTCCAATGCTTTATGCAGATGAAAAAAAACAGAAACAAAACCAAAACCAGATGCTTAGATGGAGATAAAGTTCTCCTATTTTACTCCCACCTAAGAGTAAAATAAGGGTGTCTGGGGATGTGGCAAGAGGGGATTTATTTTTTTTCTCCTGAGGAGCTGGTCAGATGGTTCACTCATTTGTAGAATATCTTAGATCTGTGTATGCATGCATGCACATGTGCGTGTGAGTATGAGACAGAGACTGAAAATTAGTCACTTTGGTTCTCTTCCAGAAAGCCATCTGAGAATCAAGAACAGCATGCTTCTCAAGCGAGCCCCTAGTTAGGCAGTACTTCTGTATCTGCGGGATTCTTTCCGGCAGAGGAACTGCTTCTGGAAACACTCCTAACCCACTGGGAGAAACATATGGGTGAGTCAAAGTTGATTAAAGTTTTCCAACCAGTGATAGTGCTGGACATGGCCTTTCTGACACTGTCTCTGTGTTTCTGTCTCTGGCCCAAGGGCTATAAGGTATTTGTAGGATGCCGCTATGGTGGGAGGAGGATTGGCAAGGCCATGAGCTCTGAATAACTGTCGGGAAGCTCAGAAAGCCAAGTAGGGAAAGTCTAGTTTCCTTAGAGGGCCTTAGGCTGGATGCTGATTCTTTGCATTAGGCCACATAGGTCCTCTGCTGTCTGGAGAGCAATTTTTGTAGGTTCATGCACCACTCAGTGATTTTAATCCTGTGTTTTCAATTTGTTAAGAATCTAAAGCTAAAATATTTATCAATTATAAAGACAAAGTTTTCTTTTGCATCGATACTGTTATTTTAATAGAACACATTCTTTTTCCACTGAGTTTTCCTAAGAGCAGGCTATATACCTTAAGGTGGAGAAACACAACACTGGGCCTTTTTCTGGAGTTAAGAGATTTCTTGCAGAAACTTAGATAACAAAATTTCTTTAGGACACTTTTTTGTTATTCATCATACAGTATATTGGCAGAGAGCCTGCCATGTACCAGGCATCATTCTGGGTCTATGGGATATATCAGTGAACAAACAGACCAAGCTTCCTGCCCTGGTGGAATTTATGTGTTAGCAGGACAAAGAAAAAAGACATAATAAAGCATTACACAGCATGTTAGAAACTCCTAAGTGCCATGAAATAAAAAAAGTAAAATAAGGGGCGCCTGGGTGGCTCAGTCGGTTAAGCGTCTGACTTCAGCTCAGGTCACGATCTCGTGGTCTGTGAGTTCGAGCCCCGCGTCGGGCTCTGGGCTGATGGCTCAGAGCCTGGAGCCTGCTTCCGATTCTGTGTCTCCCTCTCTCTCTGGCCCTCCCCTGTTCATGCTCTGTCTCTGTCTCAAAAATAAACATTAAAAAAAAATTTTAAAAAAAAAGTAAAATAAAAATCAACAGCATAAGGGGGTTTGAGAGTGAGGGGGTGAGTGGGAGAAAGGGCGATTTTTACTTTTCAACAGCATGTTCAGGATAGGTCTCATTGAGAAAGTCCATTTTCAAAATGACTCAAAAGAGGTAAAATGGAATGTAGAAGGGAAGATGCATTCACTGACTATCTTGGTCATGCATAGTCCTGGATATATGTGCCACAGAGGCATTCAATGGCCACTTCTGGGTGGAGATGATGTGGGAATTGCAGTGTGGATAGAGCAGCAAGAAGCCAGCTGTAGGTCATTCCTTTATTTACAAGTGATCCTGAGAATGGCTACCTACAAAGAAATATATTGTTGGCTCTGGGGGCAATTAGCTTCTGGGCCAGAAATCAAAATTATAATCCAAGCATAAGAGAAAACAGGGAGAAAGCAAACAAGTTGGAGAAGCCTGGGCTCCCTGAAACTGGATGTTAGCACCAAGGTCTAACTCACAAAGACCCTATAGCACCGTGGACATCCTTCTATGTTCCTGTGGCCTCTAACAGTGTATTAAATTCTTTCCTTGTCTGACATAAAGTAATAGAGTGTTGTCACTGTCCTGAGCAACAGAAGATGAGATGACTTTATTCCTTGTTCTTTCGGAGGCATGTCACAGTGTCATATTTAAAGATAGAAGAAAAGCACTGGACCTAGGTAAGAAAAACCACAATTTACCAAACCCTTGGGGAGACAAGGAGTAAATCCACTGAGGATAAAATGTACCACATGGAGTCTGAATCGGCAAAGAACTGTGTGTCACTTTCTACTTGAACCAGTAGTTTAGGACAATCCAGCTACCCTCTCTAAACACCCATGGGTACTCTCCAGGATAAAGATGCTCAAGTATAACTGATTTTGCATTCCTGAATATTCATAAAAAATTCAAAAGGAAGAATAAGTATATGAAAAACATTAAAAAAATAGGGACACAATGTTTTATTATTTTATACTCTGAAGCAAAAGAAATCCTGTCTCTAGGTGGGGGCTCATCAGTACCTTTGGAAACTAGTCCCCAAGTTATTCTTGGTGCAGGAACAGCCAAGCACATAGCTGTAATATCAAGCAACACATTCCATGGTCTCCTCCCAGGTCAGCCATCCAGGAATTGGACACCCACTCTGCCGATTCACGTCCCTCCCAGGCAAAACAAAAGCTTCCCTGCACATCCAGGCTTGTCCATCACAGCGCTGTCTGAATTCCTGTTCTATCTGTCCTCACATCCCCGTGACTCACCTCCCCGCCCCCCCCAAAATCTGCCCTTCCCAGTTCCTCATCACTCTTCAGCTCTTGGGCGCCAATGACTCTATCCTCAGGAAATTTTATGACACTGTGAAAGGCTCAGGACAATCTTCAATTTTTTTCCATTTGCAGAATCAGAGTGCTAGTAAGTTGTTTCCATGTATAGAATGTGAGTCCTAACAAATAGCAAATGCTAATAAAAGCTAACATTTATGGAACACTTAGCATGTGCTGGGCACTTAGAAATATTTACTACTGAACGTTATGTGTGCTAAGTTCTCTGAATGCACTGGTATCTTTTTATCTTCCCCATAGCCTTTTAGTCATGAAAGAGAATACTGAGATACAGAGGTTAAGCAACAGTAAGTGGCAGAACTGGGATTTGAACCCAAGACTTTGAACCCATACTTTTAAGTACTCCATCCTATTGCTACTCCCTATGGAAAGCATTATGTATTTATAAAAGACGTATTCATGCCAAGTAGTAAGCTCTCCAGAGTAAAAACCTTCTGGTAGAAAGACTAAGAGTAGGGCTATGGCTATGTATAACCAGCTGGGCTATGGTTTTAGCTGGAGTTGTTACTGTGCCAGTCAAGGTCACAGCACAGAGCAGATAGCATCTAAACTGCATAATGTGAAGAGAGTTTATGAAGGGCACCTTCTAAAAAGTTGTGGTCAGGGTTTGGGAAACCAGAAGAGATGGTGCAGTGCCCAAGGGCTAGCAAAACAGAGAAGTCATTGCCATTGGCAGTCCTGCAGGGGCAAGGAGAGGGAGGGATTGGAGGAGCCCAGAAAGAGAAAATGGTCTGAAGAAGGCCACCTGAGAGGATGGGTATCTCCGGGACAGGAAAATCCTGGAGCCAAGGCCAGGAGGAAGCTGTTAATGGGTGCCCCTGCCTCCTTTTCCTCTGCCCTCTGATCTCCTTCCATCGAGTAAGCCAGATGGCAGCTAAGGAACAAGGGTGTCCATTGCTGCAGCCCACATCAGGTCAGTTTTAAGGACAGGGAAAAGGTCTTGAAGGGTTCACAGCAATATGAAGGACACATAGGAAATATGTAACATGCCATTATCATGATAAACTGGGACAATTCTCAACCTCCCTGGGACCCAATTTCTCATCATTATAATGAGGCAATTGGACCACATGTAATTTACACTGCCTTCCAGCTCTGACATTTCAAGGTTTTATGAATCTACCCTCCACCTATTTCTCAAGAGATTTTCAAAATAACTTCAAAAAGTAAGACTAAAACAGAGCCCCCACAATGCAAACTCGAGGGATACTCTGCATTATTTCTACATATGTGTGTCAATGAAAGCACGAGTGGCTGAGGTTGGGAGGGAATTTGTTCCAGAAAGTAACCAGGACATTGCCTAGCAGTCTAAAAGAAGGCTTGAGAATATGAAAATTGTCTTGGCAAAGGAATTAATGTAACACAAAATCCCTTGCTCTCTTTCTGAAGCAGAAAGAGAGGTACATAATAAAGTACTGCCTAGTACACTAGGTGAATCTTAAAAGAGATGCCTCACATGCTTTTGTGGGATTCTGTATCACCGAAGTTGAAGCCCCATGCTTGTGTTCTCTCAAAGAACCAATGGACATATGCGGTTGGGCACTGAATGTGGATGTTTGGAGGTAAGGCCTTGGTTGGGGAAAAGGAGGGGTGGAACTGGGAAGAGAAGGTTGTATACTACTGAATCATACGAGGCTTATCTAAGTAGTCTTTGCAATTTGCTCCTAGGTCCTTGATGAGCTGTTTTTTGTTCACAAGGTTTCTGGCCAATTCTTGAGGTTGTTTGAAGAGACAGACATCATAGACTCTCGATGAGGGCATCTGCCCTTCTGGGGACACACTTGCTTATTCTCAAAGGCTGAAGTAACTGATGTATGATAATTTCAAGGATATTCAAATTTCCCCCCTGGTTCCCCCTATCTCTCCCACTAAAATAAATGTAAACGAAATTGCACCATAATAGAATCATTCCTTTGTTTTGTCTAGACTCATGAAAGTTAATATTAACCCTTTATTAGGTTTCTGTTGATTTTCATCTTGAATAAGAAGGAAACTTGCCTCACCTCAAGACCCTTAAACCTAGGGTGCCAAGTATGTATAGGGGTGCATGTGTAGTAGAAAGGCAAGGAATGCTCACTTTGATTTATTTTATTTTATTTATTTATTTTTTTTTAATTTTATTTTTGGGACAGAGAGAGACAGAGCATGAACGGGGGAGGGTCAGAGAGAGAGGGAGACACAGAATCGGAAACAGGCTCCAGGCTCTGAGCCATCAGCCCAGAGCCTGACGCGGGGCTCGAACTCACGGACCGCGAGATCGTGACCTGGCTGAAGTCGGACGCTTAACCGACTGCGCCACCCAGGCGCCCCAGGAATGCTCACTTTGAACTTGACCTATTTCACAAGTATTCTTATACCTGAAGAGCAAAAAAAAAAAAAAAAAAAAAGAAAAAAAAAAAAGAAAAAAAGAAAAAAAATGAACATATGCACATATATAAAAAACAGTATGCAAGTAGGAACCTATTTTTGTGTGGTTGTGACAATAATATTTATCTTCTGTTATCAAAGCACCTTCAACCCAATAGATGATATAATCTCAGTCTAACCAGTACCACCTATAGGTCATATGCACTAGAAAATGAAAGCTTGGGACCTGGAGTGGGTTGAAATAGCAACAAGTTCACTTACTAGTTGATGACCTTGGATGAGTCCTTTGCCATTAGTTTCCTCACTTTAAAAAATGGACCTAATGAAAATATTAACACTGATTATGCAGGCTTGATGTGATAAAATGAGATCAATTCAAATACTTATGACAATTAAGTAAAAGCGCTCTGTAGAACCTAAGTTACCCTAAAATGCAAGGGATGATTATTATTATTCCATTTAAATTGATATGACAGCAGCATGCCCTTCGAAGGCAAATGGTGCACCTGAAGATTTGTCAACAAACCCAGCCGCCTACAACAAAGACACCAGGAGTTTCTTAAAAATCTGTTCAGCATACTAAATATCAGATACAGGTCATGACAGGAAGCCACGTTTTGAGGAAAAGTTCAATTAATAGAATGAATCATTTCTCCTCTCTTCGTTTTGCCTATTTTTAAAAACGTCTTAACATAGAGCCATAGTCAAGGGTAAAAACTAATCAGTGCACCGAGAACTACCACAAATAGGTCTCTGAAGGGTGAAAAAAATGTGACAGATGTACAGAGAATCACTTGTAAGAGTATTTCAGCAACAGAGACAAGATGCTTGACTTAACAGATGTTTACAGTTAATAAATCCCATTTTAGGACTATTTTCACCGAATATTTTTCTAGTGATCTACCTGGCAGCCACCATGAAGGGAACAGAAAAATATTTCATGTCGACAGCCTGATCAGAACGAGAAATCACACTCAGTGACAAGAATTCACTGCTACTCTGAGAGCTGTGGAGCAAAACCAGTGTCACAGCTGAATCCCCTACCTTTTCCTAGGTACTCATTAAAGGGTTCAGCTAAAGGCTCCACCTACTCTGTCCATTAGGAGAGGTCCTTGCAAAGCTCCAGCTGCACGCACTTCAAGAAACCTTTACCCAGAGAGTCTATCACAACCTTCTCGTGGACAAAACTCACAGGCTGAGGTGAGGCACTGGCGAGTCTCCATGAGGGGCGGCCTGGCTTGCATTCAGTCTTGCCAGCCACACTGATGAGCAGGAGAGGCTGGCCCACCATTGGCATAGGCTTGGGAAAGGGAAGCTCTTCCTTTTGTGTTCCCCTCTAACTACAGAAAATCACCAGCGATCCCAGCCCGACACAGCTGAGGCCTTCTCCAGCTGCGAAGCAAGAACATAATAGACAATATCTGCTCTCCCCTCCTTTTTCTCTCCATTCCCTGTAGACACACTCAGCATGAGGTTCCTGAGGAATTAGTTGCGGGAGGACGCCTCCCCCGCTGGCAGCCAAATGCCAACTGCACGTCCTGCCCATGTAATGTGTCTGACATTTCTGCATCTCTCTGGGTTAACGTTGTTTGACACGGACTTTCTGAAATACCTCTTTAAAAGGTTTGTGCATGTGTGTATGAGTGTAGGTGTGCACCATTTCTGTTGTTTCATGGCATCACTGCGTGTATTTATTATTATTATTCTAAATTATTCTCTTAGTTGCTGACACATCCCTGCTTTGGCATTTCCACTTAGGCAGAAGTAATTGGTTTCAGAAGGCTGAAAACCCTTATTTGAAACCATGTGCACATTCCTGTTGATGGATGCCATAAAATGTTCAAATATCATCTTCCCTTAAGTAAAACAAGCGTTAAAATCCAGAAGGACGAAGTGTGATTGACAGCATGGCATACTTACATTTTAACTACCTGTTGTCAAATTATTTTAAAGCACCTGTATACGAAATGGGGTCAGTGCTCCTTCTTGGTCAGTTACCTTTACATAGATCTTATCAAGTTTGAAAGGGAATATCTTTCCCTGTACTGGAAAGTACTTTCCATTTCTCATTGTGTTTCCTAATGGGCAAAGGGCTGATTAAGTCAAGATCTCTCTCAAACATTCACACAAGGTGCTGTTTCTGATGGAGAAGACAATAAACAGCTATCCATCATGGTTGGAAGCAAGATCTAGTTGTAGCCCTTATACCCAGAAAGCAAAGCTTTTTTTTTTCTTGTGATGTCTTTGGATATTTTTTGTGATTTTATTTTTAAAGAATGGCATGGCATGGCTGCTGAAATGGATTACACAGATGCCATCAGTATCTGAGACAAAAGAAAATTCTACCCAGAAACAATGAACCCCAATGCCAGATGGAGTACCGAAGGCAACTAGATGTCTTGGCATAGCTACAGCAGAATGATCGACTAGGCACACATGTGGGAACCACGTGTGTTTTGTACCACCACAATATCTGCCTATGTGAGGCACCACAAAATTCACTCTACCACTGGTGGAATTGTCAAAGACCACCCTGGAAACTCAGGGCAGAAATCACATTCACAGCATCCCCACGTGATGCCCAGAGGCAATATGGCAGCACAGTAAAGCCTGTAGAGTCTATACCTGGTCTGACTGCGTTCAAATCCCAGCTTTGTCAGCTATTCATTGGGTGATTTTAGGCAAGCAGCTTAACCATACCATGCCTCAGTTTCTTCATCTGTACCATGGGAATAATAGAGACTACCCCAAAGGATTGTTTTGAGAATTGAGGTAATAAAGACAAAAACACTTCAATCATTGATTTCACAAGCATTGCTATTCAGTCTCTTCCTGATTACTCAGCACACAAGAGAGACTAGGTCCCATTCCATTCTTGGTTAGATACTATTGTCTGAAGTTTCATCTCTACACTGAGCACAAATTAAGCTCCTGCATTTCAATCAATTTACCCCAGGTCTATTAGGAAAGGCACAGCCAGAGAAGTATCATTTCTTCACAAGAAATGCCAATAGTTCTTCACAAGATTTGAGACAGCTGTAATGCATCCTTAGGTCTTGCAAAGACCAAGCCAAGCTTGTTTGAAACAACATTTCCTTATATGGCAGTGGTCATATTTTTCTTCATCTTTATCATCTTTGCTTCATATTTGTTAGCGTCCTTAAGTTTCATCATATCAAATGGAACACAAGTTTCTGGAAGACTATTTCTTAGGCTAGATATGCCGTATCTTTAATCTTAGAAATGACCAGGTATAGTCGATTCATAGTCACATGGCCAGCCACTCATTCTCTTGGCCCAAAATGTGTTTTTCAAATAGAGCTCTAAAGGAGGTTCCCCCCACCTTGATATCAGTGTGAAGGATACACTCTCTTGTGTATAGACCCATATAACTAAATACTTATAATTATCCTGCGGCTAAAGAACCTTCTGAAAAATCAGTTCACAGCTCTCCTGTATGGAAATATTTATCTGGAACTAAGTTTGCCAAGCACCTGGGTGATCAGCCTAACCACCTTATTTTTCCCAAGATACTCAGAAACTTCCCCAAGCTCACATCAAGATAGGGCTGAGCCATTGTGAAACCATGGGCTAGTACTTGCTCAAGGTCTCTCTACATGGCCAAGCAGCATTTTCTGTCTCATGATCTTGCTTATAACCCCAGCCTATTTTTCTTCAAGAGAGATACACCAGTGGAACTCAATAGCTTTTCTGTCATAGCAAATCAGTGCAGCTGATGGGTAATCCCTATTAAAATCAGGCCGTATGCAGGTGTGGGCAGCGATAAATGCTTAGAGTGGTGTTTTTGAAGGGTGTTTCAAGAAGGGGCCGAGAACTAAAGGAAGACCATGTGTAAGTCTTTTTAATTGCAATCCATCCCAAATTTCTTAGGCTGAAGGCATCAAGTCTTTGTTCAGTGGCACAGACATTAGTGTGGGCCTGCGTGGCTGATGTGTTGACTCAGCAGCACCATGTCCTCCAAAAAGAGATTTGTTTCTAAACCCTTCCTAACTCTACTGACAGATGACCTTGAGCAAGAAAAGGGGAATTCATTTATTCCTTCCTAAAAATTCACTTATTCCTTTAAAAAAGGAAAGAATTTAAAAAAAAATAAGAAGCCACTTTCTACCTTGCCTGACACAGACAAGGTGAACCTGAATATAAAATGTGCATTTGTAGCTTTAAAAAAACAAAACTGAAAAAAGGTAGAAATGCTACTTTTAAAATATTTTCATATCCTGGAAGCAGTTGTAACTAAAATAAAAATAACAACAGACAAGCACAACTCAAGGCAAGGCAAATCTCAGGTCACACGAGTCTTTGGATCCCGCTCAATATGTAAGAAGAGATTTCCCTGATTCTGCTCAGAATGACCTTTTCCTGTTCTCACTCTATCTTGCTGAATTTCATGGCACATCACATACTGCACTGTAATAGTTCTATGTGCATATGTCCACTATGGAACTAAATTGTAAGCTTCTGAGGGACCAGGACAAAGCATGCTGCTTTTTGCCATCATGGCATATTGCATGATTTGACAACCTCCCATTGGTTCTCTCAGTATCACTCTTATTCCTCCAATCCCTTATATCTGCATGGCAGGCAAAATGATATTTTATTTTTTAACATTTATTTATTTTGAGAGAGAGAGTGTGTGTGTGAGGGAGGAGAAGAGAGAGGGGGAGAGAGAATCCCAAGCAGGCTCTATGCTGACAGCACAGAGGGGCTCAATCTCACAAACTGTGAGATCATGACCTGAGCCAAAACCAAGAGTCAGATGCTCAACCGAGCCACCCAGGTGCCCCAAAATGATTTTTTAAAAACAAATTTCAGGTCACCTGGGTGGCAGTCAGTTAAGCATCAAACTCTAAATTTCAGCTCATGTCATGATCTCATGGTTTGTGGGTTCAAGTCCCGCTTCAGCATGGACCCTGCTTGGGATCTCCTCACTCCCTCTTGCTCTGCTCCTCCACCTCTCACTTTCTCTGTCTCACACACAAAATAAATAAAACTCGAAAAAGAATCTCATGATTATATCCCCTTCTTAAAAATCCTTCACTGACTTCCATTTTTGTGAGGACAGAGTTTATACCACTTTCTGAGGGTCCAGGAACCTCTGTAGGATGTTACCTGTCCACTCTTATCATGTGTCTCTCCTCATTCCTACTCCCTCTTTCTGCCCCAGCAACCCTGTCCTCCTTTCAGTTATGGGAACACATTATTTTCCTTCCCTGTCCACATGTATGATTTCTCCCCCTCCCTCCCACACCCTTCCCTCTGGTTACCTTCTATAAATCAGTTCACTTCTTTAGGGAAGCCTTTCCTCATATCATATTCAAGTCAAGTTTCCCTGATGTTACATACTATCATTCTATCCTATAAATTTTCTCCAAGACCTTCTGAAGGCATATTTCCTGATCCACTGGTGAAATAGGATATAATCGTATCAGAAAATGTTACATTCCTAAGTTCTCAGAAACCTTCTAAGGAGTGGAACTGTGCCACCAAAGGAGGAATTATATTCCCTTCTGAAAATAAAATATCAGTGCAGACTTGTTTTGGGGTGGGGGAATTAGAATCTACCATAATGCTTCATCAGCCACACACATCATTTTTACTTTAAAAAAAAAAGAAAAAGAAAGAAAGAAAGCCCCAGGCTGTTTAATGAGCTCAATATTTTAAGAAGCTCCCAAAGGTTTAGAGAGGATCAAAGTATAGGTGTATTACTGTATTATAGTGTATTTTCAAAGTTTTAGTTGGCCTTTTTTGATAAACTGCTTCTCTGGTATATCAGTCATTCCCAGCAGACATGTACCACACTTGGACTCCTCCCCTTATAATCAGGCTCAAAACTTCAGAAAAAAGTTGGAGTCAAAAGAAAAGGACCATTGCAGGATCATTAGGGCAACACTGTCACCCACAATTCTTCAGTACATCAAGTTCAAGGAGAAACACCGTGACTCTGAGAATTGGACCCCCTAACTGTGGGTGGCCCTGGAGCCCACAATACTCTAAGAATGTTTATATCAACACCAACTGAAACACACAAGAGCAAGGGACTAAACCAGTCTGGAGTGAGGGCAGGGGGAAAAGGGTGGAGAAATTGTATTTACAGAGCATCTACTCTGGCCAGTTCCTCTGCTAGAGGCTCTATATCCAGTTTGTCATTTAGTTCTACTTGTCACTTGGCTGTTTTGTTAGGATTCTCCAGGTAAGCTGATAACTTTCCTGCTGAATAATGAACCAATACT
This sequence comes from Panthera uncia, assembly GCF_023721935.1. NCBI lineage: Eukaryota > Metazoa > Chordata > Mammalia > Carnivora > Felidae > Panthera > Panthera uncia. The sequence continues at coordinate 95,607,425 of NW_026057577.1, forward strand.
GCAATTAGCCCCTATATATCTTTTCTGCTTAAAAAATCATCTCCATTACTTACAATATAGAATACAATATACACCCCCGAGATTGGGGGTAAAAAACAAAGACACTCATTCAAAAATACAGGTATCAAATGTGAATGCATAGTCATAGGCAGATTTAACTGTGCTTCTGCCCCTCTCATCCTGACCTGGGAGATGTGGGTCACAGGACTCAGCATAGGATTCATAGAACTACTCAGTCCATAGAGAGCACTCTCTTTCCATTGAACTTTTAACTTCCTTAAGTTCATCTTATTATGGCTATCTGAACATCCTTTTTCCCCTAACCTACTAAAGCATAAGTCCTTTAGAGACAGGACTCAGGTCTTACTTATTACTATATCCCTGTCAGTTCTTAGCATAATGCCTTCTACAGCATTAGTCCTAAATAATATTGTTTTCACTTTTTTTCTCAATTTCTCTAGAGTTCCAGTAAAAGTAATACTTAATTATTCCAATAAATATATAATAAAATCAGTACCATTGTTTGGTATCTTTTAAATAAATGAAGATAAATACATATAAAAATAGGTGAATTGTTCTTTTTTTAAATGAATAACAGCAGCCTTTACAGACTGAAATTTCTTTACACATCAACACCTTGAATGTAGGTCACTGCAACTTAGTGGAATTCTTTTCAATACACATCATAAAACAATTTAACTTCCATGTGGGGTAGGGGGAATTTTATATACCTTTCTTATGAGTGAAGAGAATTAAAGAAAAACAGGAAATAGACCAATGGGAATAATTTTTGTTAATGATGACAGTGAATTGGAAGGAAAATGAACAACTAATTTTTCAGTAGGAAATAGTAGAGGATAGCACATTTTCAAACAGCCAGTTTGATAGGATGTGAAAGGTAAAACTAGACTTTTATCCTAGAAATCTTTAAGTAAAAATGATCACATAACTAAAGGTTTCTGACAACTGGAAACTAACAAGAATTAGAAAAGCTTCATAAAGAATTGTGGAAAGAATTGATAACATGCAGAAAGGAGCTAGAATAAGAGCAGTGCCTCTCAAGATTATAAAAAACAGACAAGAACAGGAACATACATTCATTAAAATAAATTTCAGAACTGAGATTACCTGTTTTACTAATTCATGAAATAATTGAAAATAAAAATCATAGAATACTGTTGATATTGAAGACCAAATCTATGGCAAGTAACCAAAAGGCAAATTCCACGTTAGTCCCTTCAAATGAAAGGGATGGTAGTTTTCTTTCCCCACAGGAAAGTCCTCCCCACACCCTCATAGTCAAATGACTCAGAAAAGGCCCAATAGATGTTACTAGAATTTGGCAAAAGTATTCACATTTCAGCTGGGAATAAGCTTGAGGTATTACAGCCCAGAGGCATATCTTTAAGAAAGTTATAGGAGAACATAAATAGATTCTTAGAATATAAATGGCTCTTTCAGCATAGGTTAATGGAAGATATGTTATCACTAAGTTGGGCAGGGAAAATGGAGAATTGATATATTAGGTTACCCAGGCTTGATAGAGAAATTGCCAATCTTTATGGAAGATTTGCAGAATATTTAAAAAAGACACAGAAGGAAGGGCTTTACGTATTTAAATGTATCTTTCTCTCCATCTCTCCTGCCAGCCTCATGTTCTAAGTCACTGGGATATATGAATTGCTCCTGCTAATTCTTCCTCCACACATTGGCTTGAGGGGCTGTGTTTTGGCTTTTTGTTTTGCTTGGTTATGTTCTGTTTTGTTTTAATGCAGATCTGGGCATGAGCCTTCTGCCCCTGACAGACATAGACAAATCCTCCAGACATCCTCTTTTTGTGTAGCTTTTTACACAGTTTCGATGGTTTATCTGTTTGCTACCCACTGTCTTGGTCAGCTTTGGCTGCCATAACAAATACCATCAACCAGGAGGCTTAAATAACCATCATTTGTTTCTCACAGTTCTGGCTGCTGGCAGTCTGAGGCCAAAGTGACAGCATGGTTGTCTTAAGAGGAAGGTCCTTTCCTTATTTTGTAGACTAAAACCTCTCACTCTGTCCTCATGAGGTGGAGAGAGAGCTGAGGTCTAGTCTCTTCAACCCTTTCTAAATGCACTAATTCCATTCTGGAGTCTCCATCCTTATTACCTCATCCACGCCTGATTACCTTCCAAAGACCTCACCTCCAAATACCATCATGCTGGGGATCAAGGCTTTCACATATGGATTTTAGGGGACAAAAACATTCAGTGCACTCATCTTACCCATAAGAGTTCAAGCTCTAGGAGGTGAGAGAACTCTATTCTACTCCCTACTAATACCTGCATGCCTTGTGCTGTACTTGGAACACTGTTGGTAGTTCATAAAGATTTATGAGATGTATATATGTATTTCTAGAGGAAACTGTAGATTACCCAATTACTACCTGGGAAACACCAAAAATAAACTGCCTTAAACGATGTTAACATTTTTTATGTTTCCACAGAATATCTTCTTAGTAGCTCATTAGTTGTGTAAAATCCAGCTCTGTAGATTAGTAATTTAGCTCTGCAGTGTCCACATAACTCAAAACGGAAATAGGCAGGTGCCATATGAATTTAAGTGGTTTGGGTATTAGCACAGGTTTTTAAGTAATCAAAGCTCTCAGGACATTTGTAGTTGATTCTCTATAATTTAGATGTGTGTGTATGCGTCTTGTCTTTCCATTGTACCACCCTCAGGGGACCATGGTTGTTTGTACCCTTATAGTGCCTATCCTGGTGCTAAGCATAAAGCAAATAAGGAATACATTTGCACTGACCTATGTATCAGTGTGAAAATGGGTGAAAAGTGACCTCTGGGGCTTCTAGAACGTAGAAGAGAGTATTTCTACATGAAAGAATCCTAGGGCAGATTAGCGAACCTCAAATCCATTTAAAGAGGCCACATCAGGCATTTTTGTACGGCTAGAGCTCGGGAGGACAATGGGGCCTGCTTTTCTGTTACTGAGACTACCTGGCATAAAGACCATGACTTTGAATTTTGGCCCCAGACACATTTTTTAAAGGAGTTGTTTCTTTATAAACCTTGTTTCCCCAATTAAAATTCCTGTCTCATGGGTTGTAAAGTCTAAACATGATGCACTGAAAGGGATTAGCATAGTTTGGGGGCACATTAGCACCTAATATGTGGTAGTTAAGACTTTAGAAAACTTAGGTCCATGTAAAGAAAGGTATGCGAGTGTTCATAAGATCATAATAACCCCAAACTGGAATAAAATCCAAATGTGCATCACTTGGTGGATAAAGCAAATATGGTTTATCCATGTCAATGGAGTACTCTTCAGCAATAAAAAGGAATGAATTACTGATACATGTGACAAGATGAATGAACTTGAAAAACATCATGCCACATATTATGTAATTCCAATTGTAAGATATGCCCAGAAAAAGGCAATGGTATAGAGACAAAAGGTAGATCAGGAGCTACTTAGGGCTGGGAGTGGGGCAGAGATGAACAGCAAATGGGCAGTAGGGCATTTCTCGATGATTGAAATGTTCTAAAAGGGGAGGATGTTGATGGATGTAGGACTCCATGTATTTGATAGAAAGTCAGAGCTGTAGATTTTTAATGGATAAATTTTATGGTATGTGAATTATACCTTCATGAAGCAGTTGTGTTTTTTAAGGTCTATTAGAATGCTGAGGGAAACTAAGGAAGCAAGAGACCCGTCCCCTCCCACCCCACACTTCATATTAGGAGAAGAGTCTCAGGGCTAAGCTGGAACTCTGCACAGAAGTGGACACAGAGGCTGTGGTTTCACTGGGCAGAATGATGGCAGGGCTGGCATCGTCAGAGACTCTTGGGAAATACCTTGATGCCTTCCCAGAGCTGGCAACAGTCCAGGATCATGTGGGGTGGCTCCTGCAGCCAAAGCCCATGGAACTGCTGGCCTGGGGACTGTGGTGTCCCTCAGGGGGAGCCAGAGACCTGCTACCAGGACTATTTGAAAATGGAATATTTCGGTACTTCACATTCCTGCTTTCTCCTCTAGCTTTGCAGTCTCTTTCATTGTAATTGTTAACTAATGGTAGGCAGCTCATTTGAGAAGTATCTCTAAGACTTGCTGTTCTGATGAGGATCTATACAGGCTTTGCTGGCAGCTTCCTGTCTAGAGAGGTTATTCAAAGAGAGACAGGCAATGTTGACACTGCTGCACAGTGTCACACAGAGACAAAAAGGTACCTGGAAGACCATCAGTCAGCCACAAACACGCAAGTCCCAATAACAGGGGAATAATTGACATATTAAAATCTATAGGTCCTAGGAGGATACTAAACCCATCACATTTTTCTAAAGAGATAGAGAAAGCACGGTGCCCACAATACATCAATTAAAACCTGCCATTTCCCCAAAGCTGTCAGCTTCAGAGAGGCTGCCAGAAGTCCCCCTTCTCTGAGGGCGTCTTGAAAATGAGCACCTGGGGCAGCTAGAGCTATTAATAGGTGGAAGGAATGATAGAAAATGTCACAATGCACCTTTCCAAATAAAAAGGTGTCCAGACTTCTCTGGGAGGGAAGCAGGAGAGGAAAATGGCCCAGAGTACTTAAGAAGTTATTGCATTTTCTTTTTCTGAACTCCTACAATATATTACAAGGTAGAGCTTGTCACTTCCAAGGTGTCTGGCCTCTCTGGCTGCAGTGCTGGAGTGTCTCGGAGCTTGATCATGGCTAGCGGGGTCGTCTTGCTTCGTTCTTTTCACGGAGGGGGCCAGCGAGGCATTGCTTCTGTTCCAATCAGGAGAGTAAGGACTGTTGCTGAGCTACAGCAGTGGGAAGGACGGGGATCCCCTGACACCACTTCTTCTACTGCCTGAAACCTAGTCCAGACAGAGAAGAGCACCTGGGAGCCCTGCATTCCCAAGAGCTTAACAGGCATACTCAGAATCCCCCACTATACTTCTGGATTGATCTCAAAATAACCTCCATTAATTTCTTGTCAGCTTAATGCTTTCCCAATGAGACTGAAGAAACACATTCTAGAGCTGAGGAAATAGGTTTCAGTTCCTGCTAATTTCTAGAATTTGACCTTGGAATTCAAAAGCTGGGTGAGAACGGACAAGTCACTAGACTGCTTTAGATATTCCTTCTTCCAATTATAAATAAAATAGCCCAACGTAATGATTATTCAAACTCCCTTCTAGTTTTAAAATTACTAGATTGTAGCAGTGAGGTAAGATTTTTGCCCCTGGAACAGACTCAAGAATGCTCTCAATGAGGGGTAAGGTCAGTAGTCATTGCTTCAGTAGAAGCTGATTAAAACATCCATTCTTTTTTTTTTTTTTTAATAGCAAAGGTTGTTCTATTTTCCTCCAACCAAACTATCAAGCTTATAGTCGTTCTAATTTAACTTTATTACTCTTTTGTCTTGTCAATAAGAACATAATAGTGTCCTTAAAGAAGATGACAGCTTTTTTCTTCCTCTTTGAGGTTTATTTCAAACAATTTTCTTTCTCCCTAATGAGGCTGATCCATGTTTGCAATCACATATTGTGTTCTCTTAATGGGAAGGTTTCAAACAAGGAGAAGAAAAAGAAAAGGCTGCTTTCTTTTATTTTTTGCTAGCCTTTTTGTCAGTTCAAATAGTTACCTTACACATCATTGATGAATCATGGTCCCTGCAACACAGTGTGTGTTGAGAATGGTGCCTCTTCTTTGTTTTTTGTAAATGAGGTCTTGCCCAGCCAGTCAATGTGCTTACACTGCCCCACTTTCTGAGGCCCTGGGTCTCCAGGTTTTCTTCTACAAATGGTAGGGGCCCAGCAGCTTTAAAGCTTTTTGATCAGGTTTCATGTGAGGAGACATTAAACATTAAGTGGCATATTGGAACTACCACTGAGGCACCATTAGTCAACAGTTATTGCACTGTTTTTAAACTCTGGTCTCAGCTACCCCCCTCCCCCCAGGAAGTACACGCCCAGGCCTGTTATTCAAAGAGAAAAGCAACCATGTGTGCATGATTGTTTTTTTTCTTCAGTGTTGACAGGAGTTCAAGAATTCGGATTGCTAAGGATTTGGTGGCTCAGAACCAGTGTCCTATTCTAATGACCTGCATGGCAAACATGAATGAGTACAAGAACAAAGATGCTGTAAATCTGCCAGCATGACTCTCTTTAGCCTACTTCCCCTCCCCCCCCTTTTTTTCACAAGGTTCCTCTCCCCCAGTTTACTGGAGAAAACCTCCCTCCTCAGTCCCCACTGTGTTGAAGATTTTAATGGGGTTCTGATAGTAGCTGCTAACATACCAGCCATGTGTACATATACATAGCAAGCCCAAGTGAAAGTGTGCTGGGTAGAGTCTTAAATGTCAGGAAGTGATGTTTGTCTGACTTTAAGTCTGTGAACTCCACTTTTCTTTTTGATACTATCAAATCGTTGGGCTACATAATTTTTTATGTTTATTTTTGAGAGAGAGAGAGAGAGAGAGAGAGAGAGCGAGCATGTGCAGGCTAGCAAGCATGAGTGGGGGAGGGGCAGAGAAAGGGGGAGACACAGAATCTGAAGCATGCTGCAGACTCCAAACTGTCAATACAGAGCCCAATACAGGGCTCAAACTCAGTAACCTTGAGATCATGACCTTAGGACGCTTAACTGACTGAACCACTCAGGCACTCCTGGGCCAAATAATTGTTTAAGGTTTTATCTAAATCTCAATTCTATGCTAGGTATTATAGGAATGGAGTATAAAGGGACAGTGAAGCAAATGACTGAGAAAGAGGGAATTCTTAGAGAAACGTAGGAATAAATTAGAAGGATAGATTATTCAACAAGTTTCAAAAGCTCAGCATAAGAAAACTCTAGCCCTAAAATGGAGTTAGTTTAGGTTCCTGGAGAGGAGGGAGAATAATTGATTACTGTTTGTGATGAGTTTGGCAACAATATGCAAGTTATGGTTAGGAGATTGTCAATGAGGAATGGGGAGCTCATATAAAGAGGGCCTGGTATCCCACAGAGTGGTGCTTATTCTTTTTTTTTCCCATCCAATTAAAATAAAAAAGGGAGATTAAGTTCCAGGGGGAAGGGGGGCATCTGTTCGTTTATAAGCTTAGCACATTTGCTAGGAATAACTGCAGGTGCTGAATGAATGCATGACTGTCTAAAGTGACACAATTCCTTTCTCATCTATTAAGAACAAGGGACAAAGGATGGGGAAGCATCAGTGAGATTTGGCTTTTTTTCTTCTGGAGAAATGAGAAGATGGGCAGTGAGAGGCAATGAGGTAGTTGAGAAAGTAAAAGGAGTTGCTGGGCCAGAAGTAAGGGTAATGTTTTCAGTATATTGAATCTAAGATAGAATCTAGAGAGAAGCAAAGATGCTGTGGTCAAGTAGCAGGCATCCTTAACATCACCAGTGTGGAGGGGATGTGTGAAGCAGGGTCGCTACTTCCCAGAGAGGGCTCATGATTGGCCACTTCTGAAGAACTACAAACTTTAGTGCTATACATGGAGCCAACAGGGCAATTTCTCCAGATTCCCTTTTCCAGATCATTAATGTGTTTTCTTCTCCAGTCCATCCTTCCTTACACTCCTCATCTAAATTTATTCATTCAACAACTGTTGAGTGTTTAATCTGTGCCAGGCACAGGCAAAGAAGCTAGAGAAGAAAAGAGGCTATGACAGCAAGTCCTAACATACATAGATCTTACCTTTGATAGTCATGAAGTTTAGGAGAAAGTAGAATATCATGATGAAAAAGAGACTGGGTGGAGAGGGTGAAATGACTGCACCTTAGGGTGTACAAGGGAAGATTTCTTCAAGGAGGTAATAGGTGAGCTCTTGTTGATTCTCAGATTGGTTGGGAGGATGCAACATGCGATTGGGAAGGAGTGTGCCAGAAAGAAGAAATAAGAGCCTAGATTTTAAGATGGGAAAGAGCTTGGCATGTCTTCAGAGTCTAAAAGAGGCAGTGTGGCTGGAGCCCAGTAGGTGAAGGGGTTTGTTGAGGTCAAAGTGTGGGATTGTCGTGAAAGTAGACATCATCAAGAGGGAATTAAGAAACTGGTTGGGCACGCTTTTTCTCACTAAGAGAAAAATCAAGATTGTGCTTTATTCTCCAAGATTAAGGATCTGGACACAGAACCATCTCCTGTTTGAACTCTACCAGGTACCTTTTGTGAATCCCTAGGCCTAGTAATAGAGACTAAAGGATGGTTCTTATCACAGCAGTATCCCAATTGTTTGCACAGGTAAGATAGGGATCAAGTAGGACATGGAACAGAAAAGAAATAAGAGAAATGCACGACATTGTTTCTCAAAGATTGGCTGAGCTGAGGTATAAAGCCACTGGGACTAGAAATGGGAAATCCTAGCAGAAGGAGAATTGAAGTTATATAGAAAGGGAGATTGAAAGAAGTAGAGTCAACAAAATGTCAATTGACTGCACAATCCAAGAGCAGACAGGAGAGGCATTGTACCAGATGGGAGTGTGCAAGATGCCTCAAACTCCATTCAGCATATTTCAGAAGCTGCTGTCTCTGACTGAAATGCAAATGGTCCTGAATTTCTGAAATCACAATTATTTGCAAATGTTTCTGCATCCCTACTTCTGTAACCCCAGGTGATTGACTAAATGAAGAGAAGGCACTAACTGGAAAGGCAAAGATAAGGATTTGCCAAGTCATTGTTGATTCAGAGAGGTGATTTCTCAGGGAAATGAAAAGGAGAGAACATTCACAAAGCCAAACAAAGGCAGCTATGACCCTGCATTTGGAGTATAGTGTGCAGGACAATTGACTGCTAGGCTGGCACCCCTCGCTAATGAAAGGTTTTAGAAGTCCTTGTTCACCATCCTGGAACTGCACTCTCATAGCATCTTAGCTTGCACAGGGGAACAACGGTTTCCAGGAGACAATAAGGGTAGGAGAGGGTTACAAAAAATTACTTATTGCACTTTGCTGGGGGACTACACTGGAGGCAGGGAGAAAATCCCATGTGTTTCTAGTCATTTCGTTGGTCAAGATGATGTCCCAATTAAGCACCAGAAACAGAAAAGAACAGGAAGCATCAGCAGAATAGGGTAGAAAGTGATCCTTCATGTTGTTTTACCAGTTACCGGCTCTGAGCTTTGGGGTAGGGACGAGAGAGGGACTAAAGTTTGATTATTATAATTACAGAACTAAGGCTTTTCCTGCTTCCTCAACCACTGTATCCCCCAAAGTCAAGCATCACCAACATAGGAGGAAATGGATGGAAGGCAGCAAAGAGCTGTTCCCAGTCACCAGGATGGAAAGCTGGAGCATTTTGTAGGCTTTTTCCTATTTATGAAGTTGCTTAGAGTTGCTTCAAAGTTGCTATTTAGAACACATCCTTAGATAGAGACTTCTGCTTGTCCAGGACTCTCACTTACACATTACTGGAATCCCACTAAGGGAAAAACAAAGACCTCGAGTTCTGGCTTTCTTTCCACAAGCCTTCGAGAAAGAGAATCACTGGAGGTTACTGCTCTTAGTCCAAAAGAATAGCCAGAAGGAATATTTCCACTCTGGTCTGCTTTTCACAGAAAGACAGAATGACTCAAAGATGTCAACCCATTTTGCAGGGTAAAAAAAAAAAAAAAAAAAAAAAAAAAAAAAAAAAAAATGACATGGGGCCCAGAAACAGAAGGACTGACTAGTCTCAAATTACAGAGATAATCTATGACTGAGCCCTAGCTGGAAAACCACTCCTGGCCTGCTGGCTGTAACACCACTCTTTCTACTCCTAGTGAAGGGAACACACAAGGCAGAATGGGCTTATCACAAGGAAGAACCTTAGATCATTTTAATGTCACTTTTGTGGACATTATTCTCAGATTTCTCCCCTTTAACATGAACCAGTTTTCTGTGATACACTTTACCCCGCTTATAGCATTCATCCGTGCCTGAAGTACATCTTTCTCAAGTTCCTATGTTGAAGCTCTAACTTCTAGTACCATAGAATGTGACTGTAATTGGAAATAGGGCCCTTAAAGAGGCAATTAAGTTGAAATGAGGTCGTTAGGGTGGGCCCTAATCCAATCTTGCTGAAGTCCTTATAAGAGAAAAATTTTCACACACAGACACCAGAAATGGGCACACAGAAGAAAAGGCCACCTAAGGACACAGTGATAAGGCAGCCACCTGTAAGCCAAGGACTGAAGCCTCAGGAGAAGCCAAACCTGCAGACACCTTGAACTTGGACTTCTAGCCTCTAGAATTGTGAGAAAATAAATTTTTGTTACTGAAGCCATCCAGCCTGTGGTATTCTGTTATGGCAGCCCCAGCAAGATAATATGATCCCTTTAAGAGCTATTTATCAAACACTTAATTCATGCCAAGTCTGTTTAAGACATTGAGGCTACAGTGAGAAAGAATCCACATTTTGTCAATGGCTTCATGGGAATTACAGTCTTACAAGGGAAAAGACATGCAGTAAGTTATGTTACTGATGATTACTTAGAGTCTTGGTATTTCTTCTCAAAGCCAATCACCCAGCTCAAGAAGTCTCTTCTAGGAAGTGAGAGCTCACCCAATGTGTGAAAAAGCATGTCTGACACAACATAAACTCAAACCTAACCTATCACTTAGAGTTCTCGTAGCTCCTGATGGTACTTTCCTCTATGAACAATCAGGACTTCACAGAGCCAGAAGCTTCCACCACACTGTTGCACTGTGAGATAGTGAGCAGTCACACATGGTGACAGGCCTTCCCAGTTAAGAATCTGCTGCCACCCAAGCACATGCCAGGGAGCCAGGAACCCTGAGGATGCTCACCGATGAAGAAAAGTGTCAACAAAATCATGCAAGCACCAGAACAAGGAAGAAGAGGCAAATAGAAGCCAGGGGTTCAGAATGAAGGGTTGATTAACAGCAGTTACAACTGCTGGGGCCTCCCCAGGTATCCCCTTGACCCCAGAGGGAAAGGGACCAGTTTAATGCCTCCATGAGGCTGTCTGGAAATGAACCTCACAAAGCAGAGGTGATCTATTCCTCTGAGGTCTCCCTTCCACAGAGGTGATATGTTGTCTTATACTTGGTGTCTGTAAGTGACAGAAATAACCTTGATAGGGTAGAGATGGTTTCTTTGGGTCTCTACTAACTTTCAGTGGCTTTTTTTCTTTTTTTTTTTTAACAAGAGCAGTGCTACATCAAGAGGCCTGAACAATTCCTAAATTCCTGCAGCCATGACTGCCGAGCTCTTAATTATGTGGAGCCTCCATGTATCATCTGGCTGCCTCCTGCTTTCGTGTCTGGACTCCCTAGCATGATTGTAGACCCCCAGAGGGCTGCATACTCCACAGGACTGGACCCCTCAGCAGGAACGCATTAAATATTTGTTGAGTTGAAATGAAGGAGAAGATTGCCCGCAACTGGCAGCTTCCCAGCTGGGTTCTCTCTTCCTAGGAGGTACCAGCATGGACCTTCCGAAGCAGCAGCCAAACAGTTAAGCCTCTGCCAAAAGACAGATTTTTGGACTCCCAGGCTAGGGCAGCGGCTCTTGTGAGCAGGCACCATTCAGTAGCCGCCGGCGCTCTGTGACAGGCATGTTCTGATCAGAGGAGAGAGGCTTCCCACCTCCCAGGGAAACTTGTTGATGAGCAGCCTGCCTCTGTATGAAGCGCAGAAGCTTTGCAGGGGCTCAGAGGCAAGGCGCAACAAGAGGACGATCACTTTAGACTTATCCATTTAAAATGCTTTGACGTACTGGCTAAGTACCCAGAGGTGAACTAATGAACTTAAAAATAGGACATGATTGGGAGCGACAGTAGTTGTCTTTCTAGAAGGCAGAAAGATTTGAATCTTAATCCCAGGTGTGACTCGGATGGATTCTACGGCCTTAGGCAAATCTCATAAACTCAGCATCACTTTCAGTAGGGAGACTGGTGCTTCTCTGCAGCCAGGTCCAGCCAAGGTTTAAAAAGCCTAGCTGGCTGCAGCCGGGGAAAGCAGGCTATAGTCCTGCCGGTTGGCCCCTCCACCCCCACCCCCCACCCCCAATCATAAGACCTCCTCCTCCTCCCTTTTGGCAACTCTTTCAGCCTCAAGGTCTTCAGATTTCAACAACATGCCTTGAGATCCCTCTGGGGTGGCCTCACTTGGCAGTATGCATTTCAGGGATCTTTCGTCTCCTTAGACTTTATATCAGCACCTGCAGCGTTTCTGTCCCGGGCCTTGATTCTACAGAGGTTCTAGGTGACTGGCTGCTAATCTAACAGCTTACAGCAGAATCCTCCAGGTGTTGCCATGACTTCATATTTTTCCCTGAGCAGATAGCATCTTTTACGGAGACCTTAAACATTTTAACTTGAAGAAGTGAGTGATACAGGATTTGTAAACTGGTTTGATAACACATGGATTTTTTGGGATCTATAGATAGGAACCAAGAATGCAACCTATAAAATCACAGACAGGTAGATGGGTCCTTCTGTGTCCTGTGGCTTTTGGTTAGAAGCAGAAATGTTTATTTCTAAGATCTTTGGTAACATTTATCTATTTTTAAAGGTTTATTTTGTTATTTATGTAAAATTTTTTTTAACAGTTTTATTTATTTTTGAGAGAGCGAGGGAGCACCAGTGCCAGGGCAGGAGGGGAGGGCAGAGAAAGGAGGAGACACAGAATCTGAAGCCGGTTCCAGGCTCTGAGCTGTCAGCACAGAGCCTGATATAGGGCTCAAACTCATCAACTGCAAGATCATGACCTGAGTTGAAGTTGCATGCTTAACTGACTCAGCCACCCAGGCACCCCTAGATGTTTAATTTTGAGAGAGAAAGAGCACACAAGCGCGGGGAGGTGCAAAGAAAGAAAGGGAGACAGAGGATCAAAAGTGGTTCCATGCTGATATCAGAGAGCCCATTCGGGGCTTGAATCCATGAAACGTGAAGTCCTGACTGCAGCCAAAGTTGGATGCTTACCTGACTGAGCCACCCAGGAACCCCAACATTCATCTAATCTAAACATTTTTTTTCTCCCCTTCCCCACTAGGTTTTAAGCATCCTGAGTGCAGTCTACCACTCCCCATGGCACAGCATTTATCTGGTGCCCAGATAGTAACTGATGAAACAACATGGACCACTCATGGAAATTTCTTGGTCCAAAGTTCTCACATTCAGCCCAACTCACCTTGTTTAAAAAAAAAAAATCTCCAAGGTATTTCTGCTTATAAAAGATTTTGTTTATAAAACTGCATTCATTTAGTATAAATTTTCTAACTACAAGGAACTTGACATTTTATTTAGCCTGTACCAAGAAGGTATGACTTCTATTTGGCTTTTTGAAATACTGAAATGGCCCTGTGTGTCCCTATGTAGTTTATCTGTACACCTTGAGAATCCAACATGGGAATGAGTGGGTAAGATTTATTATAAATATTATAGCAAGTTGGATGACAATTTTCAATAGAACTGCCTGACGTACCACTGTACGATAGTAACAGAACTGTTTTCTCTTATTTTTTTCCTTACACATAGCCGTTTGTTGTCTTTACAGGACTCCAAGAAGAGCAAGCTGCATGATAGATACACTTGATTAATTTGTCCATACCACACTAAACATCCAAATATTTAGCTACTTGGAGACACTATCTGACCAACAGTTTCAATTTTTCATTCAGACCGTCTAAATACCAGGAAGACTGAAACAACGTGTACCAGCCTTCCACCAGTTTTGAAGCATAAGAATTGGGTGTGTGCAATGTGGAGAAAGAGCTGAAGGGAAGGGCGGGGGGGCGGAGAGGGAGAATGAACAGAATTGATTTTTGCAATCACCTCTGCTGCGTGCATCCTTCTCTGCCCTACAAAAGAGGGCAGTAGGTCAAGCTCAGTGTTTAATTGCCCCTGTATTCTTAAGGGTGCAGTACAGATTATGCTAATCACCCCTCTTAAATAATTCAAACCACATTAGTGAAAGCTGCAGAGTCACTGTGAAAAATGCAGACCAAACACATGAAAAAGCTATGGAAATGTGGAATGGTATCTGTTTGATATAACAAGGATGAAATGATGAAACACAGCATTCTTTTCCTTAACCAGCCAAGTTATTAACTGTAATTATTGACGTTTATTTACAATAAGCAATCCTTTTCCCTTTTAGATTTTAACTACCTACAGATTACTCCACTTCTAAAAGTGAGTGAATATTTCTCATCCCATGTGATAGAAAGGACTTCGAGATAAGACATGGGTCTTCTCGTGTGAGTCCTCACAAGGTAGCTCTACCAAATCTCAAAGATGATATGATGGGTTGCATGATAAGGAAATTAAGAACTAGGATCAGAACCCGAAGGTGGCCATGAATGCTATTCATGCCCTGTTCAAAACTCACTTTCATCTGTTTTTTTGTTTGGTATTGTAAATTGTTCCTGCCAAGTATTTCCTCAGTTATAGGCAATCTCTAACACCCATTGGCACATAGTGGAAACATGATCTCCCCAGAATACACCAAGTATGGGGTAGTTTAAATTTGAACAACTTGGGGTCAAATTGTCACTCCACCCCTTACTAATGAGATGTGACCTTGGACAAGTTTCTGTCTGAACCTTAGTTTCCTTACATAGAAAATGTAAAGAGAATTCCTTCCCTGCAGATTCATGTACACTGAGTGGTTGGCACATACACCTTGTCAATATGTGGTAGTCAATTCAACTGTAATACAATGGTATTCTTTTTCATCAATGGGACAGCAAAGTCTGAAATATTAACTTTGTGAAAATTGGGATAGTTTTCTGGTCTTAAGCTGACAACCAGAGCCCTTTCTGTTTAAAAGGAATAAATATGCTTGCATTAGCAGCAACGTGTGTAAACCTATATAAACCAGATCATCAGCTTGTTAAGAACTTGACTTCAGAAATCAGGGGACAGGCATTCTGACTCAGGTCTTTCTTCATGTGATTTCCAGAAAGCCTCTTAACTCCTTTGGATCCTAGTTTTCTCATATGTAAAATAGCAGCTTTGGGATACAGGCAGTAGATCAAGTTGTTAGTATCTTTCCCAAATTCCACATTCAGTATCACATTAATAGCTTGACACCAGCCATAGTGAGAACATTTAGACCCTGAAAATCAAGTCCTCAAATGCTGCACACCAGCCCCCACTCAGGCCTGCAGAGCCTGTTAACAATTTACCAGCACAGTGTTGAATACAGATTTTATCAGACGAATCATGTTTAGTTCCCTGATCTTATACTTCATTTGTATAGTTTGCAGTTTTATAGTAGTACTAGTTGATCAAAATAATGGCTGATTGTGTAGCTTCGCCAGTTTGTGTCTTTTGTTTGCAAGCAATGGGAAACTCAGTGCAGTGATGTTGAGTAATTAAGGCCAAATATTAGGTTATAATACTGGAAAGTCTAGGAATATAGCAGGCTTCAAGGATGGGTTAATTCAAAGGCTTAGAACTCTGTTTACATTTCTTGGAGATTCTTTTAGCTCTGGCCTTTTTGAAAGCCCACTTCAACTTCAGGCTGGCTTCTCTCTTAGCAGCTAAAACTGGCAGCAACATTCTGTCCTCACAACTTTATACCCCACCAACTCCCACGCTGAGCTGCGACACCTCAGTTCCAGCTAGGAGTCCTATGAGGCTTTCTGATTGGCCCAGCTTAGGTCACATGACCTCGTGGCTACAAGGATAGAATCAACTGATAGGCTTAGCCTGCATCAGAGCTGCCTGAGTTCTATCTCCAAACAAACTGGGCACTGCTGGCAACGGTGTGAGATGAGCCTGTTGCTGAGCTAAGGAGGGTAACCAAGAGATACTCCTACCTGTATAGGAACATGCTTTTCTCTGACCACTGCACGCCAATTTGAGGAATCAAACGGAGAAGATGCTTGTGTTAAAGAAAATGCAGAAAATCATTTTGCCTTGTTTGCTGCAGAAAAATACTTTTTGATGGGAAAGAAGAATCGAGCATCAAAAAATTCAAGCTAATGAAGAGTTTGCACTTAGGACCATGTATTATACATGTTTCACTACATAATGAAAAATGAGAACATGGCATTCTTCACATGTTCAGTTACCTGTAACCTGATACACCCAAAAATGAACAAGGAAGCCTTTTCACTTTCAAGGCTCTACGTTTCAGGATCAGTTTGTCATATGTGGCACACCTACAGCCTGTTTGTAAACGGCAAGATTGGTTCAGAACTTCCCCGTTCAATGATAGAATAACATTTTCTTGGAAACGTGAGCCATGTCATCGATCTCTGTCAGAAAATTGTCCGTGCACGATAAAGTGAAGTGTCACTCCACGTCACTAACGAGAAATTTTCCCGTCCTCCAACACTTCCAACCAGGACACAGTAAATGGCAGAAGCAGATCTGACCAACAAACTCTAAAAGCTCACCTCGAATTCAAAAAAGCAAACTGTCAACCATTTGGCAGCAAGAAGAAAAATTATTATCTTTTAAGTCTTCTTAAAAATAATGTATTCGGTTCTTTTTCCCTCTATAATTGATCTTAAATCTCATCATATTGACTAAACAGGGCCTTAAGTGTGAATTTAACACTTTCCAAACCCTCAGATGCACTTAAGTTTTACATAATAGACATTACATTCACAGGGGACACATTTCTCCCTGGACATCTTTAAAAAAATCTAAAAGAAATCTAATTAAAATAAGCACAAACACTGTAATGGCCCAGTGGTTTTTATATATCCTGCTTCTGGCAGTCGTTCTAGGTGCTAGTAACGACCATCTGAAGGAAAGCTAAATACAAAATACCTCACCAATCTGGAATTCAACTACCTCACGATTTTGTGGATTCAGAGCTCAGTTCCAAATCAGGAAGCACTTTTAAGTATTTTTTAAAATATTTTTGAGAGAGGGAGAAAGGGAGGGAGGGGAGAAGGAACAGAGGGAGGGGAGGGGAGAGGGGAGAAGAGAGGAGGAGTGGGTAAGGGGCAGAGAGAGAGGGAGACACAGAATCTGAAGCAGGCTCCAGGTTCTGAGCTGGCAGTACAGAGCCCAAGGCAGGGCTCAAACTCGTGAACTGTGAGATCATGACCTGAGCCGAAGTCAGAAACAACTAACTGAGCCACCCAGGTGTCCCTCAGGAAGCATTTTCAGGAAGCATTTTCACATTTTCAAGGTGATCTCTTGGCAGTGAAAATATATATCACAAAGTTCAAGCCCTTCCTGGGTTTTTATTCCTCAGGTGACTTAAGTCCTCATTTATACACTGTTTAATCTCAACTTGCACATCAATTTGTCACATATGGCTATTTAGATTTCCAAAACCTGAACTAATTACAAACAGGCAATTAGAAAAACTGTAGAACAAATGTAACCCTATGCATGTAACCAGATATGCTACAATAGAAATGAAAAGTGACAATCATTTATTCATTTAATATTTAATGAATACCTACTATTCACCAGGAATTGTGACAAGGCAATAAATACCATGAAAGCAACAAATGAGAAAGTGATGTTATACACAATTAAGAACAACAACAAGAAGGCTTATGGACTCAACAGCAATAGGTTGGGACCATTTAGGAGGTAAGCAAATAGCGCTGTTTATCTCATAACAGCTCTGAGAGATGGATACTTTACTGACCACTCAGAGCCCATGAAAAGAGATTCAATTGTATCAAACATTCTGAAAGGCAGAAACAACATTTTCAAAAGATGAAATGGTTTAAACAAAAAAAAAAAAATGTTTTTGCTATGAAGAAAATTAAGCTACCAATAGGATTACTCTTTCTGAAAGTATAGAGGGTTGAGATTTACCCTAATCAGACCCGGACTGACAATTACAAGGTTCAGAACAAGATGAAGATCAAAGAATAACTTGCTTTATATGGGGGGGTGGGAGGGAGGGGAAAGTGGGTGATCGGCACTGAGGGGGGCATCTGTTGGGATGAGCACTGGGTGTTGTATGGAAACCAATCTGACAATAAATTTCATATTAAAAAAAAGAAACATCTCTAGGTTTCCTTTTAAATGAAACGCATCTATATTGGAGTCAGTTCACTGCAAACATTTATTGCATTCCCACTATGTGCCCCCAAATAGACTAGAAATGATAGAGACGTTATAAAAATCATATATATGACATAATCTTGTCATTTTTCTAATAGTTTACAGTTCAACAGATTATTTAGTCCAGATTATTTAGTCCAACTCCTTATATTTCAGGAAGACATTCAAGTCTAAATTGATCTTCCTCAAGAAGTTAAATTCATTGGGGTAATCACTCTCAGCACCTGTGAAATATATTGCAGTATTTATTCAATTATTTTTTAAGCAGTTACTATTCAAAGTCATTACAGGAGGCACTCAATAGCTGTGAACACAAACTAGCATTTTCCATTTCTGCCAGGAGCCTCTGATCAAGAAGGGAGTAAGTGAAGAGCTTGATACTTTTGAGTAAGTAAGTGAAGTGCTTGATACCTTTGGTTCAAAATGTTGACTTTCATAAGAGGATGCCACAGAGATGTAGGGAAGGGAGGGACCAACTGACTGGTTAGGCAGAACTTCACTGAACTCTAGCAGGGCACCATGTAGGCAGGGCACTATGGTCCAAGAGCCAGTCCTAAGCTTTGAAATGCATAAACTATAGGTTAATTCAGTCTCCTAAGTGAAACTAGAGTTAACCATACTCACAAGAAAATGGTTTATACACACACACACACACACACACACACACACACACACAAATAACTTGCTTTAGATCTCAAAAATCTGAATAAATGATCATGCACTAGAAAAAAAACAAAACAAAACAAAACAAAAAACATTAGAGCACAGACCAGAAAAGTCTCAGTCAGCAGGTGCTGACAAATTTCAGCTCCATGGAGCACATGAAACTCGAAAAGAAGCAAACATCTTCTATCTCACAGAAAATTCTATTGATACAGGTAGAAAAAAAATCAACTCTTCCCAATTAGAACTGCCCCCCCCCCCAAAAAAAATGTCTTGAGGATAAAAACATTTTAGGCCAACTGGTATACTGGTATGGGGTTTTTAATTGGTATTATTCTGATATCAAAAGTCAAAGATTATTTGCATCCTCCAGTAAGACAATTAACTGTGAGACATCTGACTTTGGCTCAGGTCATGATCTCATGGTTTGTGAGTTCAAGCCCCTCATCGGGCTCTGATTTGGTATAGACCCTGATTCAGATTCTTTTTCTCTCTCTCCCTCCCCCTCCCCTGCTCTCTCACTCTCAACAACAAAACCTTAAAAAGAAGACAATTAACTGCACAGTGTCTTTGTACATTGGAACTATGGATGTTTCTGTCCAAAGAATCCTTGAAACTATACAGAAATCAGAGTGAGACTAAAAGGCTACCAGACTATATTACAACAGTGTATGGAATATCTTGTAACTTAGCAGACAATTTTCCTGCGAGAAGCTTTCTCTTGAAACTGTTAGGAATCCAAGTATATTCATATGCTGATTATTCTGCCATTCGTATTGCATACATTTAGTACAGCAGAGAATAAATGCAACAGCCAGTTTGGTAAATTCCTCTGGGGGAAAATGGGAGTTCAGCCTGTTAAGATAGAGTTTATTATGCTAATTTTTGGTTCCAGCAATAAAAAAAAATCAGCTTTTGTTCACAAACAATTGGATTGATAAAATCAGTACTTTTAGTATTGATCATAGAAGTCCATGGAATAAACTGAAAACATATCTAATGCGAAGAAGATTTAAATAGAGTATACTCTCTGATGGTTTGGTTCCAGGTTGACAGGTCAGTGGGTAGGGAAGCAGAGTAGAGAGATGGATCACATCGTATAATAAAGAAACACTTTATTCATCACAAAAAGTCCAAGAAATTTATACATAATCCACCAGCTACAATGGTTACTTTAAATTTGTCGGATGATAGTAAGAATGGGTGTTTACAGAGAAACTCTTCAATGGGAGGCTGTCTTCTGGTTTTCAAAGCCAATGGCTCACAAACAATATATGGTCAGAAATGAGCTTAGAGATTGATAGTATTACTCCTACCTTTGTCTTCACAGCCTCAGTCAGAACTATCCTAACATCCTCAGTTGACCTCAATTCTGTAAATTGCATAAGTGGCCAAAAATTCCCTTCCCTGCAACTATTTGGAAACCACAAGATATTTTCATAAATAGGTTTCTGTAGTACGATCCAATGAGAACATTTACACTGCAAGAACAGAGTCACTAGCAATTCCAGTTGAAAGCTATTGAGAAGACAGAGGATTTTTAGGTTGTGTCATGGAGAGAGTTATTTCCAGTGGTGGAGAAGCTAGGAAATTAAGACCCGTAATATGAATACTCTATATCTTTCCAATAGAATGCAATGCTTCTTGCTATGAGGAGCAGAGAGAGTTCTTTATAATCTCAAACTCCTTTTTTTTAAAAATGTTTGTTTGTTTACTTAGAGAGAACTGGGAAGGGGGAGGGGGGGAGGGAGGGAGAGAGAGGGAGAGAGACAGAGAGAGACAGAGAGAGACAGAGAGAGACAGAGAGAGACAGAGAGAGAATCCCAACACAGGGCTGGAACTCACAAACTCCGAGATCATGACCTAAGCCAAAACCAAGAGTCGGACACTTAACCTACTGAGTCACTCAGGTGCCCCTTAAACTCCTTTTCTAAAAGGAAAAGTATCTCAAACAAAAAAAATCTCCAAAGATTTCTACAAATATGCACAGCATGGTGGCATAAGTACCATGTGGGCATTTACTGCCAACCAGAAAATGACCTTCATTGAGGAGGAGAAATATTCTGAGTATAATTTCCTATAAACTGCTAAATTGAAATTTCTATTACAAAACACAAGCTAGTTTTGACAAACTGAAAGAAAATACAACAGATTCAATAACAGGGCAGAACAAAATACTCATAAACCTCCCCTTAGGCCTTAGACAGTCATTATTACTTTACCAGGACCATATTCCAATCTAGAGGAGAAAATTGATTGTTTAAACATTATTTAACAATCTCCCATTAATTGACATTTCCCAGTTGTTGGGTTCACCCAATTACATTAGCCTTTAAACAGGCAGCACACTTCCATAATTTTTAATAAAAATGGCCATTTTGCAAGATTTAACTTGCTAAATAAGGGTATTAATTTCAATAAAGCAATTAGCACATTTACATAATTTGATATTGTTATTTTAATAGAACACAAGAGCTTTAAAAGGCAGTTTCTAATACAGGAAGGAGAATAGTGGCCTATTCACATGCAAAAACTAAACTTTAGCTCCCTGATAAAAAGTTAATAATAATAGGTCTTTATATTTTAGAAATAAGTAAAATTAGAGAGTCAAGGGCTTGGGAGTCAGCATTCAATATGCTTCAGCATAAACACCTGGACAAGGAGCCAAGGTGGGAGGAGAAGGCAGAGAAGGAAGTCCCTTACAGGAATACCAAGAGGCTACTCAAAGGTGGAAAATGGTGCCTAGGTTTTTGATGATGTTTTTGCAATAGAGCAGTTTGGTGAATGTGCAGTGTTGACAAGGATGTTCAGTTAGAGCGCAAGGGAAGGTAATAAGAAGTAAATAAAGCAAAGTGGGGTTACCACTGAAAACATACTGCCAAATTTAGGTATGTATTGAAATGAAAGCATTTGCCTTCCTAATGATGTCTACATTCCAACATGACAAGTGTCTCTTCCTGGCAACTGCCTGGCAGTATCTTATGGCCAGTCTAGCCTGGGCTGCATCAATTTTATTGGGACCTCTTCCTCAGTTGTAGCTAAGGCTGGACATTTTTAGGAGCCTTTGTGGTTCCCACCTACCCTGTCCCAGGAGTGGAGTTGGGGTTCATTTTTGTTGGGTGTGTTGGTGGTGTGCAGGCCAATAGAACTCCAGTATTCTATGCTGTAGATGAAACACAAAATGGAGCACACTCTGCTTAGCCACTCCATTTAAAATTAAGAAGCTTTACCTAATGCTTATAAACAAGGAGAACTGACAATTCTTAATGAAATAAAATGAGGGGAGGTAGCTTAACTTCATCCTCCTCAGCCTTGAGATAAACCTTGCCAAAAATGAGGGGTAAGGGATGAAGCAGGGTGGAAGAAAAGAATTCTAGGAATAGGAACAGTGTGTGCAGAAGGCTTGCATCACAGCACTGGCCCTCATCCCAAGAGTCAACTCAGTCTCCTTTTCACGTCATCTACATTTAAAATGGTTATGTGGCATGCTACCTGGAGCCAGAATGTTGACAAGGCCTGTGAGACAAGTCCAGTTAAGCTAAGTGCACGCCCACAGTCTCAAAGCAAGTTCCTAATAAAAGGTGAGTATCCAGCACCATTCTTAGCACTAAATGTGTTCATGACACGTTAGAGGAATCTGAATTCAAACCTTGTCTAGCAATGTTGGTAAGTTTCAGAATTGAGGTGGGTATGAACAAACACATATCTATGTTATAAGAGTTGTGATCCTTTCTGCTTCTCCACCACAGTGGATAAATTGCAGGTCTATGACACAGTCTTTGATTCAGGGGGGTCTCAGATGATGCCTATTGGAGCCCCAACAAAATACACAAAAAGAAATGTCAAGAAACTAAAGGATTTATTACTGATTCTGCAAGCTTTACTTTGGGTAGAGTTGGAAGCTTCATTTTGGGATAACCATTTAAAATTTAAAACATACAAATTTTGCATTTGCACAGCTGGGGTTTCTTCAATAAAACATTTATTAACCCATGATGACTTATTCTCTCAATTAATTACTAACAACAGAAATTCAAGCAATCAATTCTACAGGATAAAATTGAAGCTAAGGGAACTTGAGATGGTTAGAGGCATCCCTGGTCATCAGCAAGCCCCTGCAATGAAAGGCACAGTAACGGCATAGATTTCTAAAAGTTGAAATTATTGTGTTTTTTAAAAAAGGAAGAACAAAGGACAGGAAAAGAGAGGGAAGGAAAGAAGTCCCTCTGTTATAACTTAGAATACTGGGATCATCAAACCAATGGCATCATAATGCCTTCCCCCATCAGCTAACAGTCTAGGTGGGTGACTAGACAGGGAGAAGTGACAGTGGAGAATAACTGATGCAGACAGCCGCTGTTGGGCACCTGGGGAGGTACATACATCACTAGACAGGGAGATGGGGCAGATGTGGAACACAACCCTTGGGAGTGGCCTTGAGTTGGCCCTTAAAGCAGGAGTAGAAACTAGGAAAAAGCAGAGGGGTTGAAGTTGGATGGAGGAAGAGCATTTCAGGCCAAAGCTACTTTAAGAGAGAAAGAGAGCAAGACTTCTCTGAGGAAAGGAAGGAATTCAGGGCAATGGTAAGCAGCAGCAAAAGATGTCTCAGAAAGGTAAACAAGGAAAAAAAGGCCCTAGACCACTCCAGACCCTGGGAAGCCAAGCCCAGCAGAAATTTGCAAGCTGGGAGCCAAGGGTCAGATTTGCGTTTGAGAAGACCTCATTGTGAGGCTTCACTAGAAATACTGGGGGAAGAAGGGAGGGAGTCTGAGGAAGGTGTTGGTGGGGATAAAACCAGGTACACATACCAGAGATATGTAGCCGGTGAAATCCACAATATTGATACTTAATAACGATTTAGCATGAGGCATAATACAATCACAAGTATTCACTGGAAGAAAAAATATGCCAGATAAATATGAAAATAGACACCATTTAAAGTTCACCAAAGAAGACCTTCAAAGCCTCTTTTGACTCACAAGGGCTTTCAGGAAGTACAGACATCCCCCTTTATCTTTGGTTTTGCTTCTCATGTTCAGTTAGCTCCTGGCTCCCACCTCTTACTGTTACCCTTTTCTGAACATCCCATGGGATCTTTGTACACCCGATTCTTCTTGCATTTAGATCTCAGCACCAAGAGAAATCTTCCCTGATAACTCCACCTTAAGTGGTTTCTCTCTCTTATACATGCACACCTTTCTTCTGTTCCAGCACTCTAGGATTTTTTTTTTCTTTGAGAACACTTCCCAAAATATTTTACCAAATTTCTTATCTCCTTCCTACTTTACCCCCAGTAGACTGAAAGCTACATCTTATTTGTCTCATATACCCCTCTTCTGCTAGTACCTGGGTTATGTCTGAACCATAGCAGGTGCTCCATAAAATACTTATCACGTGAATAAATGAGACCCTTACAATTTTTTTTTTCATTTTATTTTTAAAGGAATTCTGATTTATATAGGCAGAGATTCAGATAGGTTAAGAAACTTGCCCAAAGTCACAAGCAAGTAAATGGAACGACTATTTTGCCCTCAGTCTTTTTCAGTTGGTAACAATGCTGCTGGAGACAAAGGCAAGTCACACTGAAGCTGAACAGGTGCGCTATGTGAATAATTTGGTATGTGTACTAATATTTACTGATTTAAGACACAGTGAGATATGTAAAGCAAGAATGGACCAAAGGGAAAGAACCTATCTGTGATTTCACTGCAACAACTATCTTGGGTCAGTTACAAAGTACTCAGGAAATTCACTTCAGATCAAGCAGGTAGTGACAAATGCACAGAGTCAGGAAGATAGGGGAATTCACGGATTTATAGTCTTGTGAGTATTAACACCGAAATTTACAGCCGCACTGGACACTGTCTTTTACACTATATTCAAGTCCTTGCTTAGTGGGATATATATCCAATTTGGAGAAATGAAGGCTTGTTTTCTTTCAGACTTTTAAAACTAAGTATCAAATCCCAATTATGTGGGAATACTGTACTGAGTGCTAAGGACACAGCAATGACGCAGATTAGTTGTGGTCCCTGCTCCAAGAGCTAACTTTTTAAAGGGAGACCCCAAACTCACAAATATGTGGGATAAGTGCTATGAAGGAAATAAACAGGGTGATGAATTAGAAAATTCAGGCAGTACCAAAAACAGGACTGTCAGCAAAAGGTTCCATGAACATTACTTGTGCATCCATTTCTTCAAAAGATATTGAGTACCTACTAAATGCGTATTTTAGAACCTGAAATTATGGTAGTAATGAGGGAAGTGAGGGAGGGAGCATTGCATACATCTAGGTGAAGACCATTAAGATAAGGTACATCAAGAGCAAATGGGAGAATGTTCAGTCTGTTTGAGGGATGTGGGAAAATCGGAGTATGACCAAGAGAGGGTGGGAAGAAGAGGATGTCTAGAAGCAACTGAGGCCAGATTGTGGAGGGCCTTTGAGATCACTGTAAAGACCTGGGCTTGTATCCTCAGTGAGATGAGAGGCCTTTGGAAGGCTGTGAGCAGAGCTGGGACCATTCAGATTGTAACCAGCGCCCTCTGGCGGTTGTACGAAGAACACATTTATGAATGAAGCAGGAGAGGCAGGAAGAGTTTTGCAGCCAGGAGTGCCAAGTGCAAAGATCCAGAGACAGGGCAACTCTGGCACTTTCCAGAAACAGAAAGAAGCCTCATGTGACCATAGAACAAGGAATCAAGGCAGAGGGTGGCATGAGATGAGCATGCAAGAGCCCAATCAGGAAAGGCATCAGAATTTCATTCTGAATATAAGGAAAACCATGGATACAAGAATCTTTTTATAAAGCCAGCAAATGCCTTAGGCCAAGGCTCACTTTATAATGCTTTTCTTTGCTCAGTTGGCCTTAGCCAAGAGTGGGACAGTAAAGTGCGTTTTATAAACACTAAGTACAAAAATACCTTAATTTTTCAAAGTGTGCCAATAGAGTTATAACTACTCAACATACAACCTCATGCGAATTTAATGATAGATGCAATGGTTACAGTGTTAAAGTCCTTCAAGACTAAATAAATCGAATACTACCATTCTAGTTCCAAAGAGGGTTTTTGTAGTTGGCTGCCTTATCACACTCTCATTACCAATAAATTTCCTCATTTCTCCATGACTAGTCATAATGGAAACATGCATTTTCTGTAATTTAGGAGAAAAAGATTCAAGGTTCAAGTAGAAACATTTTTAAGAAAGTAGATAAAAACTTTAGGATTTTTCAGCTCTTCCAGACATACACCCTGCTCCTCCTTTTTAGTCTACAACAAGTACCCATGAATGAACAAGGGTCCATTTTCTATAGCTTTCATGGAAAATGAGCAATACTTTATTCTGGCCACAGCATCTTTCACATTAGAAAGCCTGGCTTGATATGCTCAAAGAGAGTTTATCTCCAATGGGTACACTGATGGGGTTCAAATGATTCCTTTTACCAAATATTAACAGCTAATCATGCAGCCAGCCATAGCCACATGCTTGCTGACACTAGTAATTGTCTGCTTGTAGTATTCAGTGCTTGAGGGAAGGCACAAGTGACACAGCTGAGCTTCACTGAGCTAGACACACAGGCTAGGGGGTGACACATGGGTATTCATAGCTGGAAGTTGACAGGGGAGATGTTCCACCAACTTCTACTTACCTCTAGTCCTGGGACAAATCTTACTCAACATCTTTGGGAATTTTATTTCTACAGCATGAATGGAAAAAAATGGA
Source organism: Panthera uncia (assembly GCF_023721935.1). NCBI lineage: Eukaryota > Metazoa > Chordata > Mammalia > Carnivora > Felidae > Panthera > Panthera uncia. The sequence goes on from NW_026057577.1 coordinate 95,633,781, forward strand.
GCTGAGAATTTCATGTCTGGGTTAATTTAATTTTAAAGCTGAAGAAGGAATGACTCATGTTTTAAATACACTTAGAAATATGCTTTTCTGATTTTTGAGAATCATTTGGAATTTCTCTGAAATCACATCAGAAATGAGGAAGTCAGTCATGGTAGACATAATAATGAGCTCCCAAAGATGTCCATGTCTTAATCCCTAGAATTTCTGAATATGTTACCTTCCATGGCAAAAGGGACTTTACAGATGTAATTAATATTGAGGACCTTGAGATAGGTAGATTATCCTGCATTATCTAGGTGGGCTCAATCTAATTCATGAATCTGTAATAAATGGAGAAACTTTCCTGGCTGCGATCAGAAGGAAATGGGACAATGAAAGCAGGGTCAGAGAAACATGGCATTGCTATCTTTGAAGATGGAGAACAGGGCCATGAACCAAGGAGGGCAGGCAGCTTCTAAAACTTGGAAAAGGCAAGGGAAGATTCTCCTCTGGAGCACAAAGAAACGCAACCCTGCCGACAGTTTGATTTTAGCCCAGTGCAACTTGTGTCAGACTTCTGACATCCAGAACTAGGAGATAATAAATTTGTGTTGTTTTAAGTCCCTACCTGTGATAATCTGTTATGGCAGCAATACAGAAACTAATGCATAAGGTTGTTAGTTGTGTTTGATACAAAATTAAGCCACTCAGTTTTTCATCATTCTTTTCAAATGATGTATTACCTTTTGTAAAACGTGCTAAATAATGATAGCTGATTATATTAACTGACTTCTCTGCAAATGGAAATGGGGATTAGGTATAACATCAAGCTAATGAATGGCTGAAGGACAAAAGGTCCTAAGGCTTTTAATCCCTTAATACTATGGTAAGTAGGATCAAAAGAGAGGAGATAGAAGTTTTCTCCTAGAAAATTAAGTAATTGGGCTACTAGAATTCAGGGATTTATTATGCTAAATACACATGCCTATTTCCTAATAAATTGCCATTTGTAATAGATTACTGCAGATTTCATTCTGACCCAGCACACACCCTACTTGCTCTTCTGCATAACGCTCCTTCTAGATCGTCTTTTGAGAAATGCATATTATGTTCAAGTAACTAAGGGGCTTTAGAGCTTCAGTATAGTCTGTAAACATAAGTTGTCCACTTCTGTTTTTCTGGTCTTCTCCTTTAATTCAAAAGCTCCGATGTTAGCCCAACACCTCTATTTAAATTATGGCTCCACATTCAAGCAGAGAGTACACATTATTCTTGTTCTCTTTTGAAGACATCTTTTAGGAAGATGCACTAAAATAAATACATGCAGTATTTCAGAGGAAAAAAATGCAAGTGAATAGAATCCTTTTACAAACAATGTAATCAGATGTGAGCATCTGCTCTAACTACTTACTTATAAACACGAGTGGGGAGAATCACTTAAGTATCAACAATAAATTCAGTTCAACAAATGTACTGAGTGCCTACTAGGGAAAAGCCTGTGTTAGCATATTGATGTGACGTTAGACTTTTGTCATTCTTACTCCTAGAGATGGTAGGAAGGGGCTATGGACTAGAACATTCTTTTGTTTCATCACTGCCCCCAAAACCATTAAGATGGTGTACACGCGGTCAGGATGTAATATTTTGTGCCCACATGTTGTTTTTCTTCCCTATATGCATGGCTAGGTTTTATGTTTGATTGTGTGTGTGTGTGTGTGTGTGTGTGTGTGTGTGTGCGCGCGCGCGCGCACGCGTTACACAATTTAAGGTCAACTAAGTCTACTTTTTTTCAAATAAATATCATAGCATTTGTCACTAAAAAGTAATTGATATGAAAATGTGATTGGTGTTTCACGTACTATGTTTTGTGGAACATTTTAACTTACTGAAGTTTTTCTTGGGAAATTGGCTTTGACAATGCTTTCTTTTTTTAAGTAGATTTCATGCCCAGCAAAGAGCCCAAGGTGGGACTTAAACTTACAACCCTGAGATCAAGACCTGAGCCAAGATCAAGAGTCAGATGCTCAACTGACTAAGCCACCTAGATGCCTCAAAGCATTCCTTATTATTATTATTATTATTATTATTATTATTATTAAGTATTCGTAGCCTTCTGTAGTACAGAAACCAATTTACATTTGTGGGTCACAGAGCTTCCTGAATTCACTGGGACACACAACCCCTCTTCTTCAAGCACATTTCTTTCTCCCCATCTCAAATGTGTGTTTATCCTGTGGCATGCCCTTGGAATGCAGTTTTGAAAACGTTGTTTTAGGATGGGGCTTCCTCACCTGGGCACCCTTGGCATCTTGGCCTGGGCAGTTCTTCGTTGGGGGCAGCGCTGTCCTGTGCATTGCAGGATGCTCCCCAGCATCCCTGGATTCTATCCACTAGATGCCAGTAGTGTGAAACAAAAATGTCTGCAGACACTGCCAAGATCCTTTCCCGGGGCAGGGGACAAATTACCCCCTGGTTGAGAATTACTCTTCTAGAGTGTCTGCTAAGGCCCTGGAAAGACCATCTTTTGTGTACTTAAATGCAAATATTCTGGTTATGTATTTTTTACTTCCTTCTTGCCATTATGCCCAAACATCATCCATGGCTTAGGCTACTTATTGTCGGTCATTCTGCACTCATTTTTAGTACTTTAAACATTCATTTTGCCTTTCACCTCCTGAGAAACACATTCTCTCCCTGTGGAAATTTAAGCTGGTCAAGGCATCCCCCTATACTTCAGGGCCCTCCGAGATAAAACCTTTAGGAACTTTTCTGACATCTTAGTGTTGTCTTAAACTCTCAATACTTGTCACCAAAGAGCTGTCTTTTCTACCTAGTCCTTTGTGATAAATCATTGAGACCAAGGGTACTGACTTAAGAATGGGGCTTGGTCCAGTGGGAACTCCACAAGCATGTAGGCCAATTCATCTCACAAAGTGTTTCCATTCTAAAATTCACCTTGAAGGATGGTGCATGTTTTATTAGGAATGGGATCTCCTACCTGACAAAATTTCTTTCATCTCTTCTATTTTAACTACATTTCCAACATTTCCTGTCCTTGATTTTTTGTGTAGAATTCTTTACATCCTTCTTTTATGTATATACTTGTGAATACCTAAAAAACAATTTTTAACACATGAATTGAGTTCAACATCTAGTTTAGTTGTACACTTTAAGGACATAAAAACTAGAAACAATAATTATTACTACTTTGGAGCCTGTGTGTCTCCAGAATTGTCCTTGTTTTTATATATTTTGTCTCCAATTCACACCAAAAAAAAAACAAACAAAAAAATAACAAGAAAAATCTGGCCAATTAATATTACCACTGTGTTGATAAGGAAACTGAAGCTCAGTAAGGGTGAGTGAAATGCCAAAGGTCACAAAACTCGTAAATTGTGAAGGAAAGAAGAAAAAAAAAACAATCAAACCCAACTATTGATTCACACTAGACTTTCTTAACTGGAGCTTGCTTTGTTGTGCTTGGAAATTGGTTTCTCTCTAATTTGTCTGAACCATGATCTATGATATGACCTGAAAACCCTTATTCTTTTTAACATACAATGGATAAAATGATTCAGATATCAAACCTCACTCAACCTTTGAATTTCCTATTTGACTTTAGCCCCTTTTAGTCCCTGAGGGTTATGCAGTCTCTGTGCTTTTCATTACTACCAATGGTTCATCTGGGATTTGTTCATCCCAGGAGATTTTTCAAAGCACTTTAACATACATTATTTCTGGTAAGGCAGAGAGGACAGGGGTGATTGCCCTGTTTTAGAGAGGCAGACACCAAGCCACAGAGAAGCTATAACTTGCCCTCGTCAGCAGCTCTTCTGCGAGTGGACCAGCAACAGGACCCAATTTGTCAGACAATAAGCCCAAAAATGTTCCCCTCACACCACATGTCTTCAAGAGAGGTCCTCGGAGCAGGACCAGTTCTACCACAACAGAGAGAGGGATGGAAGAAATTATGAGGACATGTAAAAAATACACTAAGACAAAGTGGACGATGGCTTTCCAGATCTTCAGTCTGTGAAGAGAATTGAAGTCCTCCAAGTTATGTTAGAGAAATGGTGTCCTTTTGATTCAGGAAATAGCTTTTATGGTATGACTAAAAGCAAATTCATATATGGATGATAGATATTCAGAATTTCAGAACAGCCAAAACTTTAGAAATCACCTACTTAAAATTAAAACTCATTTGCAAATTAGCAGGACTAAAAATCTAAGAGGAAAAGTAAGGCTGTTTGACAAATATAGAACAACTCACTGTAATTCCAAGTTCAAAGACACACACTGGTCTGTCAGAGTGAAGTTCTTTGCCTGCAAGTGCCTTTCGTGGTAGTACCTGTGACAATATTTGCCCCACAGAGATTACAGACCTTGTTTATTTTAATCCCCATTTTTCATATTTAAAAACTGAGGCTTAGAGTGGTGAACTCAAGGGCACAAGTCTGTCAGTGATGCAGTTTTAATCCTGAGAGAGGATTCCAAAGATCACTTTCTTTCCTTTGCTCTCATTCCTCTCAACCAGAAAGGGAAAATATGGTGTCCCTAAAAAGCAGAAAAATATCTTCCTTTTTAAACATTAATAAAATCTCTAAAAAGATAAATGGTATAAAAACTGTAGCATGCTGGTAAAAGGCATTCAAGAAGGCAAAGAATTCAGAGTATGAAGTGTGTGCCAAAGGAATCGTTCAATTACAACTCTTAGGTTATTTTAGGATATCTGAGAATATGTTCAACCTATTTCTAAGTCATCTCACTTTGAGACTTTAAAGCTGAGGACGTAGGAGGGGTCAGTTTATAGCTAAGTATGAAGCACTCAAAATAGTGAGTTTGTGGTCAAATTAAAGAAAGCGGGTTAGTGTGGTCCAGTAGTACTGGAAAATGTACAAATCTGAGTTAAGATGGCTTTATGTTAATTGCAGTCACTTGAAAATAAAGGAAATGGAAAGGACTTAAAATAGATTTTTTCCTCCAGAATTTTGTATTATAGATACAGTACTGGCTTGCCTCAGAAAGTTGAGTTCACCCAGCTCCCCGATACTAGTGCTTAGTGTCCATTGGGATCGCTAAGACTTGCATGAAAGAGAATCTTCTATTTTACTTTTGCCCATTTCTCTAGAAGCCATTCAACTCATTTCATTAATTAAAAACATAAATAAAATACATTAAAAAAAAGCAAAGAAGCAACTTTCTGAGCTCCTTGACCTTGGCTCATTCTGCATTCCATTGATCTCCCCACCCAAAGGCCACAATCTGGAAGTTATGGAAATATTAACAATAAAAGCCAATGAGTGAAACTGCTGTTAATTTCAACTGACATTAACCCATTGCTGATGAACACTCATATCTTAGTAATAAACTCTCAGATGAAAGGCAAGGGAGTGATGTACATTTTACAGACATGGCACAAAAATGAGAAACGGGTGGTACTCAAGGAGATGAAAGCTGAAGTCGACAGACTACCAGATTGCTGGAAAAGACATGAATGTTAAAGAGATACCTAGGGATCCTTCAAAATAGTTTTCCAGTCAGCATCCACACTCAAGTGACTTGTTCTCAAATCTTCCTGACAGGGGTCACAAAGGACCCCTCCATATCCCTGTATTCCCAGGCTGGTTTGGCATGAATGGGAGACGATATTCCTCATGGCCTGGAACACTTCTAGCACACACTGGCAGCTGCCTGCAGTGTGTGCTGCTGCTGGAAGGATTCTACCATCCCTCCCAGCTCAACTTCCTTTTGTGTTATGACAGCAAGCACAGGGTGCCTCATCTTTGGACCTCCACTGTCCTTCTTAAAAGTCCCATTTGCAAGATGTAACTTCATGAAACTCAGTAACTTCAGAGGGCATTAGAAAATTAAAAAATTGGGGCTCCTGGGTGGCTCAGTCGGTTAAGCATCCGACTTCAGCTCAGGTCACGATCTCACGCTTCGTGAGTTCGAGCCCCACCTTGGGCTCTGTGCTGACAGCTCAGAGCCTGGAATCTGCTTCAGATCCTGTGTCTTCCTCTATCTCTCTGCCTCTCCCCTGCTCATGCTCTGTCACTTTCTGCCTCAAAAATAAATAAAACATTAAAAAAATTAAAAGAAAGAAAATTAAAAAATTCTCCAATAATGGAAACATTCTAAAATAACTGAGTCCCCAACCTGAAATGTATCCCTTATGTGTCACCAACAAATACTAGAATGTGGCAGCAATATATTCTGTATTTAGCAGCTTGCATGACGTATATAAAATGAGAACTGAAAAAGCCAAGTTTTGATTTCACTCCTGGTCTTCTTTTGCTACTTGGACGTTTTTTTCTCTGCCATTTTGACCCCATCATTTATTCTAGATAAATGGGTTCTATATGGAAAGGTATAGGAAATTGATTGAGAAATTAAGTTGGCTTAATTGTATTGTCCTTGGAAGTATTTTCAATTAAGTATTCATTAATTTTGGTACAATTCTGTTGAAGATTTCTATGTTCATGACCATAAAGTCAAAACATCCGAGGGGTCAAAACACTGAAAGTGATGTTTTAATTCTATTGCTTTAAATCCTTCAATGGCTCATTTTGGAATAAATGGATTGTGATGGCCTCTTTTAGCCCCTTCCCCATTTGAGTCTCTACATGTAGCCCATGTTACCCATCTCCAGAGGCAGACTTCTTGAAATATCCTCAAAGAAGCAAGTGGTCCCCACCTTATACATACATACATACATACACACACACACACACATATATACACACATATATACTTTTCTCTCTACTTGGACATATCATCCCAGCTATGTTAAACACCTCTTTTCTTTGTCTTATGATAGAGTTTAAACTCTATCTCTTGGGTCTATACTGCCAAGCCAGCTATGTTTCTGCTATCATGTCCTTAGCCTCCCCTCCCCTCACCCCCCACCGCCACCACCCTCCCCACTATCCATCCATTACTATCCATCTATTTCTGTACAGATTTTGTGTAATATTAACTTTCCTGCCTTTTTTTTTTTTATAGATGTTTATTCATTTTTGAGACAGAGATAGCATGAGTGGGGCAGGGACAAAGAGAGAGGTGTCTGATGATCAAAACTGGTCTCTGTACGGATAGCAGTGGCCCAATGAGGGGCTCAAACTCACAAACCATGAAATCATGACCTGAAATGAAATTGGATGCTCAACCAACTGAGCCACTGAGCCACCCAGGTGTCCCAACTTTCCTGTCTAAGACCATGAGATCTTTAAGTTCTGGGGCTATGTTGGCATCTTTAGAGCCTATCACTGCATCATTACAATTAGTATTAAGTACTCAAAGGTCTATTAACAACAAAGAGTATGCTGTTTACAGATCATAAGCAAGGTAGAAAGTTTATAATTATATACATCACTACTCCAGGTCTTTTTGAGCTAACATTTGGAAGCCCCACTTATGTTATATTCCCCAGCTCACCCATCTTGGGGGTGAATGCTACAATAGAGGGCTGTGGAGGTGGCCCCATGGCTCTGGTGCATCATCGGGTGAGAGAAGATAGAAGACTAGGAAAATATTCCAAGAATCTTACAGGATTTGAACTGCCAGAAGTTTCCTCTGTCTGGCTAGTAAACCTTAATAAGTTTATTCACCTGGTCTCATTTTATCACAAAAGCCAGCTCCTCTTACTGGTCTATTTTTTAGGGGCCTGCACTGCAGTGGCTTGTTGGGCTGTATACAGATAGCTCTCAGAACCCTGAGCTCACAGGCCTGGGAAGCCCAAGTCTCCCCAAAACAAGAAAGGTAGAATTCAAGGGCTTGGGCAACCCAGCCAGGTTATCATTTTCTTGTTGTTTCCAGTCTGTTCCACTGATTTAGCAGAGATGAGACCCAGAGATGCCCTTTCTCAATTTCTGAAACAAAAGCCAAACAGGGAAGAGATAAGATCTATGAAGAGTAATGAAGCCACTCCCCAATCCATGATACTTCATGCCCAGTGAAGAAATCACTTTAATAAACTCTCTCCCTTGGAATGCCTGTGTGGCTCAGTCAGTTGAGCGTCTGACTCTTGATTTGGGCTCAGGTCATGATCTCACAGTTTGGGAGATTGAGCCCTGCATTGGGCTCTGTGATGACAGCACGGAGCCTGCTTGGGATTCTCCTTCCCTCTCTCTCACTAGTGCACATGCGTGCTCTCTCTTGCTCTCTCTCACTCACTCTCCCTCAAAATAAATACACATTAAAAAAGAAAAGAATCCTTTTAGTTCTACATTCCTGTTTCCTTGAAAAAAAAAAAATCTCTGCAGTCTAATGCAAACTGGAGCACTAGAAAGTGCTGGAACATAAAAACCAAGATCCCTCACAAGGAAGTTATAGCCAAAGAGGGTTAGAAAACACATGGAAATCCCTCCATGTGATTACAGCCCAGTTTTAGGTGAGAAGTCTGTATGCAGCTCTCAATTCCATGTCCCTCACTTATTACAACATGGACAGCCAAAGTCAGAAGACAAGGCCAAGGTGACCCTTGTTTTTTGAGGGTTAAGCCTCAATGATTTGATGTTTCTTCTATTCAGGCAGGTTATGAAAACTTCCATATCTGGTACATAGGGACCGCTCAATGCTCTTGCAAAAAGATAAACACAGGCCTTGTCAAGAGAAATTTCATATTCTTAACAATGGTGAACTATACAATAATCTCAAGAGTCTCAATACTGGGGAGAATAGGAATTGAAAAAATGGGAGCAAAGGAAAAATTTAAGGTGGGAAAGGGAGGGAAAGGGTATCCAATCTAGGATTGTATATGTGGATATGTGTGTGTATATGTGTGTCCCTATGCATGCATTTGCATGTATGTGACAATGCATATGCATATGTATGTATGCACATACATACTATGCATGTGTGTATATGTGGTATGCCCGCAGGTATGTTCAAGTGTTTATGTATGTTGTACATGCACACACATGTGCAATGGTTCATAGGCATTTATGTGCATACATGCATATGTGTGCCTGTGGGTACATGTATATGCATGCATATTTGCATGTGGTATGTTCATGTGTGCCTGTGCTTCTGCGTATATGCATATGTGTGAGCCTGTGTGTTTAGTACGTGAGATCAGTACCCTATGTCCAAACTGGTAAAATAATTCATCAGGAAGATAGTACAAGCCAAGTGAAATAGGAAGCTACAACTACAACGGTCTCAAGCAGCTTTGGCATAAGAAACCCTAAAAGAGTTTTAGGCACTGAGAGTAAAAAGTAACTTCCTGAAGTCTATGCTGTTGATTTGGCACCTCTTACCAGCATTTTATATTTTAGAAGAAAGGAAAAATAATCTTTCTAGGAGGATGGAAAACATGGCAGAGGCTTGAGGAAGTCAGGACTTTGTAACATAGACAAGGAGTGGGTATATTAGCTGAAAAATACACAAACTATTGTATTCTTTTCAAAATGCTATTAAAATACATCCATAGACATACTTAAGTGCGTACATACACATAGCAGCACCAACTGTGAGACTGTGAGGCAGGAATACACTGTGTCCTGACTGTATCTTAAGCTTGATTTGTATAACCAGATGCGTCAACATGCAAACACTAAAATCCAGAGCTAGAGTGACTTTATCATTTAATAAGAGAAACATGTACACGCTAACACATATGGGTATTTGCTGAAAGAAATATTCCATCATTTTAGAGCAAGTTAATTGTCTTTTCCACTAAACTCCTACTGGGGTACAAACACTGAAAAATGTGTTCTCATTTGCTCATGTCTAGAGTCATGTTTTATTCCATATTAAAAAAAAAAAGCCTCTTCAGTTACAGGCTTTTCTTCCCTTGTGGTGTTTCAATCTTTACTGAAGCTAAGTTTATGTAACTGATTAAAACTACTGAGCAAAGACATCAAAAAACCAATTCTTAACCTAAGACAGAAACAGGCATCATGCGTCTCAAATACTTCTTTATAAAACAAAAAATAAAGAGGGCACTATGACCTGAATAGAAATTTTCTCAACTGACCAAGTTAGACTTAGCTACAAGTGCTAGATAAAGAGAAGCTTAATGCTAAGGTCAAACTTACTAGCTTGTCTTACTTATAGGATGCACTTTGTTCTCACATTTTCATATTCACATTTCTGAAACTGGAATTAAATTTGCATTCATGTGTTTATTACCCCCCCAACCCCTTATTAAAAAATACCCTAACAATTACTGGCATCTCAAGACTTGTTAGTATAATATCTCATCTAGCAAAAGACACAGTTTGAAATATTAATGAGGTTTACCTTTTTATGTTTTTAACTTACTTTCTATCCAGTAATTCATTAGCCAAAGGATAGAAATGGAAGTAAAACATTTAGGAACTACTTAAAATCTTGCTGATTGGAGCTTCACCTACTTTATCCTGACCTTCTCTGTGGGTGAGGAAATATGGCCTCTCTTGCCTTTTATTGCAGGATGGTGAAAGCTGTATTTATAAAAAAATACTTTTATAGAGATAGGAATTTTAAAGTAACTGATTTTGAACCATGCACAAGTTTTAAATAATGCATTGAAAATAATTTGCACACAATTGATATAACAAAGCTCGGTAGTGGCAAGATAAGAAACCACCTTTTTCTGAAATCTCAGTGGAAAGACAAGAATGGAAATGATAGAAAGGCAGGAGGTGGTGGGATCAACAAACTTGAGAGACTTCAACTTGCATGACCTTGATATCCAAAGTCAGTGGCAAAGTCATTGTGCAAAGAGCAAGTGGCTGGTAATGGTGTAAGGAGATGGGCTCAGTGCAAAACAAGAGGAAAACGTGATGGGAAAAGAGGGGCAAGAGTGAGTGAAAACACTAGGCACAGCTGATTTTTATAGGCATCACTGCATGGTTTTCAGCAGCTGGCACAGCATACATGGACAACTGGTTTAATGCCCAGAAAATAGCTGACAAGGTAGGTATGGTAAAAGGTCAGGAGACAAAATAACTAAAGCGCATAGCTGGAAATACTGGTCAAGAGGCCCACACCAAGAAGGGTGGAAAGAGTGAATACCACAGAATGCCTAGAGAGAGTTATATTGAAAAAGGACTGGGTTTTAGGTGATCCATCAATTGGAATGAATGTGAAAGACACTTTTCAAATATGGAAAATACTACATCCTTCTGTATCCACTATCCTAGACACTATCCCTGGCCCAAAATGCAGTTGTTAACCTTAGTACATTCTCTTCCAGCTCAGAACCTATCCACGGTCTACTCTGAGTAATTCTACATCCTCAATTTTTCTTAACTGTATCCCCTCTTCTTCATAGCTATTGCCATTGGCATAGTGGTTAACATTACTGAAGTCTGTCAGAGGAACTTACATTTCAACTTTTTCTTTTTTTTTTTTTTTTTGGCCACTTATTGGCTAAGAGAACTTTGGTGAGATAATTCATCCCTCACCTTCAGCTTTTCCATCTGTAATACCTGCTCTTTTGAGCACGTGAATAAGATGATCCAAGTAATGTACCTAGCACTGTGCATGGCACCCAAGAAACGTTAACTATTTCATAAATAATTGGTAGCTATACTATTATTACTTCAGTTTTAGTTTACATCTCCATCTTTCCACTAGTGTACTGCAAAAGTTCATTAACTCGTCTTCCTGCCTCCTGGATGGACTTCCTCTCAAATTCATTTATCATGTGTTTCAAGGTGATGTCTATAAAACACAGGTTTTTTGTCACTTTTCTGTTTAAGAATCTTGTGATGGTTTCCTAATGTCCTTAGGTTAGAATTTGGATTTATTAACCGTGCCAATAAGGTTATTTAAAATCTGTCCTTTGTTCCTTCCCTACAACCTTTCTTACTCTTTATGCGGTTACCAGTTTGGGGTGTGTGTGTACGTATGTGTATGTATTTATATGTATACACACACTCATACATAAGGTCTCTTGAATTTCAGGTTCAAAACAGGAAGTTATAATGTTTCACTTCTTTCTCTCCTTTCATCTATCTCTATGTCAGTCTACCATTCAATTCTACCGCTGTAGCAAACCCTTTGGGGGTTGTGCCTGATTCAGAAAGACTCCCCTTAACTTACCCGCGGGTGTGGGATGCCAGAGACTTAACTTCACCACCTAACTTGGCATTCTTTGTTCCAGATTATTGGACCAGATGTGGACACTTGACCAAGCTGGATCAAGCAGAATCTTTTTCCTTTCCCGCTCTTACTCACTTGTTCTATTACCTTGAACTATTTCTAAAATAGGTTTTGAGAGCCACTTTCTCAAAGATGATGTAAAATTTCAGGGTGTCAGCAGTGCTATTCTGCCATGTAAACTGAATGAAGGAAAATGGGTCTGTTACAATGGTAAAGATATGCAGAGACAAAGAAGTTGTCCTAAAACTCATTTTTGCATTCATTCTAGCTCCCGTGTTGCACGAACAAGCAAGTTTGTGCCTGACCTGGATGCACTGGAGGGAGTGCATGAAATGAAATTCATACGAAATACAAAGGATTATGCTTAGAAAAGGAAAAAAAAATATTTTTTATAAAACCAAAGTAGAAAAGTGCTGGAGAGAAAATGAGAGAAGACCAAACCACCTGGGAAACAGGAGGTCACACAGGCAACCCACATTGTAGGAAATGGGAAGTACAAAGCAGGAAACTGACTTGGTGAAGGACATGTGGGACTGGAGTAGGAGGAGACAAATGTCCACCTTCTGTTCACCCCCATGGTCTCCTCCAGAGCTCAGGTTCAGTTTTGGGGTGCACTTGGATTCAAATGCTGATGTGTTCACCTTTAGAGAGGACTATACCTGAGAGACCTCTTGAAGCACAGACATGACTCATGAAGGGAGGGCCTCAGTTCTCAATGTGTGCATTTAATGAAAGACTAAGAATACTTGGGGGAGGTTTCTTAGGAGATGGAAAAATATGGAATTTGTATGAGAAGAGAATGGTCTTTTGCTTTCTTGTATCTTCATCTGTACTTTCATTGTGTTTTGCACTTTACTAAAAAGCTGTGAGAAAGTATTAGTCAATGTTGGCAAATGACCCCAATTATGTGGCACTGCACAAGTTTTATTTCTTGTTCATTGCAGGACCGTACAGATGGGCAGGAAAAAGGGGGAGTGGGCTGGAAGGAGGCCTCTGACCCATGTAGCCACTCAGGGACTCAGGCCCCTTCTTGTGGTGGCAGGCTCTTCTAGGTCCTCCGACCCAGCTCCTCTCCATTCCTTTGGCCAGTGCCCGGAGAAATACAAAAGAGGATTGCATGTACAAGGATTTATTTTCCATGTCTGGAAGTGGTGAATGCTATTTCCTCCCACACATTCCATCGTCAAGAACTCACACACACGACTATACCTAACCTCAACAGAGGCTGAAATTGAACTTCAGTTGTCTGCTCAAGAGGAAAAGGGATAATGGATTCATGAACAATTAGTGAATATTTGCCACTTGTATTGTACCATTTCACCCTTGCAATGACCACTCAAAATTAAAACGTGCAAATGCTATTGTTCTGATAACATAGTATATACGTGTATGGTAAGTAGGTATATGAGATACATCCCCATTTCCCCCACCTCATGGTAGAAAGTACTCTTTAATTGTGACTTTTTGTTTTACTCAGTCTATATACAAGGATACGAACTTTCTGACTATATTTTAGGCAGCCACTAACCACCAGTAGGAATCTAGTTTTCTTTCCAACTCTACACTGTCTCAACAATGATTAAAATTTACCCAAGACAGCAAGAAAGTCCGGTTCATATTCAGTGATCAGAGAAATGGTTGGACCAGAAAACTGTCAGTATCACCCTTTTGCATTTGGTTAAATTGTAGTTCTATTTTACCTTTACATAAGTCTCTGAACACCCTTTCCCTACGTGCTGGGGACTACCTACAAATCAGAACTACTTCAAGACCTATAAAGGCTATGGTGGTTTTGAGTCCTCAGGAGCAATAAAGTGTTTTGTTACCTGTATACATTTTCAGTCCGGTTTGGACCTCCACACCAAAGCCTAATGGAATACAGCAGTTTAAATGCCCATGACTCCAGGCAGGGTTCAAATACTAGGTTCTAGAATTTCTCAAGGTTTATCCTGTGCAATTCATGCTATTATTTGTGGTGTGTTTTTAACAACACCTCTATGTGTTACGAGTCTAAAACATTGCTAAGCATAGAGCAGAGGACGCAACTGGGTACTACCATGAACAGCATGAATTAATCCTAACCTAGTGTTAGAAGAAGCCATCCTTCCCCTTCCCACCACAACCAGTAAGTACAAAGCTTTGCTGTTTATTCCCTTTTAGTTTCAAATTCAGAAATAAATTACAGTGGTAGATAAATGGTAAGAAGAATCTTAGGGGTAGACTCCAAGGTAATCAAGTCAATAACATATTCTGAAGTTCCATCCAGAATAACTAGGAGGAAAATGAAATATGAACACATAGATTTCCATCAATTATTCTACATTTGAAAAATTAGTTTCATGAGTTGAGGTATTATTTTTCTGTTTCATTCAAATATGTGTTCATCCATTAGCTGGTTTTATATCAGCATTAGACGATCACCTAGTTTGATCATCACGCACCCAACAGCAACAAGGTAACCACAACTGAAAGAGTTATTACAAGAACATCAATAATATTTACCATTAAGAAATAATTTCTAGTCTTCTAGCACTTTTCACATTCCAATACACCAAGATCACAGAGGTAGTCAGCATTGTAAGTAAGGGGTTTTCTTCATCAGGTGCTTCCGCAAACTCAAAGTAATATAAAGTTTCTTGACAGTGACTTTTGCCAACTTCAAGTTATTCCAACTCTGATCAACGCACATTACAGAATTGACTTGAAAACAATACACCCGAGCTCCTCTACCTCCATTCCAGATTCTACCAAATCTAACACATGCCTTCTCTCCTACCTGAGGTGCCACTTCTTGGCATCCTAGGAAGGCGGCTCAGAAGACATCACATTTCAACATTAGGAATTCTAGCTCAGAAGCACTGTACAAAAATTTTTAGATACACAAATAAAGCTGATTCTTTCAACTCTAACACAGCAGCAAGAAGCAAAACCAGTTAACTCATACAACGTTACTGTAATTCAAAGCCCCCTTTCTCCATTTTTCTGGCCTGCACATCCCTCTTCCATTGTGGCCCCTTCCCTTTTTGTCATTGCTGTTTCCATACCCAATATTGGTATTGTATCTTCTGTTTGAACATATTTTATGTTCCTAATTATAGTGAGGAGTGAGGGTGGAATATTCTTTTATGAGAGGCATTTACTTTTCCCCCACAAGTAATGACTTCACTCCAAGTAGTAATTTTTGTATTATGGGCCTTATATTAAATGATGTATGAGGGATGGCTCCTCTTGGGGAAGATGTCCTGTGATTATAGCCCTCCAAAAAATAAAATTGTTCAAGTAAACACAAAGTTGGGTAAGGTCGTATCCAGAGAAATTATCTGTAGCAGCAAATAGGTGTCATTGGTCAAGACAGGGGCCCAGAGTGCAGAGGAGACCGAAAAGATGATGGCCATGCCCCCCTGCAAGGTTGGTTCCACAGACGAATTCTACCACAAAGTTCTCTAAGTAACCAAACTCAGAACTGTCTGCAGGTAGTTTTTTACCTTAAAGGAAGGGCTTCTCTTAGTTCTTTCACTCCATGTCCTGCTCTTTCCTTCTGTCTCTTATGGCTAAGAGAAAGGACTGGAAAGAGAGGTATCAACCAAAGTAACAACAAAAAGCAAAACACGTTTTTGCCCTTGTTTACCCTCCCCTAGTAGCCTAAAAGAAAACTATGTGCTCCATCATACAATGACCTAAGCTATTGACACACTTTCCTAAAATAAGTCAATGAGCCTATAGACCAACTCACTGAAGTATTTGTTGGATTCTAATAAATACCTTGGGGTTTTGGGGGTAGATTCCCATGATTCATTGCTTACGTACAACACCCAGTGCTCATCTGGGGGAAAAAATGGAAACTTTTCTAAATGATATAAAGTAATCTTTCTTGAATAAAATAAATTGTACCCAATTCACCTGTTGCTTAAATAAGGATTTAAGTGTTTTTTAAAGCTGTATACAATTTACCTAGCATATATTGTACATGGCTTTGGATTGGAAGTTTCTCAACCATTTGTAGACAAGGCAAGGCATGGTATGAAACTATGACAAAGCAGACTGAAAGGGCTGCTATGTGCACATGGTTGTGTATGTATGTTCATGCATGAGTGCAAGAGAAAGAGCAAGACAGGCATAGAGCTAAAGCTGGAGTGAGCAAGAAAGCACAAATAAAGACACTTGAAGAAAACAAGAGCAGCAGTTCTTGGAAAAACATTTACGATTTAAAGGACTCACATTGTGGCAAAAACAGCCCTTTCTTCATTAAAACAAAGTGAAATTCAATGAGAGACATGGCCCCATAGAGCGAAGCAAGACCCAAACCAGAACATCAATGTATCAACAAGTATGTTGGTAAGGTGGAGGTGTCCTTGGACCATAGAGAGAAGACCTGGAAGGAATGAGAAGGCACAGCTTTCCCAAGGAAAGACGTGATACTCAAACCCAAGCCATTCTTTCTTTCATTACCTTGTGTATGCGATTTAGTCACCCACATGTGGAAGATCAAATGCTATTTCATTCGTGTGAGTGAATGGGCAAGAGTTAAAAAGATTTGCTCATTAAATAGTCCAATCAGCATGCTGTATCAGTTATTATAGGTGTATTAAGCCTTCCTTTGCCATTTCAGGGTGATTCCTCTTCTGCATTAAAAAGATGTCAATAATTCTCCCCCACATCTCTCTGAAGGCAGAGAACATACTTTATAGTTTTCTCTAACTGTTGCAATGTTCAAAATGGTGTGAAAATTTCTTAAATAAGCCAGTTCCTTTGATTAAATCAGGATATACCTCTAGTTGCTAAATCAAGTATTCTCTAAAAAGGGACTTGTAGGTAATAACATTTAAAGAAGTATTTATTTTTAGTACAGTTCAAGTTTATTACACAATTCATTAAAATAAGACAATATTTATAGAGTGAGGCAGGCAGATCCTTTCCCAGTGCAAAGCAGAAAATACTACAGTGCAGTAATAATGAAAGCTACAATTAAGTGTCCTACTAACTAGGATGCAGGCACTTTGCCAAACACTTTATTACACATCAATTCAGTGAACCCTTATGACAATGAATGAGGTGAAGACTCTCTGATCTTTTCCAAAGGAGGACACAGAGCCAGAGCTTAAGTGACTCGCCCAAGATCTCACAGGTGCTTCATGACAAACAAAGCCAAAGTTGGCCTGATTCCAAAGCCAATGGTTTCAAACATTATTTGTCAGGAATCCATGTTATTTTTCCTTCTCATTGAAGCTTCACAGAGTTAAAGAGTAATTGCTACCATATGCTAATTTCATGCACAGTAATTTGAAACGGATATAAAAAAATCATGATAATGCTGCTATTTTACACTTCTACCTTTCAAAGCCGTTCAGAGTATTCATAACTTCATGTTTATACAGCTTTAGCCAAGTCAAAAAGGTGCCTCATTTAACCATGAATTTGCAACTTATGCAAAAATCCTACATGCTCCAAGGGGGGGGGGAGGGGATGCAATGGTTGAGAAAAAAATGCAATAGCTAGAACACAAATATTCCATTTTCCATAGAACTGCCACATTTCTTGTGTACATTTCTCCAGCAGCTGTTGTTTACGAAGGTGCTACTGGTCACACTGAAAATGTGGCAGTTCTGTCCTATTAACAAGTATTTTTACCTGAATAATTCCTGCTGTTCTTTTGAAACTGAAATTAATTCATATTGCTTTCCCTCGTTTCCCCCAAAACTTACCAGCTTTTTTTTTTTTTTTTTTTTTTAAAGCAGAGAACAACTGTGTGTGCTGGTGCTGAACCAAGCACATTTGTAAAGAGCGATTTTATTTTTCTAGCACAAGCTATACCAAGAAATGGGATAATGGTACTGAATATACAATCAATACATATTCAAATGGAATCAGTTTATTTTGCGTTTAAAAATGTATCCCCTCAAGATGGGCTGAGTTGTGATATTCACCATCTATTGCTAATGGTATCAAATCATTAATGACTGGCTTCATGCTTCCTCTGAACAAGAGTTTCATATAACTCAGACTAGAATGGCCACACTGATTTAATCACCCATTCTCGGCCCCAAGAGAGGATGCTTGCTTATACGCATACTGGTGTACAAGAGCAGTAAGGAGCAAGACATCGGAAGTAGTGTGCTCTGGGTTCAGATCTCAGTCCAGTCCTTTTCCAGGTGAAGCTTAAACTCACTACCAAGCTTATGCATTCTCAACAGAAGTGGGAGAATATTAACCATTTCAGAGGCAGAGTCATTGCACTGTCCTACATCCAGAGCTGCATAGAGGTCATAGTTTGTATCAATGGGGACTTTGTAGATTTGTACAGTGAGCAACCCGAACATACAAAGCCTGCTGAGGGGTTGTGGGGATTCAAACCATTATGTGTCTAAAATAGCCTAGCCCCTAGTATGTATTAAGTTCCCAGGGAATGCTAGCTTTTTATTAACTTGGTGTGTATTATCTATTGCTTCTAGTTACACATTCTAATATTTAAAAGACTTAAGTACTATGGTCCATGTTTCATCTGATTCCCCTATCAAGGGGATTTTTTTAAGTTTTTTGAGTTAAGTACTCTTTCTATCTTTTTAGATAAACTGTCTTTGCAAATTTCATTTCTCTTACCATGATTTATCAGGTCTCTGAAGAGGTCTGAAGAATTCAAGATGCCCTCAAATGCACTATGTAAAAATTCCCCCTAAACCTCAATATACTAATGCATTTGGAGAAGTGAGTTTGGAGCCAGACTGGGTCAAATCCAGCTCTATTTTTAGCTCTTTCATTTCTCCAAGTTCATCTGTTAAGCCTCAGTTTTCTCATTTGTACATTGGGGAGAATAATTCTTACCACAGAACGTTATTGGGGCTGCTGAGGAAGACAATGCATAGTGAAGTGTTTAGCAAAAGCCTGGCTCATGGGTGATACTGAACCAACCACCACTACATTATTACTAGCTGCTAGTCTGTATCTCTCAGCCACTGGCAGAGGGATATTAGATCCAGAAGCCTCTTAAACTTCAAGTCATGCCACAGGAATGTTGCCCCATGAACTCAGCAGGGTTCAGAATTCTTAGAAAGATAATCAGCAGGGCATTGTTCTAGGTCTATCTTTGTTATTGTGGAGACCTGCTCAGCATACTGATTCTATAAACCTTAGCAGCTTCATCTGTAAAACATGGCGATTAGATTCAGGGATGTCGAAAGAGGTCTCTTGAAGTACAGGCTTCTCTGATTTAAATACAAGGTAAAATAGGCTTAACTTTTGTTAGGATTTTTCTCTTTTTAGTTACCTCTTTTAGAGTTTGGATGTTACACATGTAGCCATCCCTGCTCAATGTTCACAGCACATTTTGTTGATGGGTCTAGCTATTCTTTTTACTGAGCTTGGAAGAGACTTCAGAATCCTACTCAACACAGTATACCAATGTGTTGAGCCACTATCAACCCTTTGGCTTTTGATTTTAAGAACTTCACATATTTGCAATCTTAAGTACTTAGAACTGTCTTTTGTAGTAGCCCCGTATTTTTTTCTTGTCACTACACTTAATTTTTTGTAACTTGCTAACCATTGAATGGATTCTCAGTTTGGGCAAATTTACATGTAAGGTACCTAATTCTTTTAAAAAAATAAAATTTTCAGCCCTTCTCTATTCCTCCCACTGTGTGTTTCTAAGCAATGTGGAGAGGGGGGTAAGCCACTGAATAGGCAACTGTAGCTGTAGTGTTCGAAGCACAATGGCACTTAGAAAATCAGGGGCTAGGTAGATGGGTGGAAAAGACATGCAACTAATTCTGGAAATTAAATAATTGTTTCTAGAAAAGGCCATGGGCAAGAATGTTCTAACGTAGGGAGGGGTGCACCCAAAACCTGATGGAGAGACAGATACTATGGCCTGGTTGGGAAAGGTTAGATCATTCAGAACAGCCAAGCATACCATAGAGTGGACTGGGAATATGGGAGACACAAAATGAGAAGGTGATCAGAAGGCATGATGTTTAAAAAAAAAAAAAAAAAAAAAAAAAAAGAAAGAAAAAGAAATTCACTACTTTGATTCAAGAGAGAACTTTAAAGGTAAAGACATAAACAAAAAACACCCCCGCCACCACCACCCTGGGCTGGGGGACAGTAATGGTAAAAGGAATATTAGGGAAAATAGCTCTTTATGTCAAATTATTTCATATAAATAAAGTCTCATATAATGAGAAAAAGGGCAGAGGAGAAATTCCCCTCTATAGCATTTGGAGTTAGGTTTATTGTCCTGTCCACGATAAAGGCAAATACCAGAGCACTTGTACCCTAAACGTGACAGCAATTAATATACTTAGAGCTTCTCAAGATTTATTTTTCGGTGTTACATAACCCAAATCATAACATCTTGGAATGGTGCTTATGCCAACAGATTATAGGCACATAGCATTAAAGAATGAGAATTCCACTTGGTTGACTCAAATTTATCTATGGATATGCCCAAATATGCCAGGCACTGTGGTAAATGATGGAAATAAGGCCATGAACGAATTAAAATGCCTTCAAAGGGCTTCTCATCTAGCCTATAGACATACATCAACTGTTGAGACAAGCACTTACAAGGAAAAGTTATGTATAGAAAGAGGATCATATGAAAGGACACTTTAAAAAGCAGGACTCAGGGAGGCTGTAGAAGTTTAACACATTCTGAGTCCTAAAAGGCCAAGAAGAAAAATAAGGGGACAGAGCCCCAGGTTTCTCAAGTGGTAAGACACGGGGCACCCTGTGGGGGCATTTTTGTTTGCTTTAACTAGTGGGGAGGGGATGCTCCTAGCACCTAACCTAGAGCCCAGAATTGATAAATATCCTGGGATGTATAGGTCAGCTTCCTCTAACTGAGAATTATCTGGCCCAAGTGTCAGTAGTATCAAGGTGAGAAGCTGAGCTAGAGTGAACAGCATCTCTGCCTCAGGCCTCACAGCGGCAAGAACCAGGCAAAGGTGCAAACTGAAGGAAGGTCAGGGGCTGCACTGAGGCAGGAGCATGAGCTGAGGTCCCAATATGGCAAGGACCACATCATGTCTCACAGGTACAGAGTTTGGGTGGTTGTTTTGCCTAAGGCAGTGATGAGCCTCCTGAGGTATTTAAGCAGGACAGCCACAGGCTGATTCCCTTAAAATTTACTGGCATGTGAGTGAGATGTAAGGAAAAAAGGTGAAAAGTGAGGTAAGAACCCAGAGAGGCATCAAGAGGAGACTGGGATGCTAAATATTAGCAAGGCCTCGGCATTAATGCAAACATTTGTAATCACAGAGCAATTCATCATTTTAGCTTAGGAAGTTTTATCCACCTTCTTTCAGAACAATACCGCCTAATCTTTGCCCCATCTGTTTTCCTATTTCTGTTGATTTGTATCAACATATATGGAGTACTTTCATGTAAATAAAGGGGAGGGTCACCATTTTGGATACAGATGAGGAAGTCAGCTCCTGATGGTACAGTATGAACATGCTAAGCATTAAAAGGTTAAGATAAAAGATGTGGTAAGAAATGACAGGAGATTATATTGTACTCTTCCATAGATGATTAAGAGAAGCAATTAAACTACTCTTGCTCTGTGTATTTCAAGAGTCATCTCAAGTTTTAACCTTATTTTACTTTGGCTTTCCTATCTCAGCTGGCTCTGATATGAGTAGGTGGATGGGGAATTTGTGTGTTTAATTGGTTTTCTTTTTTCCTCCCTCCTCCAGAAACACAGGTATTCCTCAAAAACCAGTCACAGATAATCAAATCTAGATAGCAACTTCCCAAATTCTAACCCTTTAATACACCTCTCATGATCATTGCCAGTTCACTTATCACCTGAATTCTTAATATTTTTCTGTAAATACATTTTTTAATCACTGTTCTAGATAGAAAATCCATTTAACTAGACATAAATACAAGTTAGATTAAAAAACACAATTTAAGGGACTCAACACAATGTGGGGAAATTCAAGCTAACTATTCTTGTCAGATAAAGAGACCAACAGGAAGCTACTGCATTAAAAAAAAATCAAATTCACAGATTTTAGAGAAGTATTCACGTCTATCATCAAACAGAAGCTTCCCTAATGGCCAAGAATCGGCAATCTGGTCTGGCAATTGTTTTTGTACAAATGGTGAGCTAAGAATGATTTTTATGTTTAAATGGCTAGGGAAAAAATCCGAGTAAGATTAGTATTAAATGACATATAAAAATTACATGAAACTCTAGTCTCAGTGTTTATAAAAAAAAAAAAAAGGTTTATTTGGAGTCACAGCTATCATTTATTGTGCTGTATCATACTATCTACAGCTGGGTTCTTTTTAAAATGGCTGAGCTGAAGAGCAGTTACAGAGACTGTATGGCCTGCAAAGCTTAAGGTATTTACTATCTAGTTTTTTTAAAATAAAAAGTTCGTTCCCTCTCCTGTGTGATCCACATCAGGCACTCTACCTAAAATTACTGTGTACCACCTGTGGTATATATAGCTCTAACACTGGAAAATTCTGTCCTGTGAATGAACATTGCTAAAGACTGGGGTTTTGCATGCCACACAAAAAGCAATAAAGCTCCAGAGAAGTGGGTATCCCTTTGGTAAATGACAACATCAAAAGCAAGAGTAGATAAATATTACACAATAATATACAGAACGTATCCAAATTTCTGGCTTTTAGATGCAGACTGACTGGAAAAATGAATAGAAATAAGTTTGGTGACTGTTCCTGTTTGTGTACAAACAGGCTATTTATCTACTTGTGAGAATGATGATGGGTTTTTTCCTCCTTATAAACAGTGAAATCCATTCTGATGAACACAGTGATAACACGGTAAAGTCTCAACTTCTATACTTAGTTTCACTTAATGCACTTACCACAGCTAATGAGAGCTATTCGTGCACACCTTGAAATTTAAAAAAATGTCCTAATTCTCCAAAGTGTGGGGAATGAAAAAAATGATTAGCAAGCTCTGTCTACACCAACAAGGTTACCACCACCAACTCATTTAAAGCACAACATACTAAGTAAGCAAAGCAATGACAGACTGAATAAGTGCATCATGATAACTTCTCTGAAGAAAACAACACTGTGCTGTTATATAAAAGCAGTCAGGGGCACAATATGCTGCTAATTTATCAAAGCTAAGTACAAAAAATAAAGCTGAGTCACCTTAGACCTGCGGAAAGTGATACTCCCCTGTTGAGTGGAAACCTCCGAATCTTGGGCATGCTGTGCAAAAGAATCACCACCTTTTATAGCTTTTAAAAGCCTGATTCCCAGGCCCCGCCCCCAATTAACCAGCACCAGGGTTTAGTAAAGATGCTCAGATGATGCCAATCAGCAGCCACAGCTGGGCACCATTGCTAGCCAACGATCCTACTGTGGGCCCCGCTGCTTGCAAGATGTTAAATGGGCTCACTTGGGATGAGAAATTGAGTTGATCAGGTGCACATGAGGTGGAATGAACAAAAGTAATTCTAGGAGGATATCACTTGAGAAGGCTGATGGGTTTGCAGATCTCTGAGAATACTAAAATTTTAACTTGAGGTTTATAGTACCTGTCTAAAAATCTTAAGTTAATGGAATGTAAAAAGTTCATCCAACTAATTAGTCTGTTCTGTTTCCATGACTTAAGTTATTTTTAAAAGTTAAAAGGAATGATTATGCCAGGTTCCTTGAATTCCTCCTTAAGCTAAATCTTTGGGGGAACAGGAACTGGGAGTAAAGGATATTCCCATAAGTGACAAGCTGTCACACATGGCGATGATAGCAGTGCTGCCCTAGTCAGTACACTTTGAGATATAAATCAAACAAAAGGCATTGAAGGCTATCTGCATATTGGTTTTGGTGCTGAGTACAGAATCATCTGAGCTATGTTTCTTCCACCATCATCCCCAGATCCCTTCACCCTGACTCGTGCTTAATAACCCTTGCATTAATCAGCATGGGTTTTGCCCAGAAGCTTCTTAAAAGGCAGATGACAGGGGGAGGAGCATCAGTTGTTAGCATATGACAGTTACCCAGTTCTCCAGCAACAATTCCTCAGTTTACCCATTGAGACTAATCCTTAGGAGATTAATTTTTGAGTCCTCTGAATCAAGCCCAATTTTTGCTTCTAGGAATCCAGTCTGTCTTCCAGGAAAATTATGCAAGTATTTAAAATTCTCTTAAAAACTGAGAACAAACTGAGGGTTGATGGGGGTGGGAGGGAGGGGAGGGTGGGTGATGGGTATTGAGGAAGGCACCTGTTGGGATGAGCACTGGGTGTTGTATGGAAACGAATTTGACAATAAATTTCATATTTAAAAAATAAAAATTCATTTATTAAAACTTCTAATTTCATAGAGCAAATGTCAAATAAAATTTGGCAGAGGGATTTTTTTAGCATGAAAAGTCTCATTATTCTCACTTTTTCTGCACCCCATCAAACACCTTTGGCCAATGCCTCTCTTAACCAACGGGGACAAGATTTCTCACACTTTGGAGACTTAGTAGGGCATTTTCTGGCAGTGGAATGGTATGAATTAATATTCCTGGAGGCTATGATTTTGCATATATGGAGCACCATCTACACAAAATGCCAGGCACACTATCCTGACAGCTCATCACAAACCCATGAGTTAGACAATATTATCCATGAGTTAGACAATATTATCCCTAATTACAGATGAAAGAGCTGAGCCCCACAAAGGCTATGTAAAATGCCTCATATAATCAGTGGTCATTCTATGATTCATACCCAGGCTGCCTGACTGTAAAATATGGGCTCCCAATCTCTATACTGCCAACTGGATACATGCAGGGCAACCAAGCAGCACTTCTGGGTA
Source organism: Panthera uncia (assembly GCF_023721935.1). Classification (NCBI taxonomy): domain Eukaryota; kingdom Metazoa; phylum Chordata; class Mammalia; order Carnivora; family Felidae; genus Panthera; species Panthera uncia. The sequence continues at coordinate 95,658,638 of NW_026057577.1, forward strand.
CCAATGGAAGATCTCACAATAGCATCATTCCCAGCACAAATGGCTCTGTCATACTAGAGGCTATCTGCCACAATGCTATGGTATAATGATGCCATTGTAGAAGAAAACCCAAGGTCATTTGACAAACTCTCAGCAGTTCACCATTTTCTTTGTTAACCTATTGATCTTTTTCTTGGGGAGGAAGCATGTGACTAGATAGCAGGTATTTCTACCATATCCCAAACCGGTTATGGATAAATACAATTGTTTCTACCAGAAACACACAAACAAATTGGATAAGCTTTTGAGGAATATACTTTAAAAATCATGGGTACATAATTAATTGCTTGCAACTCAGGAAATGTGGTTTAAGTGATGCTGACAATGAAGTTCTGCCTTCAGTAATATTCCCCATGGGAGTAATTCTCATATATTGGTCTAGGCACTGGTTGTGTCCAGTCACTAAGATGCTTATTAAAAATGCAGATTCCTAAGGTTCACCCAAACTGAATCAGACTATCCAGGGGTGATGATCTGGAAACTGTGTTTCCAACAAAGCCCAAGTGATGGTAGTATATAGCCAGAATTAGGAACTAATTCACTAAGTTAGAGTGAATAGGGACAATTGCCTCGCACCAATCCATTTGACTTTTTAATAAATATTTACTGAGCGAATACTGCCTGCCAAGCACTGTGGAACTTGGAGAACAGGCTGTGAACAGGGCAGATGAGGTTCATCATATGGAGTTTACGATCCAGTGATGGGCAACAGCAGTAAGCAAGTAGATATATGCATAAATGAGATAATTTCAGGTGTGGCATTACAGGCTGGTAAAACGGGAAAGAATATGGTGGTGAATCAAGGAGGTAGATGATTAGATAGAAAATAAAGGCAGAGAGTGAAGAAAGAGGCATCCCACTTTCCCAAATGGTACTAGAAAAATAGCCCAGACATTAACCATGCAGGCAGTTTCAAATTTCATATCCCCAGCAGTTAGAAATTAGGACAGATCAGTCATTGCTTATCACATACCTGAGGCAAGGACAATGTCTTGGGGACAGATGGTTTGACACTAGGCCTGAAGTGCCTCAGCCTATAATCTTTCCTCTGGCTGTGGGGCTCCACCCCTGTAATCTCCCCAGAGACCTCCCCGGAAACCCCTAGTTTTTCCATCCACCAGGAACCACTACATCTCTGCCTAGATGTGGGGGACTTAGGGTTTGAACCAAGTTCTGTTTGATTGCAATGACCATGCTCTTTCTAAAAACTGTAAGATGAAATAGAGGATTAATATTTGGTGGGGGTTATTGGTGGTTGGGCAGCACAAGAGGGTTGAAGAAATGGGATACAACAGAAAACTCTTGGCCCATGTCCTCAGCTCCATGGTCATTCACACTATTCACTTTAAACTGATCTTCACCAGGTAAAATGTCTGCTGATGGAAGACACAGTGTGACTTCCTCAGGCCTCCACTTCCGTGTCTGGCTCTGTTTACTTCCTTCTCTTGAGCCTTTCCAGAAAAAAAAAAAAGAAGGAAATGTTCTTAATTTTTCTAGTTCTTAGTTTTTCCACCTATAAGTGAAGATGTAGTGAAAGCATATCTGTAGTCAGAGGACTAATAATTCTTATAAATTTTGCAATTGAAAAGAGGAGAGATGATGCCATAGGTAGATGAAGGTAGGGGAGAATATAAATCACAAGGGCATGAGATTGAATGGCTATGGAATAAATAACTTTTTCCAGTGGATCCCAGTGTGTAGGACACTGGCCACTCATGAAAAGATAGTAGGTGTGATAAAGTGTCCAATAGCTTTGAGTCTCTATAACATTCCCACTGGAAATAACTTGTTTCCAATTTTCCATCAACCTTTCTGAGTACATTAAGAAGACTCAGTTTGTTGCTAGCATTTATATATATATATATATATATATATATATATATATATATATAACTTAAACATTGTATCTATACATAAAATTCTACTTGTTATTCTGGTGTTCCATTCTGAATAGTGATAAAATGTTTTCATTTCAAGTATATTTAAGTTAAAAGGGAGAAATGAATTTAAATAAAGATCAAGCAAATAAATTATAGGTGGTATAGATGTGGCTAAAATGGTGATGGAAAATGGCTGAAGTTTGGTAAATGCTATCTAGCACAATCTCCTTTCTTTACAGGTAAAAAACCCTTAGGTCCAGAGAACTGAACTAAGTCACAGCCACACAACCAAGATATCAACTGACAATTTAGTACAGATTTGCTAGTAAGTCTTTCCCAAATAAGTACAGTACAGTATCTGTCAGAATTCAGAAACTTTCTAGCAAATCTGTTCTGTATACCAACTCAGGAAAAACAGAGAAAGAATAGGTGTAAACCCTCCATCTGTCCTTTCTAGTTGTGGGCCAATAAAAAGTCACCAGATGTATCTAGGGGCGCCTGGGTAGCTCAGCCGGTTAAGCATCCAACTTCAGCTCAGGTCATGATCTCGTGGTTCATGGGTTCAAGCCCAGTGTTGGGCTCTATGCTGACAGCTTGGAGCCTGGAGCCTGCTTTTGATTCTGTCTCATTCTCTCTCTGCCCCTCCCATGTTCGCTGTCTCTCTCTCTTAAAAAATAAATAAAATAATAAATAAACTTAAAAAATATTTTAAAAAAGTCATCAGACTTATCTAAGCTTTATTTTCCTCATTTGTTTAAAACAAAGAAACCAACCAACAATGCCAATACAAGCATAACAACACTTACCTTGGAAAGCTGTAAAAATTAAGGCATGTGACAATGTAAGGGCCTGGCACACAGAAAGTGACCATATAATGCAACATTCAGTTCTTTCCTCCTGCCCCTCAAAATATGTTTTGAGATTTGAATGTCTGGAAAGCATGTATTCCTTCCTAATTTCCACTTCTCTCATGCCAAGATGATTTTTTCCATTCAAATAAGAGGTGGGGTTCCCAGGTTCATGGGCCAAGAATTGTGTTACACCTGAGGGACACTTTTTACAGAAAGAAAATTAGTAAATTATTTAGTAAAAAGAAAAAAAAAACTGAGAGTTTTTTTTTGTTTGTTTTTGCTTTTTCTTTTTTTGAGAGAGAGAGAGCTTAAATTGGGGAGAGGGGCAGAGGGCAGAGGAAGAGAGAGAGAATCTTAAGCAGGCTCCCTGCTGACTCTGGGCTTGATCCCATGATCCTGGGGTGATGACCTGAACCAAAATCAAGAGTTAGATGCTCAACCTGAGCCCACCCAGGTGCCCCCACTGAGAGATTTTAAAAAGAGCAGATGAATAGGTAAGAACTGAGTTAAGCACTTTTCTCTTTCTGAAGACCAATAGAATTTAATTAGAACAGGACCCACTTCTCCAAATATGCTAACCCTCTGCTGGAGACCAGTGAAGAAACTGGGTGGGGGGGGGGGTGGAGATCATTTAAAACATCCCGTTTTCTTCTTTAAAAGATCTCTAGAGGGGCACCCAGGTGGTTCAGTTGATTGGGCATCTGACTCTTGATTTCAGCTCAGGTCATGATCTCATGTTTCATGAGACTGAGCCCCACATCAGGTTCTGTGCTGACAGCTCAGAGCCCACTTGGGATTCTGTGTTTTCCCCTCTCTCTGTCCTTCTTTCACTCATACTCTCATGCTCTCTCTCAAAATCAATAAATAAACTTAAAAAAAAAAGATCTACAGAGATAATTAAATAAATGCAGTGGTCATCTCAACTTTCTTTGTCATTGCCTGTGTGGATGTTTGTGGGGACCATGAAAATGTGCCCCTCACATCTCCTGCTGTGGGAACAGAGGTGACGAGAGCCACAGTTGCTGTCCCGTTGGGATCCACCACTGTATCTGTGCTGAGGCCAGGCTTCCCACAGCCTGCTCCTAGTCACTGACTAAACACAGTGGAGAAACTAACTCGAGTCCATTTCTGCAGGATGCAAGTAAGCTCTGATAGGCAACTTTGGCCTGTGGACTCTTCACTGTCCTGGTTGACACTCTTCTAGAATATGCTGCTGTCCGGGGCTCTTCTTCCCAATCCTGGTTCCTTCCCACTCTCCTGCCACTGGTGTCAGACTCATATTGCCATCTGAAGGCTCTCCCCACTTCTACACCTGTGCTTCAGCCTTCACAGGTGTCCCCCTACCCCTCCCCCCACCACCAAATTTCTTGCATATCTAATCCTGTCTTAGTGTCTGCTTCTCAGAGGACCCAAAATACACAACATTGTTCCAAAAGTTTAACTACTGCCAAACAGATAACTCTGCCCACGCTTTAAAATGAGTAACTAGCTGGGGATTCAGACATGTCCCATTGGTTACAATAGAAAGGGAAAAAATGTTCTGTTAGCATTTTGTGTAAACTTATGACCACATTTAATCACCCAAAGTGTACCTTCACTGACTACCAGATGTGTCATTAACCATTTCTGAAAAAAGTGAAATAAAATCACCCAGCATGAGAATGCTGTGGAATAAGTCAATACTAACAGATGGTGTTTATTTTGTCACTGCTTGTGTTAAAAAAATTACCACCTAGTTCCATCAAATCCATTTCTTTAAGGTGGAAGCTTTATGTAAAAACTGCTACAGAAAATGCAATATTTTATCAGCTGTCATTGAGTTCCTTAAAATATGAGCACTTGTTTTCATGGTTTTCAGTTTTCTAGGACATGGTGCAATACGCAGGAGATGGGTTTGTATAAATCTGACACGATGGAGTATTTTGCCAGCAGCTCTGTCTTGCAACATGCAATCTGTTTTGTTTTTCAAACAAAGTTGGGACATGAGTCAGTTGGAACACAAGTGTTTCCAGGATCAAGATAGAAATTCCTCAATTAAACAACCTTCTGCAGTGTGATATAGTCTACATAACCAACAAAAGGGGACCATTTAAATACATTATCCCATGCTCATTTTAGACAGAGTCACAAGGAGAATCATGAAAAATGAGGAGTTAGAAGACTATGTAACAACAAGGAAAGTTCACAACCCATAAAGTGAAAAAAATCATCATACAATAAGTAAAATATGATGCCATTTTTCTTTCAAAATACATACACTGAGAAGTAGTCCAACAGGGTGGCTAGGAGAGGTAATACTGAGCCAGGCTGTGTGAGTGTAAATCCGGGCTCTGCCCCTCTCTCTCGCTACCTTTATAACCTTGCTGAAGTCACTTGACCTGTCTCTATCCCAGGTTCTCCACGCATCAAGGGTGATAATAAGAGTGTCCATATTTCATGGGGCTCTTTAGAAGATTAAATGTAAAATTTTTTAAAGTGCCCAGCACAGCATGTCATACAAATATTATTGTTATTATTTTAATTTTTACTACATATAATTGTAGAGAAAGTCTTGGAAGCATATCTCACAATGTTGATAGTGACTCTTGCTAAACAATAAGATTGCAGATGATTTTCAAGTGTGTTTTTTTTTTTTTTTTTTTTGTCTTGGCTTATTTGTTTAATCTAATGTTTTGTCACACATCCCAAGATATACCATTTGGAAAGGAAAGGAGAGAAAGGGAGAAGAAGGAGGAAAATTCTCACATGTTTTTGCCCTACCAAATTCTGCTATTATAAAAAGTGTGTAATTGGCTAAAGTGGTTTATTTTTTTTTTTTTAAGTCTTAAACTCAAAGTACCTTGATCATTTAGAATTTCTCTTTAAATACCTTAACTGAAACTTCGGTGAACTCTCAACCTCAGTGCTAGCACACTTAGTGAACAAAATCACATATCAGTCAATGCGATGATGGAACAAAATGAAAACACTAGGTAAACAGAGAGAGTGTGTCTCCCTGATAATAAGTTGGAGGATCAGTGTACTCCCTTGCCGATGCTTCCATTTCACCCTTCCCCACTTTATAATGGCAGCTGAGCCTTGTCATTTTCTTTCAGAAAACAGTGGTCTCTGTAGCCTTTCTGCATATGTACTGACAATTATACTGAATGAACATATTGGTTATATATGCTTATATGCTCTAAATAAGTAAATACAATTAAATGTTACATACGTGCCATTTGATTTAAAACAGCAGACTTAAAGAAATCAAACTTTGTTTCTTGATACCCTGTAGTACACCTGAGTCAATTGGCTCTGAGGTTAGCAGAGAACACATCACTAAAGCTCAATAGCAAAGTAGCAAATGAAAAAATTAAAGCTGAGATACCACTACCGCCATGCTCTAGGTATCCTTTTTGTTACATGTGTCTGACGACATGTTCTAAGACATTTGACAACAGATTTTTCAACAAGTAGGAATCTGGTGATGAGACTGGGAGTGTTCTAGAATCTGGCTTTGTCTCTTTCCCCCAGAATTTCAACAGGTCTTTGGCAAATGGGAAGTGGGGCTTCTAAGCTGAGAGACCTCTCATGTACCAACAGGTCTTAAGCTTCACTTGTTAAGGTTTAATATCTAAGTTAATGTCTAATATCTTTAATATCTAATATCTTTAATATATAATGCACCAGTTCCTTTTAATGGCTCCAGAGTTCCAGCAAAGTTAAGTGATGGACAAATTGTACTTTTTTCTTAATCTTAATAGTTAGGTTGTCCTTCAAGAAAATTCCAGAACACATCTCTGAACATCACCTCATTCCATGAGATTGGCCCTTGTGATACTGAATGAAGTTACCATAGAAACTCATCAAGTCCCACTTATGCCAAGACTTGCCTCCCTTTTCTACTCTGTAAACATGTTTCCATTTTTAAAGCCCTCGCTCAATCAAAGTGACTGCTGTGCAGAACTACCTGGAGAAAATAGGCCCTCCACATAAACATGCAGCAACCTTTGGGCTATGATGCCTGAGAGGAAATAAATCTTAACAAATGTGCTACAGCTCCTTTAAACACTTAAGTCATAAAGACATGCATCATTATTCACCCAAGATAGCAGACTTTTCCATCTCTAATCTAAAACATTAAGGATAAGAAAAGTCAGGCTCTACATAAAACCTGTTTTTTTGGCTATTAAAGCATGAAGTTGCATTGCTTAGGCATTTAATAAGGAGTTGCCCTACACTTCTCACATGAATATACTCAATGTGTCCTTATAAAGATGTCGTTTGTCATGGGATGGATAAGTGGACTGTGGCAAATAGTAGTAAGTGATCAATAAATTCCAAGTCTTATTATGAGTCAGGAACTATTCTAAATGCTTTAATGCATTATCTTGTTTAATCTTTACATCAATTGTATGAGAAAAATAGATTTATTATTCCCATTTTATAGATGAGGAAATTTGATGCTAAAAGGTGTTAAGTGACTTGCTCAAGGTACTACTACTACTGATGGCCATGCTAGATTAGAACTCAGGTTATCGCATTCCACCAGCTGATATTATCTGGTTCTACAAGTGGGTTAACCAATCATAACACTCTGTTGAAAATCCTAATGGGTGCTCTTATCCAGCTGTTGTGTTCCATTCCCTCTATAACCCTTAGCCATTTTTAGAAAGGCAAATGTACCCTGTAGTTAGCAACATGGACACAGCTTTTTCGTTTTTTGATCACCTATCACAGACTACTGTGTACCTATCTGTCATGAATTACCTCAACTATATGTTGTTTAGATGATGTTTAGAATTAAAACGTTTTGAAGATTTCAATTTAAAAAGGCTTTTGTGTTTTCACAATACTTTTGTAAGCTCTGGGACCAGGTAGAAGCTCATAAGTAGAAGGTAGGAACGAAAATTCTCTGAAAAAGAATTACCAACGTGTCAATGAACTGGCAGTACCAACCACTGACATATTGAAAATGCATTTCCTCCCAACGGTACTTAAAATATCATCTCAGGGATTCCCTAGGAAAAAGAAAATTAGAGAGGGGAAAAAAGAGTGAGAGGGAGAGAATATTTCTTGCTTGATTGATTCAAGGTGGAATGTAAAAACCCAGACTTACATGTACTTGAGCTATGAAAACAGAAGAACAGACTTTATGTTGGCATTGCAGATTTGGGGTATGTGGACACAAAAAGAAGAGATAACTTTTTATCTTCACAGATGGCTTCATTTTTTTTCTCATTAAACCATACATTTGAGTCACTTTTAAAAAAATACAATTATATTCCACAGTACAAACATTCCACAATTCCCTTTTAAAGTTGGTTTTGGAAACTGCAAAGTTGGACACTAATGAAAGGGAAGGTGTAACTATCGATGACCAGCAAATCCACCTGAGGTTTCCATGAGTTTTGTTTTAAAATATGAGCCCAGGATAGAAACCACCAAGATAGCGCTGAGTACTAGTTGAGAAATAATGATACAGATTTCATAAGATCTGATTTGGGTTGCAATTTGACCTCTCTACTCAAAAACCATGTATTCCTGAGACAAAGTCTCCTGTCTACATATCTCAGTTTATCTCATCCATACAATGGTGATATTAATGAAATCTGGACATTTATTAACAGAACTTTCATGAATTAACTGAGATAATGTATGTGAGGGTGGTTCAGTATAACAGGTGTTCAATTAAGATGCGTCTTCTTATGACAGTTACAATAACTATTACTAATCTTATGATCAGTGGGAAAAGGACTTTCGGTGATCAAAAGAAATAATCCAATTTTCCTACAACAGCACATAGCACGCTTTATTCTTACAATGAAATATTTTAACTAAATTCTTCCATTGGTTCCCACCTTGCAAGAGAAGAATAGACAAGAGTATTTGTGTTGAGGAATGTTTTCTTAAATATTACTCAAGCTCTGACAGTACAAGATTTCTTCATTTGTTGAAGACTCATTCTCTCACCTTCGCCATTTATACTATGAGTGAAATGTCAGTGTGTGCCATTATTCTTGATAATTCTTGATGCAATTTTGATGCTGAATGTACAGGGAATGAGCTAGGAGTTTTCTGAATGCAAAAGCTTTCTATTCTGTGCCAATACCTAGCTGATGGCTCTGCATGTGCATACCCACATGAGACTCAACAGCCAGGTAGCTCATTTGGAAATACCATCAACTAACTGGGACAGGTAGCCAAGGCTGAGGCCATGTGTGTGCTAAAGACTTCATCAGAGAGGCTTGAGTATGTAATTTGTGCTTTTCCTCATCAAAATAAATTTGAGTGTTGGTCAGGATCCTTTTACTAAATTATGACTGCAGAATATGAGCTGGCATTGTTGATCTCCTTGACAGCTGCAGAAGACCCTCTGGTTTGCCTCACCGCCACATCCACACAGTGTGTGATGTGTCCTTTTCAAAGCTTGGGAAGACACAGTCAGACACAATGGTGACCCAGCCACCCAAAAGGAATTTCTGTTATCCAAGTACTACATGCATTTTCAATTTAAAATTACTTCCAATTACATTAGAATCATCATAAATAAGAGTACAATGTGGTAAAGAGTGAAGTTGGCAGGCCATTCATAGATTGATTGTTATTAAAATCAGCATTATTATGATTCCATCAATTATTTCTACACTTTGGAACATTTTGTTTTCTTCTAGACCTCTTTATATGCTTTTGTGACTTTCATTACAATGTCAGGTGTCCCTTTCAAAGGAACATAAATTTCATGTCTGACAAATATGGTTTTCCCTATCTCAGGAAACCATTCTATTTTGGGACATGGAGAAAATGACAATGTTATTCCTAATGCTGGTTGTGTTTACTTCCTCACATATACCTATTTATCAGCAGCTTTTGGGACTCCATTACAGTCAACCAGATATTTATATAACAACAACAACACACTCTAGTTTTTAATGATGAACATATGGGCATTGTTCTACTTCACATGAACAGTGTTCTTCTAAGAGATTAGTCACATTTGTGCAGCCAGGAAGTCAGATAATATCATAGTAACCATCTTTCCTTTGAGCAACGAGGACATAGTAGTATAAAAATGGCAGCCAAGGCAGTGTCTATTTTCTTGACTTTTGTATCTATGATGCTTAGTGAGTAAGAGAGATATGGTTCTGCCTGCCACAAAGTACTGGCAGAGATGGGCAATAAATATTCAACCAGACAAATATACACAATTAATACAGATTATGATAACTGCTATGAAAGAAATAAGTGTAGTTGCTACTATTATTATTCATTAGTACACAACACTGTACTAACAAACATCCAACACATTAAAAAGATGCCATGTATTTCAACAGCAATAGGGATATATATATCCCTATATCATTCAGTTGAAAGGTTTCATTTGGGGAAAAGTAGGTATTATTTTCTTTCTCCTTTGTTATTCAGTTGTGTATCTATAATAAAACAACAAAGGGTAACCATGGTAAATTTATTCTCTCCAAAGTAAGCTATGAACAAAGAATCTGATTATATTTTATCAAGTGTCTAAGATCATGAGTCTTACTGTTATGTCCAAGGTCCACAACTTGTCTAACACTTCCACACATACTTTGCCCAAAGGGCTATAGGCATCACTTATCTCTGCATCACTGAGCCCTAGAATTAGTGCTCCCATTCCAGAGAGAGTTCTCACACTGAAAGAGAATTACATAGCTGCTGCTGATCTCCATACTAGGTCAAGACCTGTGTGTATAGATATAAATGGTCAATAAAGAATCCCCATATATAAGGAACATCAACATTATGAAGCAAGAGAAATGCCTATCTCAAAGGAAAGAGTTTGCCAAAATCCAACACAAGTTCTCAAAATTATTTATAATTATTAACCGTAGAGAAGTGAAAAAGGATATTGTGCCCATAACAACAGGTTTTTATGAAAAAGCATTCTCTTTGTGTGTATGCTCTTTCTCTCTCAACATAAACAGCACACACACATACCCACACACACCCCTCCCTAAGATAAGGTTTGCACTCCAGAATGGCAGTAAGGACAAAGCTAAAAAGTAAATGAGTGATTTGTAAGTAAAACCTAGGAAATCGTCTAGATATAATTCAAAATTGAAAGAGTTGAACATATCTCTTCTTCATCTTGGCCAGTTTTGATGAGGATGTCAATGTTGGCTTTCCTGCTGTCCAAAAGTTGAGCATTCCTATGTAGACTTTCATACGTCAAAATGGCGTAATGAAGCAGTTACCACTAATTCACATGGCAAAATTTTTGAGCATTCCCAGACCCCTAAATTACCTCTCTGAGGCTCTTCTGATACCTTAGGACACATCTTGCTAACGGATGCACAAAATTAAAGCACAGATGCTCACAGACACGGTTCAAAGCTGTGGCAGCTTGATGCTGAGATGCTGAGTATAATTTTGGGGGAAGGAGTTTGGCAGCACCACTGTGGCTGCTCAGGATTCCTGTTGCCTCTATAATGACTTACTGAAAAACAAACATTGAACCCTATTTTCATTTCTTCCTTTTGTGTGTGTGTGTGTGTAAAAGTGAAAATCCTCTTTGGATTTCTTTTTGTTAGCAAAAACAAATACTAAAGTAGGTCTTTTGTAAAAGCAAAGTGGCATAATGCAAACTTTCAAAAAGGCAAGGATACCTATATTCCTACATCACTGGCAGTAGAATCCAATAACACATTTTTTGAGGGCAATTTGACTATATATATGCATACATATAAATATACAAATATATCCTTTGATCTAGTGAGTTTCATTCTAGACATTTGTCCTATAGGAATTAAGGATTGATATAAAGATGTTCATTTCAGCATTGTTTATATTGGTGAATAAAATAGATAAAATTACAAATGCCCAATAGTAGGGGAATAAATTCATTATGTTTCCATCTGTGGATAAACTGCAACTGTGAAAGGAAATAAGCTAGGGAATATTTCCTAAATGGAAAGATATTCATGGATATGTTATTAGAAAAAAGAAAGTTTCCAAAATCTATGTAATGTATAATCACCTTTTAATAAAGAAGAAAAGAAGAAAAACAAACTCTGTGTATGTGCGTGTGTGTATGTGCATGTGTGTGTGTGTGTGTGTGTGTGTGTGTGTGTGTGTGTAAATCCTAGAAAAGTTCTAAAATAATTCAAACAATACTATTAGAAGTATAATTTGGACTTTGGGTTTAGGGAGCTTACCCAGCAATTCGTAAGTGTGTATAATTATAGGGTAAAAACCTCTGGTTTCTAAGTTTAACTTTACTATTGTTTTAAAATATAAAAATAGAAAATTGAATTTGAAAAAAAATTACATAGTTAGCAACTTAAATCACAACTTTGTGTATTGTTTTGTTTCTGTTTTTGTTTTTTGTTTTTCATTTTAATTCCATTGTAGATAGCATATGGTGTTCTATTACTTTAAAGTGTACAATAAAGTGATTCAACAATTCTATACATTATTCAGTGTTCATCACAAGTATACTCCTTAATCCTCATCACATATTTCATCCATCCCCCCATCCAACTCCTCCATCCATCTCCTCTCTGGTAACCATCAGTTTGTTCTCTATAGTTAAGATTCAGAAAGCACAACTTCTTTTGGTTGCAATTTTAGTGAAAGTTTTCTAGAGGTATGAACATAATAACAACATTATTCCAAGACAGTTTACAACATAGAACCAATTAAGATTTATTCCCGAATGTGTGCCAAGCACCTAAAATGTGTCAAGCACTGAGTTCAGTTCTAGATTTATTAAAAACTGCCTGTAAAAGACTCATGGTTTTACTGGGGATAGAGCAAAATAAGTCACTGTAATTCAGAATGACAGGGGTATATGCTAGATGCAAACTTGGATCTCAAAGTCCTGCCACTTCTGCCTACTAAGCATTACCCCAACTGTCTGGTGCTGTGTGTCCCCAGGCTCTCCTGCACCCACAGCATCTTAACTAGTTCCCTCCTATCCTCTGTTTTTCCCCACTGTGGGGAAATCTCTTTCTTGGTCCTTAACACGGCATCTGAACTGTAACTCACAGGCCCTTCCGGTATCTTGGTCTCCCATGGCCCTCCCACTTCATTTCTACCCTCCTCCTTCTTGCCTTTCAAATTACCACTCCCTCATTTGCCCCAAATCTTGTAACTCCTCTTTGCCTGGAAACCTCTTCCCCAACTCTTCGGCTGAATTTCTACTTATCCTTTAGATTTACTCCTTTTATAATTTTTTCAGGGAGTTTTTATTTTAACCCATTAGGGTCCCCCATATGTTTTTTCTTTAAAAATTTTTTAATGTTTATTTATTTTTGAGAGGCAGAGAGAGACAGAGCATGAGCGGGGAAGGGACAGAGAGACACACACACACAGAATCTGCAGCAGGCTCCAGGCTCTGAGCTGTCAGCAGCTCAACATGGGGCTCGAAGCCACAAACCATGAGATTATGACCTGGGCTGAAGTCGGATGCTTAACCGCCTGAGCCACCCAGGTGCCTGATATATTTTTTTCTTAAAATCTATTTGTTCTTGTTTTCTCTATAAATCTGCAAGCCAGAGAAAGACAGGGATCATTTCTTTCTTTATCACCATCCCCAGTGCCAAGTACTGTACCCAGCGTAAAACAGGTTCAACATTGGCTGAAAGAATGGAGTGATTAATTAAATTATTAGGCTGGAAACCCTATGGGAGCACTAAGAAGGAAAGTCCACTGAAGCCTGGAGGATACTTTCTCTAAAGCCTGTGTCTTGAAGAATGACAAGGAGAAGACAAGGAAATGCACAGACTTCTGATATTTAACCAGGTGGTTATAAAATCTGTGTTCTCTTAAAAATAAAGAATATCTTGGCCAATGAAAAGAGCTAACTTTTAAAAGAGCTGCTACCATGATGATACATAAGCCATAAATGCTATTTATTCCATAAAAGATTCCAGCCAACCCTAGGTGACCACTGCAAAAAAGGTTTGGCTTTCCCTTTTCTGCATGTGGAGACAGAGACTACACTTCAGACTCGTCATCCAGATGATCAAATTATTTCTGCAGAATATTGACCTAGAACGAAAATCTAAGATCTTACAATGTTATAGGGTATCAATTTCTAATAACCCATTTCAGGAAAACAGCCTAAGAAATTAGTTTCTAAGATTTCCCTATTAAATTAACCTTCCTAAAATAAAATCTTACATTTAGTATCAATAGAGAAATTTGGTTAAGAGTTGAATTATTAATACAATACATTGAAATTAATCGTCATTATATAATCCCTTAAATAAGTCTAATTACTCCTAATCTAAACTGAATAAAAATAATGTACATATTTGCAAAAGAAGCGTATTTATAGTGTTTGCTGATAACATATACATTCATGGCGGGATTCCTGAATTGAAAAAATGCTTTTATTTTAACAGCCAGAGCTTTGAAATCTAATGAATTACCTATTTTATTTTTATCACTTGAATTTCACCATATGAATGTGGAAAAATAAGTATCTTATGCAATGCAGTTTAACATATTATTAATACTATTTTTTTCCTAGGTAGATCTTGAAGACTGTATAAGTAGATGATAACACGGTAAATCATATTTTAAACTTAGAGAGAAGTCAGAAAGGCTATAGGAAATAGTCCTGTGGCAGCTGATATGAAATTATAGGTACTTCATCAAAACCCAGCCAGCCACAGCTACCTCATAACTCATGCTTAGAGCTTCATAATGTGATTAGGTTTTCAAGAGGGTGCATTTGTGTTTTGGTTTTCTTTTAATCACTTTATGTTCAGCTTGGCTTCCAACTGACTACTGATTGACTACAGTCATCATGGCGAGAATAAAGAGATTGTCAACTTTGCTGAAGAAAAGTTATTAAATTTTAGTTTTCCTAAAGGGAAACATTCCCTGCAACAGTAATTGAAAAAAATAAAATCTTTATTGACATTCTTTGAGGGAAAATACAATATTCAACATTTAGGCTGAAGCTAGATAGGTAAAGGAAATACAGATTTGAAGCAATTATACAGACAAAGTCAGGCAAGAAAATTGGCTGCAAGAGAAGGTGTCTTGTCTGCTGTTATCCTGTTCTGATTGGCAGCAAGGGTTTCTACTTTTTTTAACTTTCACTTAGTCACTCACATACTCACTCCACAGATATTTAAGGAATGTTAAAAATATGAGTCACCTTTTCCCTCAAATGAGATGCAGGCTAATGGTTGGAGGGGTGTGGAACCAAAGATTACTAAACAAATAAGTGGACTTCAAGGGGGCAAGTGCTATAACAGGAATACAGACTATGGGAACACAGAGGAAAGAAAAGAATGACACTGAATGTAGAATCTTCTTGTTAGCTATTTTTACGAATCTCCAGATACTATACTATTGCCATTGAAGTGGAAAAGGCTCTGCATTGAGTATTTAGGAATCTTTTTCTTAGAGCTTATTTTGAGAGGCAGGACTTATCTGCTGTATGTGATAACAATAAATGTTTCATATCTGGCTTTTTAAATCAAATACTTTTACCTGATTAAAAATATAACACATGTTCCTTATAGAGAATTTAGAAAATACAAAAAAAAAATTACAAAGATGAAAGAAATAGAGAATTCATCAGTAATGACACTGTTTTAAGATGGTCATAATTTTATTTCATATATTTCTAATCTTTTTGTGTGTGTGTGTATATGTGTTTCAGTTATATGTGTGTAATGAAAGTTATTCTTGCCCGTGACATGAACAGCCCTAAACAGACTATTTTGTAGTCTGACATTTTAAATTTTATAACATATTGAAAATACCATTCTATATTTTAAATGTTGTTCTACATCATAATTTTAAGAGTCACATATTATTTCATTGCATTAGTACAATTTATTGAACCAATTGCCTACTGATGAACATACAGACTATTTCCTGTCCTACATTATAAAAGATGTAATAGTTTAGATAAGTGAAATTTGGGGAAGAGAGCTTAATCATTTTAACCATACCTTGTTCAAATTTATCTTAAAATCTGATATTATCAATAAGTAGATTTACAATATTTTCTTTAATCATTATTATATTTTAAACCATATTTTGTAACTGTATGGTCCAAAAAACCCTGACACTTTCTTTAAGCCTTTATGTTGAAAAGTAAACTTTAAAAAATAATGATGTTTTTTGAGTTGTGAGACTTGAAAATGTGAAGAAAAGAGGGATAAGGTTAGTACACAGAATATTTGCCATAAATATCTATAGATTTTGCTGGAGGGAGTAAAAGTTTAGGTCCGATTTATCTATCAACCAATAGAAATGGAAAAATACTATTAGTCCCCAAAATAGTAATTATTCAATAATTATTTAATCTATTTATTCCAGTACTAAGTCATGAGAAATGTCTTCTTGCAGAAATTCATAAGGATCTGTGCAACGTAACAAACAATATCCTTAATAACATAGTTGAAGTAAATGTAATTTTTGTTTTTGTAAAACCAATTTTTTTTCAAATTTTACTGATTATTAAGAACAATTAAAATAAACTATATTGAAGGACTCTTCATATATTATATTCATATATCTTAAGATAACTGGAAACACTGGAATATTGTTAATCATTGTTACACTAGGAGCTGAATAAGAGATTTGATGACATTTCTTTGTCCTCCACATGTTGAAAGGCAAGTGGAAGAGTCTGAACAGAGCACAGAGGGAAAGGCCACTGACTTCCTGGTGCCCTTTTCTGTACAACATGCATACATTTAGTTGAGAGAATTACCTACAGACATAGGCTGACACTAAGAGGTCATTTTCAGGTACTCTGTTCTCACATAGTTTAATTAGTTTGACTTTTTCTTGATGACAAAACATTAGATTCATAAAAAGCCTAGTATAATCTCAAATTTTTCAAGGGCATTTCAGGAGTGAGGAAAATGTATCTTTAATTCCATGAAGCATTGTTCCAGCAAAGGATAATTTAATATGGTGGATTACTGAAAACATATTATTTATGGGATATGAATGCAGAACAAAACTACAAAGAATAGTCACTTTGCATAAAATTTGTCATCCCAAAGTTCCCTTTTTAGCTTCTGAAATGGAATTATTTGCCATTTTTTCCAGGAAGCCTTCCCTGAGTTATATCCTGTGCAGACATGAATGCATGTATTTTGTATGTGACAGAAAAATTTTATACTTACTATATTGCTTTGTACACATTCTCAAGTTCACTTAGCTTGTCAAAGTACTCCTGAGTATCAGGTATTAGAAATAAGTATAAAGTATAGGTAAGCTAAGTTTTCCTTTTGTAACCTACACTTATATTCCTAAATAAACCAGGAGCCATGTCTGCTATTTTTTTTTTTTTTTTGAGGGCTGATTTATAGGGTAATGTGATTAGCACTGTGCAGAGAAGAATGAGTAAAGAAGGGTGTTAGTGAGTGAATAAAGATGTTTAATTTCAAAGGAAAAACCTCTGGATTAAAAAGAAAAAGGCTGAAGTTTGAAGTGAAGATAGCAGAGGTGGAAAAAATATAACCAAAGATTCACAGAATGAACCTACCACCAAAATGGTAATATTTATAACATTCACATTCTGGAAAAATTGACCATGTGTAGAAAAAAAGGTGCCATGTAAATAGATATAACAAGTTGTTGCCATGATGTAGGCAGTTTTTCAAAACTGGCTTCTTGAACGTGCTTGAGACTTCACAATGCCTATTCCAGGTTATTGCCAAGTATCATGGGGTCAGTAAACACTCCAAAGGTTTTGGAAATTCAGATTGACCTCTGGCATTTCTATATTACCCGGTGACCTAAGAAGTGTGAACTCCCTGGGATGATGGGGAAACATAGAGGGAGGAAAAGTTTCTTATATAAGTATTGACCTGAATATAACAATATTTGCCTTGTATTCTCTATATGAGAATGTGACTTTCTGACTTAATGTAACAACTGTCATTGCCTAACGAATATTGAGCATGGGCTAGATCCCTTTGAGCTAGGTACCAGTATTTTTTCTAATTATATCAATAGAAGTAAACATTCTCTGAAGAATAATCAAATTCTAGGTAGCAAAACTGGGATTCTCACCCCCTTAACACGTGTATATGGGAGGCTAGACTGTCACATAAAGTCCTTACACTGTGGTCAAAAAAACCATCCTAAGATTCTGTAAATATGGATCATCTTCAACCCCAGGGATGCTATGATAAAACTGAGTCAATCCTAGTGACACTCAGACATAGGAGTGGCATGTAGTGGAACATTCAGGCCTGGCTCTTCTAATTACAGATCAACCACATGGTGCAAAGATGTGTTGTGATGTACATATGAGTTTAGAACGAAAATTGTTAATGGAAAGATAGGACCACTGTTGTCTGAACATTCCTTTCTCTCTTTTTGTAAACCTTATGTGGCAATTTACTGTCAAATTCTACCTCCTCAGATTTATTTAAACATCAGCAGGTATACAAAAGTCTTTGTGTGTCACACCAAACAACAGGAAACAAGATACTTTATCTTCTCATTTCAAAAGAAGCACAGACCATTAATAAACCATGCCAATCTCGTTAGACTACAACACTGCTTTTAAAAAATCTCATTATATCATATTGGCATTGGGCTTACTTGATATTTTCAGAGCGCTTACATATTACTGGGGTGATGTGTTTCTTTCTTTCCACCATTCATTGGACAGCACATCAGTTTGACAGAATGGGTGTTCTAAGTTGAAAATTTACTTTCTCGTATTTGTTTTTTGAGACAGTGAAATACAGAATGCAAATGTGGGGAATGCAAATTTGGAGCTGTCTGGGGCTAGAGCTTAAACAGAGCTCAACAACATAAAGATTGCGGTGTTTTGATAGGGAGACATTTATAAAAGCTGCAGTGCTGACAATATGACCAGCTAGTATATAAACACAATCTAAATTCTTGGTTTAGGAAGATTACATTTCTGTTAACTGATGCTCTTCTGATAAAAGTCCAGACACAATTATTCCTGCATCTGCATT
The DNA here is from genome assembly GCF_023721935.1 of Panthera uncia. Classification (NCBI taxonomy): domain Eukaryota; kingdom Metazoa; phylum Chordata; class Mammalia; order Carnivora; family Felidae; genus Panthera; species Panthera uncia. Next base: position 95,677,346 of record NW_026057577.1, read on the forward strand.
GATCAATGCTACTACCACCTCCTGAGTACTAAGAGTTTTACATATTTATCTCACTTGATCTATCCCTAGAGAGAGATTCTATTAGTGCCCCCACTCTACAGGTAAGGAGGTTGAGTCATACAGAGATGATATACTTTCCTGTAGGTCACATGGCTAATAAGCAGCAGAACCTTGGTCTCAAATTTTTAATATCTTATTTTTTCGTGTGTGTGTGTGTGTGTGTGTGTGTGTGTGTGTGTGTGTGTTTCCCTGACTTCAGTGCTGCTTTTCAAATAAATGTTTTGGACTGTCTGCTTTGGGTGTCTGCCTCAATGGGAAAGGTTTTTGAATGTGTTACAGGCATCACTTGGGGATCTCTGCATATGTACTTTCACAGGAATAAACATTGTGGGACACCAAATCAAAGGTGAAGACCTACAGAACAAATGTTCAAAGATGTCCAGGTAGGACAAAGGTGATGGCACAACTGAATAATCAGTTTTTGACCCCCAGTGACCTGACCTGCATAATCCTGGAAATTCATTTGTCTCCATCAAAAGGGCAGCTGAGTTGACTAAACTGCATGCAGGAAGGTCAGATGGCTTCAGTAGAGTGACTGGAGGCAGATATTCAATGCTAATATCCACACACAACCACACACCCTGGAGTTTATTCCTCTGTTAAAGAGAATGCAATACAGAAATTCTACTCAGCAATAAGTTAGCTTTTTCAGGAGTCTAATGACATCATTATAGAATATTCTAACTTTGCTCTGTGGATACAATGTCATTAGTGCCCCTGGGGTTTAAACCATGCTATCTCAGTTATTCTACACAGCTTCTCTCCATGTTATATCCTCTCCCATATGTCAGAAAAAAATGAGAGCTTTTATAGACACAAAAGTGTCTGCAGTAGCCCCAAGAACACACAATATTATTTTATTCATCAGTTGTCAAGTGCCTGCAGGGTTCAAAGAGACAGGTCAACAGAAGGGTGTATGTTATATGAATTGTTCTACACTAAAAAAAAATAAGATATTTGCAGGAAGGTGTCTCTAGGAGTCAAATTTAATAGAAGCTGCAGCTTTAAGTGGAGTCTCAACTTTAGTGCTTTTCTGAGACCACCAACATGGAAGTCAGTATGTGAACTATGATTTGAAATTCCCTTTCAATGATTGAATATTACATTCTAATGTGTCCACAGCATTTTTTTATGCTAAAAGCTGAAGCATGACCATCATATTCTTGCCAGCAATCTCAAGTACTTGAAATACAGTGTACCTAGTTGGTGTTCAGTATATCTTAGGGGCTTGGTAGAGATGACATATGTTCCAGAGAAATTCCCCAGTGGGAATGAGGGATGCGGATGAGCATCCCTCTCAATCAGTAGTGAGCAAACTTGTATTGGCATGGGGGCCAAGTAAAGTGTTAATGGGAACCATTTATTATTCTAAAATTAGCATAACTTCATTTTCCCCTTACTGTTAAAGCAGTATACACACATGGAAAAATTGACACAATACTGAAAAATAAAATACATACATTTTCCATTACTTAAAACATACAAGATATTAAATAATAAAATATAATTTAATTATTTTATTGAGTCCTACCTGTGGGTACAGGCATAGAAATGGCCATGTGATAAATGGCATCTAAACAATGGTTATACTGCTATACAGTGAGTCATAACAGACATGACTGTTAGTACTTTTTACACCAAGTCTTGAAAACAGTATAGAGTATCTTTGAAAATTCTATGCATTGGGCATTGAGGGATTGGGGAAGGAGATTTGGTCTGTCTTGAGAAATCAGCATAACTGTTCTGATGATAACAGTTAAGTAAATCATCAAATCTTTCTGCTTTGCCTAATTCTTGGCTTGCATCTCAGTAATTTTCCTCAGCAAGGTTTTTTTTTTTTTTTTTTTTTTTTTTTTTTTCTGTCATGCTATTATACATATATATATATTCTTGTATACTTGGGTCAATAGTTGATCTGAAGTCCTTTCCTGGGAGAAATAACTACCTGAATGTATGCCCACATTCACACCTATAAAGATATATTTTCATTTAGGAATCAAACATACTAGCCCCTGATTTGATTTTCAGATCATAGAGATTTATTCTCATTAACTAAGAGAGCATATTACCATGCCAAGACTTCATCATACAGCACTGCCTAAGATTTTTCAATTCTAAGCTTCTACTGAAAGCCCTGCTGAGAGAAACGATGGGTTCTAAAGCTCACCTATGGGATTAGTGTTCCATTCACTTCTCTAGTACTTGAAGTTAGATCATCAGAAGGTCATGTGCCTGAACCTTAGTTTTTCATCAAGGGGAATGAATCTATACAGAATGAGATTCTAATTGTATGTCATTGGCTTTCATCAAAGGACACTATAAAATAAGTGCATGTAAAGTCCACTTGAGTCTTGGTTATCAAGAAAAGCCATGGACAACATTGCCTATGCCATCAATTTATATCCCTGATTAAAAAAACAAACAAATAAAGCTGGACATGAAAAATGTATCTTGAAATTTGGTAGCTGAAAGAATTTTGTCTTAAGAAATTTCTATGTTTCTCTAACCCCTAAACCCATTTTGATAAAAACAAAACTAAAAACTACATAAGTAGCATGACCTTAATATACCAAAAAAAAATCAGACTTTAACACTTAAGTTCAATATAAGCAGTTATGTTGATCCTTCTGGTTGATATATTCACAGTCTATTTTTTCCCATCTTGTTTTCTATTCTCTATCTCATTACTTTGATGAATATACCTTATAGTGTAGCTATTTCAGATATTTTTATGCAAAGGGGGTAACAAAAATTAATGCTGGTTGTTGTGTTTTTGTTGTTGATTTTAAGTTATCTCCTGTCTATTTATTTTTTTATTAGAGAGTTTATCAATGATGGATGGTATAGACATGCATGTAACATACACAGACACATGCACATGATTCCTGGGAAATTCAGCACATAGGACAACGATTTTATTTTACACAGTTTGGCAGATAATTTAGTTTGATAATTTACAAATATAAACATGAACACATAGAAATATTTTTTACCTTATAAAGAAATTTTCATTTTTTAAGTTCTGTAAATTTGCTATTTGGACTTTATCATCTCTTTTTCTATGACTTTTTAAAGTTTATTTACTTATTTTGAGAGAGACAGAGAAAGCACAAGCAGAGGAGGGGCAGAGAGAGAGGGAGAGAGAAACTAAAGCAGGCTCTGTGCTGTCAGTTTAGAGCCCGATGTGGGGCTCGAACTCACAAACTGTGCGATCATGACCTGAGCTGAAACTGAGAGTGGGACGCTCAACTAACTGAGCTACCCAGGTGCCCCTATAATCTATTTTTCTAAAGGGACATTCTAATGATAATAGTTACTATTAATCAAACACTAATTCAGTGCTCTGTGCCATCTATATATTTAATATGATTATATTTGTTCTTTATAACAACTCTATCTAGGCAAAGTTATTATCCCCATTTTATAGACCAGGAAGATTAATCCAGAAAAATAAGCAATTACTAAGAAATTAGAATTAAGATATGAACCCAAGTCTTGCTAAATCCAAAGCTCATATTTTAGGGGTGCCTGAGTGGCTCAGTTGGTTAAGCATCCAACTCTTGATTTTGGCTCAAGGCATGATCTCACCGTACATGACATGGAGCCCCACGTCGGGCTCTGCACTGAGAGCTGGGAGCTGGCTTGGGATTCTCTTTCTCCCTCTCTCTCTGCCCCTCCCCGATGCACACACTCTCTGAATAAATAAATAAATGAACAAACATTTAAAAAAAAACAAAGCTCATATTTTAATCCACCATTCCATCTTGTCTGAATCTAGGCAGGTCCAGGTACAGAGCTTGATCTTTAATAAGTTATTTCAATAACACCAAGTCATGGTATTATTCCTGCAGGAAAGAGTACTATCAGCTTTCTTAATTAGACTTGAAAATGTACATCTGTTTCTTAGCAGTGGAATGCCACAGACACTGGAATCACGGTTGAAAGAAAGAAGGAAAGCAAAGGTTCGGCCACTTTTAATTCATAGGATACTTCTCCGGGCTTCAGTCATTACATCTTTAAGGTAGAGTTAGTGACACCTTCCCTAACAGTTTTAACAGGGCCATAGTGAATATCAAATAACGTAAACACTGAGGCAACATATGGTCAAGTGAAAAAGCTCAGTAGAAATAAAAGTTAAGATATCTTAGAATAAGAGAAAGAGTCTTTGTATAGCTCTATAATTGTGTTAAAAATATATCTCCTTTAATTTCTACATAACTGACTAATGAAAAACACAATTGCATGTCCCTGTTTTTGCTAAAGATCACACTCTTTCTGAGTCTTTCCTGTATGTGTTCTCAGTGCCAGAAATATGGAGTAGGAAAAAGAGGGGCAGGGTGAGTGAAACACCACCTTTTGAAGCATATCTTGCATCCATAGATTAAAAATTTCCCATCTGCAGGATGTTGCCCATACTACACAGTGTAATCTTCTACAATAAGTGTTCCATTGTTATATATCAGTTGATAGGCCATTGGCAAATAAGAGTATAACACCAGTACAATTTAGAATTTCATTGGTTAATACATAATTTCCCCCAGCACCTTAATGTTTTGTGTTAGAAATGACAGCAGAGAAACAGAAACATGGTTGAAGGCAACAAGTCAGAGAAGAGTGCAGTGGCCACCCCATGACTTCCACTTAACCCACATTCTTACTTTGGTTCATTTTGCCTATGTTCTGTCTTGGAAAGATTTATTGTATGATTCCCCCTGATGTTTGTGTATTTTGCTTTTATTTCCAGAGCTCAGCAGTCTTTACCTTTCATACTTTTTAACCAATTTACCTTTCACTTTTTTATAATCAATTTATATATATACACACACATACACATGTATACATGTACACATAAATTAGAAATTTAATAATACCCTACTAGTGTTGTATTTTTTAGGATTGTCATTGTTTTGTTGATGCTCTGGTTACCAAGTTGTATAAGCTTTGAATGGTTGGCCTAAACTTAGATTTAGTGTAAATCACCTTCTTATTTTTTAATTATCTTTTTAGTGCTTGATTTTGCACTAAACAAGATTTTTAAAGAATGAATGTGTTGCATTAGAGCAAAAATGCAAGCACAGGTATCACAGGTTTGTTGTGACGATTAAATGAGATAATGGATGAAAAACATTTATCTCAGCACACTGTGCATAGAGAGCTCAATAACAATAACTATCATGACTCGACATGTTCCTATCTTAGGAAGGGAGTTTGTAACTTCTATATTATTGGCAGAGTGAATCATTTGAGAATTGTGAATAATATTTAGGGAAATATTTGTGGCCATTATGTCCATAATATTTCTGGGAATATATCTCAATAGATTTGATTTATATAAAATATATAATATTATAAATTATATACATAATATATATTATATAATGTATTATATATAATATATATCAGATGTTGTAAAGGAATGATATGATATGATCATGGGTATTTATAAATTTAATGGAGATGTACACACACAGTGTTCATATAAACATACATGAAAATCTCAATATAAATTACAACAGGTTCATAGTTGCTAAATCTGGATGGATGTCAGAATCATTTGTGGAACTTTAAGGTGATATACCAGCTGAAGCATCACCCAGCTTGTTGATGAGGAGGCTTGGGATGGCAACCAGTCTGTGTAGTTCTATAAAGCTCTCCATATGACTCTGACTTTGGCTGGGCTTGAAAAAAATGTCAAAACCTTAGTTATGAAATTCTTTCTTTACAAAATAATAGAGTGATGGCTAATTTCTGACCAGTTTTATGACTATGCTTAATTAAAATGAGCTTACTCTTTGGCTGATGGGACTCTTAAATGTTTATCCAATTATTTCAAAGCTGTTATAAAATAATAAAATAGTCTCAAAATAAGTTTCATTTTAGTTCACATTATCTTTACAAAGCAAATGTCTACCAGTCACCACTATAGGGCTGTGGGTGGGATATATGTGTGAGACCAAATCCTGTTAGTGATGTTTTGCATCTATGCTCCCTACATTTTGATAATGGAGGCCAAAGGCTTAATTCAAAAGATGGAAGAAAAGAAAAACTGTTAAAGATTCCACACTTATTGTCATAATTGGGTGACTGTTGATAAACAAATGAGAGTCCCGTTACTTAATTTAGTGACAGAGGGCTTCCTAAACTTTCATGCTCAAGACAGTGCTAGGCTTCACAGTCTGCTATCCAAACAGAGACTAAGTTTCTGAGTGAATGTAATGGTTTGGGAGGCAGCAAGGTGGTAGGGATGAACACGAAGAGAAATGTGGCAATGAAGGATGGCAAAATGGACTGCCCAATGGGCTTCTTTGGAATGTGATAGAATTGCCTGGCAGACTGTTGAGAATAGCATGTGTAGCCTAGAGGTGGCTGAAGGAGGAAAATCTGAAAGAAGAAACCCTCAAGGAAGAAATGGAAGGGTAGAGATGGAAACTAGAAAGCAGCCTCCCTCTGAATGTGCATGTCATAGGAGCTAATAAAAAATGTGAGTATTAACTGTGTTACCTTGTCTGAAGAACATACCTGTGTAGTAATATACACTGTAATTTGAATGATCAAGTCTATGAATCAAATTTCCTGAGTGTCAAAGAGGTCTTTCAGTATAGAGAAAATTGTGATGAGAAAGAGTATGAGGAGAGAGGGGAATGGAGAAAGGTGAGGGGAGAGAGAGAAGAAATAAATATATTTGGCCAAAGAGAATGAAATTAATAAAATGCCATGCAAAGTACACAGGATGTGGATTCACTGTCATTGACATTGGATCACATTGCCCTTTATAATGTGTATATGTTTAGTAAAATTGCACCACTTCCTTTGTCCTTATCTCTGGCCACCTTGGGAGTTTTGATCCTTAAAATTACAAAGAGGACAGAGAAGGATCACAAAGTACTCCCTTTTGGATGCCTTGGCATCCATCTTTTTGATGTGAAACATATAAAACCAAATTCTCAAAAATAATTTTCCACTGAGCATTTATTCAGAGCTCTGTTTCTCTGGTGATTCTTAACAAAGGTTTTGTTGCCAGTGCCCAGAGGAAAGACTAATTTAAATGTAGAAAGAGACACTTAAAAAATAATGTCATCTGTTGGCAAAATCTCTGAGGGTATTACCTTCCTTTCACACATGCAGGGAGCTAAACCTGATTGCATTTAGGGTTATCTTTAGCAGCTATACTCAGAATCAAAACATTCTCATGAGGACTATTGTTCTAACTAATCTACTTATTAAGCTTTTATTCAGTTTTAATAGTCTTTTATTAAAAAAAAGCTCAAAGGGGACCACAATAGATTTTGCAATTATTAGCAAGGAAAGCACAGCCTATGACCTACAACCACTGGTTTGTCTAAGAATGTTCCTCGTTTGAAAGCTATAGTTTAAACCATTGTGCTTAATTACAGGTGCTCACTCCCGCATATGCCACACTGCCCCTGATCCCCAACAAACTACAACTAGTGAGAAGCTGGCTTTCCAACAATTTGGAGTCGGAGGTGAAAAAGTTTGGTAGATGTGATGCCTGACTGCGGTTTAAAGGAATAGGATGAAGTAGCTGATGGTGGCATGTCAGGAAAAAAATCACACTAGAGAATATTTGTGAGTAGGACGTTCAAAGCTTTGTTTAAACCAATTCTTTGTGCCACCTAATACGAATTTGTGTCTTTCATTTTCGTTATGCTTCCTCCACCTCACTGTCTTCAGGAGATAGAACAAATCAGTTTCATGTGTTCCCTCTTCTTTATGTGTTTTTTGTCTTGGGCAAGAGATGCTCACATATTTCTTTTGATTGAAAGCTATATTCACCAAACCAATTAAATGAAGATTTTGTAATTTCTTACTTCTTATTAAGGACTTTTCCCACAACCTAAAAACAGTATAATTTTAAAGTAGATAACTCTTTTTTCCATATACAAACAAATTACCCACCGTGCATGTGAACACAGATAGAAACCACAAACAGCTATAGAAATGTATAGAGCAATGCACCACATGATTCACGGAAACTTTGAGAACCATGGCAGGTAGAATCCTATCAAAATCATACTGAATTTCCTGGAAATACCCCCATTACTTTTATTTCTTAAATTCAGTTTGGGAATTCCAAATGGAAGGAGCGGTCTATGGCTATGTTAAATGTATGCTCAGTTTAAATGCAGGGCCGTATGATTGCTCATCTATTCTTTAACTCTGAATCAAATATTTTATACATTAGGCCTTTGCTACTTGAAGTCATTGTTTTCCAGACCATTCTCACTCAAGGTCTCTCAGAAAGGTTTTAAGAATGACCTAAAAACAAAAAGGAAAATTAAATCTTACTCTGCACGGGCATTTTTTTCATTTCTAAGAAGCCAGGTAATGCTCAAAGGATCTACTCCCTCATTAGAGCACATGGATGATGCTCAAAGTCATATTAATGCAAGTGGGGAATGACCTAAGGAGTAATAGCATTTAACATTTGTGGAACGTGTTTAAAATGTATTAAACACCATAATCAGTAGTTAATGAAACCTTATAACACCCTAATAAGAGACATAAGGGGTGTAAATGAGACAACAAACCTTGATAGCACAAGATAAGTCTCAATAAACAAGGGTTTAATCATTTATATAAGAGCTAAAATTCTGTCTTTTCATAAATGGGTCTTGGTGGAGCTAAGGAAGACTTGTTTCAGTGGCCTTGAACTCTCAGGCTTAGCCCCAAGAAGGAGAGAAAAACATAAACATTCAGCTCACATAGGGGGAGTGACCCAGGTTTTTGAGAAAGATTTTCAAGGGTGAAAACCCAGATCATATTTTCTGTGTTGGAGACTTTTCCATGAGAATTGGCACTTCAAAGTTCCAATGAAAGACTTCCTCCTGAGAAGCAAGATCAGTATCTTATTTGATTTGCAGGCAAGAAATAAACTTCAGAATGGAGAGTTCCTTACTGTGTTTTCCTTGCTTAGACTCCTGCAGTTTAGAAGACTGCTGGCCATATATTGAATGACAGAGAAACTGAGATGTTTATAAGTTTCATGTGAATTCTCTGGGCCTCCTTATGATCTACACCACCATTAGATGGTGGTACATCTGCCATATTCCTATTATACTCAGTACCTGGGAAATCAATAGCAAGAAGCACTCCTATCAGTGGGATAAATGGCTGGTTAAAGACAAAGTGTGGATATTAGAAATGTCTGAGATATAGACTGTCCCCTCTTTCCAGTCCATGCCAATTATCATTGATTGTCTACTCAATTGCTATCAGTTGTTTCTCCAATTTCCCTCCTTCTTTCCTAACTGATCCCATTTTTGTTTATGCTGAATGATGCTCAGAGAAGGCTGGCCTCCCTCAGCCCTGCTGATGAACTATGCTTTGTCTAACTGTCTAGTAATTCCATACACTTGCTTGATTTTGATTGATTGATGGGTGAGCAGATGACCCAGCTATGTCTAAGGAAACAAAAGGAAAACAGGTTGGGTTGGATCCAGAAAATAATTTTACTCTCTGAAGACAAAAGAGAAATGCTTGAGGTAGTCCCACCCCCATGTTTGCCCTTCTTGGTTTGGATAAAGTCATGGGAGAGCGAGATGCTTGAAAACGAAGCTGAATGTGACTCTAAGGGCAAACATGGCCAACACCAACACAGAAATTCTCCAGTCCTCAAAGACATTGCTGAACTACTGAACCAATGTAGAAACCACTTACCTTCAGACTTGAAGATCTTTTATTTTAAGCCAGTTTTAGTTTGGCATCAAGTTATTTTTGAAGCTGAAAATAGCTGTAAGGATATATTCCTCCTCACTTTTCCCCTCCCTCAGCATTTTCTCCATTGAAGGATTTTGTAAATTTACACAAGACCTATGTACTGTTTAAAAACTCATCAAATTTGAGTGCCTTACAGTTTTTAGTAGTAGCTATAACATATAAGATGATTAACTCATCCACTTTGCCTGGGACTGTCCTGTTGTTCACACCAAAAGTGCCACATTCCAGAAATTCCTTCAGTCTCAGGCAAACCTGTATTGTTGGCTACCCTAAATGTACAAAAGAAAACCCAACATATAGAATTTTTCTCCCCTAAATTGAGAAATTATCTAAATAATTCAATGATTTATTTTCTTCAAACATCTGGGCATATAAGTGCAAATAGAATTGCACTGAATTTAAAGTAATGTCTTCAACTGACCTCTTTGCTTTCCAGATATAAATTGAGGAATGGGAATCTCAGGCCATTTGTGGAAATAAACTAGTATAGGTTAACATTAGGATTAATATTACAAATATATGTATACATACATATATGAAAAGTGCCCAACATTTGAAGTGACATACTTGAACTGTTTCATTTAACTCACAAACATACCTAAAAAAAATAATATTAATTCCTATTTTACAGATGAGGCAACTGATGCTTAGAGAACTTAAGTGACCTGCTGAAGTTGCCTCAGCTGATACATGTTTAAAGAACAATTCCCAATACTTGGGAACAAACCCAAGTAGACTTAGTTTGGAATTGAAAGTGTCTCAAAACACAGTCAATACTTACGTGAACTGAGTTAGAACATCCTAAATGCTCACTACCATTTCTTAAAAGTTTCACTTCAATTCCTTCTAACCTACACATTTGAGAACAAGTCTCTGAAGAAAATGAAAAACATGTGCCTGGGAAAGTCCCTGCTGGTGCAGGTTCCCAGTTGGTACAAGTCAGCCTCAGGGACCTACTGATTCACAGAGTCTCTGCACCCAGCAGGAGTAAAGTCCAATTAAAGACAAATGTCACGTCTTGCATCTTTGCTGATGGGAATCACCTGTTTTACACGACTACCTCTGACTCTGGTCCAATGGAAAAGCACACAGAGCATTTCAAGTAGTGGAATCAGAGGTTACCGAAGCAGAAGTTATCAGCTAGACCCTGTCCTGTATTATCTGCTTGCAGGAGACGAATGAGAATGATGTTGGCGATTTTTGATCTGATTGTATTTAGAAGATAATGTCAATGAAAATTGAGTGTTGTTACTAGTGCAAAGTAAATGTCGGGGCAGACTGAGACATTTAAGAAAGAGTGGAGAGGCCATTTTCCAGGGTACACCATTCAATTTTATTAACATTAGAGCTATTACATACCCCATGCTTTTTGTTTTGTTTTATTTTGGGCAAAAAAAAAGTAATAATAAGATAACTGAGGGAACTCAATGACCAAATATCAGAGTCAATTTATATACGAGTAAAACCCAGGATGGAAATGCAAGTGACCTTATTTATTAGTTAGTTTATATCTCTCTTTTTCAAAATACAGGACTCTCATAATAGCTCATCCAAACATATATTAATGGTTGTTTTCTGAAAGGTCAGTGATTTATTTATGGGTGCACGCTGGCACCCATGAAAATCTAAATGGTTTGAAAGTGTGCTAACTTTATCCCACTCATATCTTATTCTGCCCCTCACCATACAGATATTTGTTTTTAAAATTATGAAGTGGGATCCTTGTACTTTTTGGAGACATTTGTGACCATGATAAAGATATTCATCCACTAACAATAATAAAAATGTCAATTTTACTACTAAGAATAGTTTGATTTGACAATTTACTACAAGCCTTAAATATGTAATTTTATATGCATTTACCTTACTCATTTTTCTCAGTAACCCTATGATAACCTTAGAATTATTGCCCATGTTCAGGAGAGGAAACAGAAGTTCAGAACAGGAAAAGATGTTGCCCAAGGTCACACAGCTGGGATGCAAGGAGAAAGCCTGTATTTAAAACAGAGGCTGTTTGACTTCAGAGTCCAAGCTTTACATCACTCTACTATACGCCCTCCACTTGCAGAGTCCACTTATAAAACAAGATTTATGGCACTTAAAATCATATTTTAAAAGGACCTCAGGTTATTTAGTCCATGTCCTGACTAGTATAAGATCAGTTCCATAAAGAGCTATGCCTGAAGGTTGTACAAACCAAAAATATAATGAGAGTTCAAGAAGGGTTTGGAGAAATTCTTGGATGATAGATCTTTCCCAGTTAGGGATGCCCCCTTTGAGGACAATATCACGAAGGGCAACTATCATCATGTCACACCAATGTCCCTTGGTGCTACTATAAAAGACAAAATACTGAAAAATGTGGACTATAAGTCTTATCCCATATGACTTTTTTATGTTCTTATGATTCTTAAAATATATCTAAGTAACCTATTTCTACAATTCATCAAACTTAACCATGAGGAATAACTGAATCTTGCTGTTACTTGTCCAACTGGAGGCAAAGGTGAAGCCCTTCTTATTAGAAGAAGGCATTACTATTTTTGTAGCTTGTTTTGTTGGAGAGAAAACGATTGGACTATGAGAAGATCTGGGTTCTTTTTTCATGTCTGCCTCCCAGGTGCTGTGTGACCCTGAGCAAGTCAGACTCTGAGCTTCACTTTACTCATTAACAGCATGACGGACTTGAAACTGGGGTGCTTCCTCCTCAGGGAAAGCATGGAAAAGAATTCACCAGTCAGCAAAGAAACAGACAAAAGAATTTGTTTACCTAATGCTGAAGTCTAGATGAAAAATAAATACCTTCTGAAAAATTCATCACCACAGGCCTGTCCTCAGGCAAATTTGGGATTCAAATTTACATAACCAGCATGTATCAGGGAACCCCAAGACACAAATTCAAAGCAGTCATGACTTGGTTGTATTTTATAGAACCTGGCTGAAAGCCAACACATATTTCTCTATAAGGATAGAATGTCTCTACAAAGATGGAAGTCACCCTCAACTCAGGCCTCACAGAACATCCACGGATTAATTCCAGATAACACAAGCTCAGTCTCCAAAACTAAAAAACAAACAAGGAAACAGGGGTCCATGAGTAGTAATCAGCAGAAACAACAGAAAAAGCTTTACATATTGGAATTATAAGATTCAGATTGCAACATAACTGTGTTTAAATATTTTTTTAAAGAATTGATATAATAATCAAGAGAATGACACTATATAAGATAAGTCAGATTATAAAAAGACTTCTAGAAATAAATATTCTAAATAGAAATTCAAAAAGTGAAAAAATAAAAGCATCAAAATAAAAACTCAATGCATATGTTCAATAGCATATTAGAACTGGAAGACATAAAGAAATTATCCAGAATGTTGGAGAGACAGACAAGAAGATTAAAATATGAGAGCACCAGAGACACACAGGAAGATAAAATGAAAATGCTTTCCATAAGGTTACCTTACTTTCCAGAAAAAAAAGAAAACAAATAGAATATGGCATAAGAGTATGGCTAGAAATTTTTCAAAAATTTTCAAAGTTTATTCTCAACAGGTTTCCCAGAAATATCAACTGAAGCCAGAGAATAGTCAAAATCTTTTAAGTCTTTAAATCACCAAGGGAAAATAAGTATCAATCTAGAAACACATAACTGGCTAAACTATTATTCAATAATGAATAATACGTATTTTTCAAACAAACATACAAACAAACAAACAAACAAAAGTGAGTCTGGATAAAAATCATCTGGAGATCTCATTAAACTATAGAATCTGATTCAGTGAGCCTCAGATTCTGCATTTCTAACAAGCTCCAAGGTAATGTTGATGATGCTGGTCCATGGACCATATTTTGAGTAGCAAGGTTCTAGGTAGTTCAGGAAGATGAAAATTAATCTCAGGAGAAAGATTGGGACTCAAGAAACAATAATGAAAATAGAATTTGTCAAATGTGGGTAACTCTACATAATTATTAATTGTATTAAATTATAATAATAAAATTTTATTTCATACAAAAAAACAAGTAAAATGAAAGAGAATAGTCAGAGTTAAACTATTCCAAGATCTTCATATTATTCAGATGAAACATAGAGATATTTGTAAAAACAAATGCCTTGGTGTAGATGAAGACTTTTACAACTGTGTTCAATGGACAATAACAGATCTCAGAAACTCTCCAAGATCTAGCAACCCTAAATTTTATCAAGCAAAGAAGAACAGTTTTGTGAGTAAAACGGGGTGCTATTAATAATTACACTGGACAACAGACACAAAGCAGGATCATCCCAGGAAAATCAGGACAGATGGTCAGCTTCCCTCAAGAGCTGTGAGGTGTGGATGAATGAGCAGGTCTCTGGGCTCTTTCCCTACCATCTAATGAGAAATTCCCTCTTTTTATTTTATACTTTATTTTTCTATTTAAATGCTTATTTGAAAATAATATAATGGGCACCTGTTGATTTTGCCCGACTAGCATCAATTCCCCCTTCTTTTGGTAGTTACGCCTCAATATCCTTCGGGAAAACCACACCTGTCTCACTCCCTATCATTCACTATTGGTCTGTGCCAACTCTAGGAGTAGAAACATCTCCCAAGCCTGGCCAGTCAGATCATTCTACTCTCTTGGTCACTATAACTGGTTGCAGCACAAGCAAATGAGTCAGGACAGCCCAGTGAGAGTCAATTATGAGAATCACTAAAAAGAGATGGCTCTTCCTGTTGGATTTTCTAGTTGTAAGGCTTTTGTAAGCCTGCAGCTGCTGAGAATCAGCAGGTGGAGGGGAGTGTCTGAGATCCATGCCAAAACAGAGGGAGAGAGAGACACACACATGAGGTCCTGATGACATGGTCTGTAGCATTGAATCTAGCAAATTATATCCCTGCACTCCGAGGTAAAGCAAGATAATATCTCCTAAACCATCCTTTGGTATTTCTTTATTGAATTTATTACTGTTTTTCTTTTATTTACTTAAGACAGTTTGAACTGGTTTTGTCTACCAGCAAATGAAAGGAATAATTAATAAGATGTATAGTTTGTGAAAACCCCTTGACCAAATTAACTTGGCAGTCTCTTTCATCTCTAGTGACAGGACTGAAGTGGCACCAGATACATAAGAATGAGACTCAAAGTTATTATTTTCCACATGCTATTATTCAAATCTATGGCCTTAAGCTGCTATGAACTTTTGAAATGCTTACTATTTCTAAAAATAGATTTTCTAACCCAACTCACCATTACAATCGGAAAAAAAAATGGGCCAGGTTTGTGCAATTCTACATTCCCATTCTAAGACAGGAAACTTATATAATTTTGTTTATGATCTGATTTTCAAAACATTTGATGTAACTGGTTTAGATCGTAGAAATTCAGCTAAAGCAAGAGGCTAGAATTAATGCTTTTGAATTTCTTTCCTTCTGATTCTAAATCTCATAATTTTGAGTTATTTAAATGCCTCATTGTCAGTATTCCAGGGAAAGTCACAACAGTAAACAAGGTACCTTCTCAGTTCAAGGTGCCCTAAAGACATATAAGTAAAAATATCTATTGTTTTGCATTTTTCTGAACACTTAAGTTTCTAAAATAGTATAAATTTGATTTATTGCAATACTTTGATTTTAAATATAATGTATTTATATTAGCAACTGTAATCATATATTTTGAAAACAAAGTTAAAATATACTATTGAACTGTTGTGTTCCCAGCACCCAGTAGTCCCTGACACAGAGAGGTTCATCAAATATTTGCTGAATGAATGACAAATAAATAAACATGTCTAAAATATATATTAAGAAACGTATTAGGGGCTATAAAAAGCATAATAAAAACAGAAGAACATACTTACTGATAATTATCACGTACTACTTAGACCAGGGTTTTGGAAGAATGTGTATAATGCTAGGTGTTAGGTTAAAAAAATTATCTGAACAGTTTGGAAAAACAAAGCTTCATACATGTCTTTCCTGCAAAATTTCCCAGAACCTTTAATATGCTATTATGCCTTTAAATATCCAAGAACAGAAATAAGCAAAGCAATGTTTCTTAAACATAATTCTCCTAATTTAAAGACCACATTTAATTTATTTATTAAGAGTGAACTTCAGACCCCAGTTTCAAGGGATACTCCCAGATTCTCACAACCAATATCTAGAACAGGGCTTGACTAATGTTTTCTGTGAGAAATATACTACAAAGCATAGAAAAATCAGAGAGAAGCTTTTGTCATGAGTTCAGATACATTAACATAATTAACTACTGGCATTAAACTATTGATTCTTATTTTATATCAGGTGTATTTATAGAAATGAATATGATATTTAAAGCAATAGCTTAAATAATCTGAGAATTGTTATGCGACTTAGCAACTTGGAAGAAAGAAGTGGCATTTTCTCATTCTTCTGGGTTTCATTATAGCAAACACATCATATGGGGAGACAGGTGTATTTCTTGCATAGATAGAGGAATCCAACATCCACTTATTAGGATGTACAATTAAACTCTACAAAGAGATTTTTTTTTCCTGGGATCCCAACAAAACAGAGAGCTTAGAGGAGCAGAAAGAATTACCCTGGATGTAGAACTTATCTGCATAAACTCATCAAAGAATCATGCTGTGGATACACAGATTATTTGAAAGAGGAAACGTGAATATCAAGCCATTCTTTAAAAGAATGCCTGAAATAAAAAGAATAGTGTTTTATAACTCAAATGTAGTTCTGTAATTCTTATATATCAATAAAGTGTGGATAAATATGTCAAAGAGAATATGAGTATTTCATTTGCTCCTTGTATTCGACCACATTTTGGGTTATTCCTTATTGATTTATGATTTTATTAAAGCCCTAGGGATATATTTTCCTGCATATTTCCAGTTGATGATTGAATGTGTATCTGATGTTTTGTAAAGAACACGTGGAATGCTTTCTTGCAAAGCTTCAACCTCTTTTAAAGCAATACTTATAATAGGAGTTCAATACGACAACAAATAAGCATCATTTGTTTCCCTCTTTATCTTATCTTTGTTCCACAGGAATTTAAATGCAAATGTGAAATAGAATGAACACCAACAAATGCATCAACTGCTCCCGCAATATAATCATTGCAATCTATAAAGCATAACAGGCTCTCTTGTGCTGTCTGCTTACTGTCACAGTATTTTGTAGTTGGAAATACATTCTGTGGGTGTTATTTTGCAACCAAATTTGAAAAGGAACACTCTGAGGAATCATCCCAGTGTTTATGTGAAAAGAATGTAATGTTTGCCTGTGCATGTATGGAACAGCTTTATTCTTTATTTAACTTATTTTCACAAAACAATTAAGGGAAATGTATTTTTAGCATCAATAATTAAAACCAGGCAACTCACAGGGAGGGCTGATCTTCTCAGCCTTATCTAAGAAGAGCTTTCTCCCTTGTTACAAACAATATGCACTTGCTTACACTCTTTTAGCACATTCCATTCCAACTGATTGGCCAGTTCTTACAACCTGCCTCTTGCCCTTACCTGAATGCAGAACATCCCAACATTAGTCCTTCCACTCTGAGAAATCACCCAATGTGCTGCCACAGGTCAATCAGTTACATTTTTCAGTACTCTGGTCCAAGGGGAATGGGCTGGGTTTCTAGAACAGTGGCTCTTAACTTAATCATGCACATAATTCTCTAGGACAACTTGTTAAACGCAGACTCTCAGGCTTCAAACCCAGAGATTTAGGCTCAGAGTGTTGGGTGGAGGGTACAAGAATCTGTTTTTGAAATGTGTCCCATTTGATATAGATGTACATGGTCCCATGTTCTACTGGTTCAGGGATTGGCAAACTAAGGCTGATGAGCCATATCTGGCCTGCTGCCTGTTCTTCTAAATGAAAATTTGTTGGAACACAGCAGCATTTATTTATGTATTGTCTATGGCTACTTTTGTACTACAATGAGAGTTAAGTAATTGTGACAAAGACCATGCGATCTACAAAGCTTATAATATTTATTATCTGGCCCTTCACAGAGATATTTGCCCATTTCTGCCCTAAATGGTATTGTATCGTTTTATGCTTCAAACTTAAATTAATGTACCAAAAGATTATGGTATTATAATATGTATGTCATTTCAGTATTGTCCTCAACAACTTCAAACTTTTCAGTGGTTTCCCATTACACTTAATTTCCTATCCTGGCCGATAGGCCCTTTCTTGACATGGTCCCTGTGTCCCTCACAAACTTCGTTTCTTCTTTCTTACCCATAAGCCTTTACTCACTGTGTCACAGGCATACTGGCCCTTCTTTCTGGTCCTCAAACATGCCACATCTGTTCACATCACAGAGTTTTGCACTTGATGCCATTTTGAAAACAAGGCAGGTACTCTCACGCTTTTTTAAAAAAATTCAATTTATATTTATGAGACATTTACGATATTCTTAGGGATCATGCTAAATGCTTGGCATACACTAGAGAGTAAGAGAAGTTTGGCTCTTTCCCTTAAGAAGCTTACAATTTAATATAGGAAAGAAACATCAAATAACTAAATACACAAAATCTGCAATAAAATATTTCAAAAATGCTGTAATGTTAAACAACAGATGCCCTTGGAGAGAATAACAAGAGAGACCTGATTTGGTTTGAAAAAACAAGGAAGGCCTCTCTTAGCAAGTGACATTTATAGAAAGATATAAATATGAGTTAGTTTTATTTGAAAATTTTGTTTTATTTTTTTATTCAACTTTCTACAATGGGAATACATGGAAGGATTTTCAGCAGATAAAGAACATGTTCCAATAGCTGGCTTTAACAGAGCACCACCCTCCTAGGTGATCTAGCATTCTGTACTTATCCATATTCTACATCAACCTTCAATGACTGATACAAAGCTATATTTTCTTGAACCTAGCAAAATGCTCTGCTTCATGTAACAAATGGTTGAATAAATTAAGAAGAACAAGTTTATTTTACAAACACATAAAAGCCCTCTCCTCCATGAGTTAATACTTACCCTTGAAGAAGAACCAATTATATATCTATAGATTTATAGATATCTATACCTATTTATATATATAAAACTGAGATATAATTGATATGTAACATTGTATTAGTTTTAGGTGTACAACATAATTTGATATTTATATATTTTGTAATATGATCACTACATTAAGTCTAGCTGACATCCATCAACACACATACTTACAAATGTTTTTTTCTCATGATGAGAACTTTTAAGATCTACATTCTTAGCAACTTCTAGATATACAATACAGTATTATTAACTATTATACACTCTGTACATTTCAAGACTTATTTGTTTTTTAATTGGAAGTTTGGACCTTTTGGCCACCTTCACTCATTTCTCTCACCCCTTACTGATCAAATTAATTTTATGTTCCATAAAAGTGAACATGTCTTGGATAAATCAACATGCTTAAGGCCAAGTTATAAAGAGTGAAGAATGAGCATATATTCTAGTTGGTGGGGATGCTATGGTTCTTTTTTTTTTTTTTATCATTTTTGTCTGTCTCCTACTTTTGCTGTCCTTCCTAAGGAGATTGTACATTGAATATGGATTGCAGAAACTCTAGGAATTTGTACCTGGCTACAGTATGAAGAGATGACATTTGTTTAAAGAGATTCAAAGTTGCAGCACTTTGTGGCTTAGGTGTTCCCACTTATAAGCTATTCTTCCTTTGTTTCTGTCCTGCTCAGAATTAGATATATAGCTTACAGGGCTCAGTGAAAAATGAAAATGCAGGCCTTTTGTTCAAGTTGTTAATAACTTCAAGAGAATAGCAGTATGTTAAACCAAGTGTAGGGTCTTTCTAAGCACAGGGCACCTGCATAGGTCACAAACCCATGAGCCTAGCCTTGGTTCCTCTCTTTATACGTGGGTATTTCAGAGGGTCTTAGATGCAGCTATCCTGGGGGCAGCTCTGAATCACTGCAAAGGCCTCAGTCAGGCAGCCTGGAGCAGCTGAACTCTAAGCATTGGGGCCAAATCTTATGCTTTTTTTTTCTTTGCCTTTGTTATCCTCTGACTGGCAAGGATGGTACCTGTATTGGACTTTCCTTGAATTTGAGACTAAGATCAGGTTTGTGATATCAGAAAAGTAGAAAAACAGGACTTTCAGCATGCATTAGTTTTAAGCTACTTAGCCCTAAGAAACCCAGACAAACAGTCTTCTATATGCTTTAACCCATCTCATTGGAGTTCTGTATGGGTAACTGGAATCAATGCTCACATTAATAATAAAGTGTCCCTAATCCTCCAGGGGGAAAATGGCTAGTCTAGGACAGAATTTTGGGTTTAAAAATCTGTGTCTTGAACATACTCACTCCTCATGCGTATTGGCAAAACCATTCCAACATAACTCAAAGACAAATTACTACAATTCATTTGCTAATACATGGCAGTATATGCCTTGTCTAGTCAAACAGTTTAATTAAAATGTACCAACACTAGATCTTTTTTTTCTACCAAATTCACCCACATGCCTAAAAACACAGCTTCGTGCTTCCAAAATTTGAGCAAATGTAATGTGACTACTATAGCAAAGTATTATGATAAAGTGATTTTGCTTATGTTAAACACAAATTGGCAATTGGCCTAGAATGTATGTGAAGTAGGACAGTGAAGATTTTCAGATTCTAAGTTACCAAAGTAATGGGCATCTGTTGTTTGTGTACTATATGGGTGGAACTTTTCAAGAGAATGCCTTGCTCTCTCTTGGTCAAGGAATAGACACATGATTACAAACAGGAAATGAATCCATTGTCCTAGAAATTAGTCTTGAGCAGAATAATGCAAAGCAAAAAGTGCGTGGAGTCATTTGAGGAAAACTGTTAGTGTAGATGTATCCTATTTGTGACATGAGACTACAGCTATGTGTTCTTGTTATTTGGTTCTCCAGCCTATTCTAATGCCTTTCTTTTGAATCTGTTTATTTGTTTGAACTGATATTCTTTTCTAAGACATTTTCTTTATTTGAAGTCAGCTTCTATTGCTTATAACCAATGAACTAACACCAGCACAAACAGAAAGTGGCTACTGATCTCCCACAATTTTAAACAAGTAACACAATTTTATATAAAATGAAGATGCCATGTTTATAGCCTATTGTGCACATCATGTAGGCTTTGTTGATTTAATTGTTTCTCTAATTTATTTATTTAACACTTTTATTAATAATAGGTGCCAGCTTGGAAGCAACTGTACCACTGAGAATTCTAGTGCAAAAGTAGCACATCTGTGTTGGCATGGTGGCTCAGTAGATTGACCTAGATAATGAGATGTAAAATTCTGCCTCTACAACAGTTACTGAACTATGAAAATATAAGCAAATGAGTGAAAATTCAACCCTGTACCCCCTATATTCCATGTTATTTCTGAATGTATTTCTTAGTAGGGTTATTACTTCATCTCCCTGCTGGGAAATGTGATTTGGAGGTATTTAGAGTCATTCCATCAACAGATCTTCCCTATAATCATTGTGTATTGATGAATGACTTTGAGATGAAGAGGCACAGGTTAAAAAAAAAAAGTGGATCAGCTATGTCATATGAACATAATGCTAAAGAAAATAACCCACCCCTGGAACAAGAGCTGGATTGAAGACTGGGAAAGGATACAATCAGGCAAAGGTGACATGGGGGAGGCAACAAAGAAAACTTCAATAAATATGCCTTTAAGCATGGATCAGATATTGACTATTAGAGACAAGGACATCCTGAGAAGATGAAACACAGGGAAAGAAAAATAGGCAGAAAATACTTGGCAGTATTCAGAATTATGTTATCCAATTTAGGTCAAGCATAAGATATATTTGTTAGTTAAATGTATAGAGTTACTTCCCAATTACTTTATTTTTGTTGTATTCTTTGTTCTTTTATACCACTTATATATGTGTGTGTGGGGGGGTGGAGCTTTCTTTTTCATCAGAATGAAAATTTCACATTTAAATTGTTCAATGTTGGATTGCTGGGATCTTGCATATTATTGGAACTCAATATTTATTGAAAAAATAAAGGGATGAGTAAATAGAATAATGGATGAAAGGCAGGAAACTAGCCTAGAAAAGTAGTAGAAGGACTTTGAAAGTTGGTCTAAAGACTTTAGACTTTATTATATGACCAATAAATATTTGAGAACATAGATATCAAATGACCAGAGCTGTACTCCATAAAACAAATTAATCTCACAGCTTTATAACCTAAAGTGAAGGGGAAAAAGAAGAGGGAGATGTTGGATTATCTGCTGGGATGTTATTTCACTATTACACATTCTAAGGACCTGATTAGAGAGACAATAATGGCAGTAATAAAGGGAAAGTACACATGAAGCTATAAATAGAAAAGTTGGTAAGCAATTAAAGAGAAAGAGGGATGGAGAAGAGCCAAAAGGAATGTGATTATGAACCTGGGTGCCTGCTAATGACAGAGATATCATTAACAGAAGTCAGAGCCATACTTGCCTGGTGGTTTGGGGAAGGATATGATGAATTACAATGTGGACATGCTGACCAGAATTCAGGAGGCATATGTTCCATTAGCTATTAGAAATGTAAGCATGGACCCAGCACAGATGTGGGCCTAGAGACTTCTCCTGCAGGAGGAAGTTGTGGAAGGAGATATAAGTGATAAGGAGGAAAAGAAAGGAGGGAAGGAGGCCAAAGTCAAAAATTACTGTTAAATATGGTAAAGAGTTTGGATTTTATTCCAAATATAGTACATTGAGAAACCATGGATAGTTTTTAAACAAAGAGATGATACGTTCTGATTTAAATTTCCTTTTTAAAAAGAAGATTCTGGATGCTATATAGAGAGTAGAATTAAGGTGAAGTAATTGCCAGTCTCAGAGATTCATATCCTCAACTCCTCACTCTCAACCCAGGCTAGGTGGTTAAAGTCCTCCTTGTAGTCCTTCTTCTAGTCTTCTAAAACAAAACAAAACAAAACAAACAAAACAAAACAAAACAAAAATCAGAACAAAGATCTACTGTTAACTGAAAGGAGGAGGAATAGACAACAGGGGAAGAGAAAAAGGTAAGTGAAATAGAATCTGTAGCCCACGTTGCAGCTGCACAATCGAGGCTGAGATAATTAAGTTGCTGGGGAGAGGTGGCAATGATGACACCCAAATGCAACACCTGCAGCCTCTGCTCTTAACTGTATGCTATACTAGCTCCTCGTAGGTTCAGGATACTTTTTCAAGATGTTGAACTGACCAGGCTATCTTTGGGTAATGCTTGTGGTGGGTAAAAATTTGGAAGGTAAGTGCTTCCAATTTAAGAACAGAAAGACCTCTTTGTTTGACTTATCCTGGAACAAATTGATTAGATAATTTGTAAGATCACACAGGTACTTAGGGTGAGGGATGGACCAGCAGACAGGCTTCCTGAGTCCCTTGAGGGAAACCAATTTTCTCACTCCATCATTTGACCTCTTTTCTATGCTGATCCTTAGCGGAAACTTGAGACTTATAGGTTGTGGTTGTAAACTGGGAATTTTTATAGTAGGAGGTCATGAGTTTAGAAGCTACACTGACCTAGAAGGTAACTTAAATGGTAAAGGGTGAAACAGATCAGGAGTAAAAGAAATACTTTATTTTGTGAGACTGAGTACCACTTACTAATAATCATCATATATCCAGCCTCACACTTTGTTACTAAAGTTTTTGTTTGACCCTGACATCCATGTGAATGAGCTCACTCAAATAATGGTACTGATGTTCCAAGGAAATCAGTGTGAGAGGTGGTTCTTACATGGAGGCTGCTGAGGAATATCCTGTTTTTGTTTTTGTTTTTTTTTCTTTTCTTTTTCTGATTCAAATTTATTTTTTAATACGAAATTTATTGTCAAATTGATTTCCATACAACACCCAGTCCTCATCCCAAAAGGTGCCTTCCTCAATACCTATCACCCACCCTCCCCCACCTCCCACCCCCCATTAACCCTCAGTTTGTTCTCAGTTTTTTAAGAGTCTCATGCTTTGGCTCTCTCCCTCTCTCTGATTCAAATTTCAAGTAGCTGATTTCCTATGAAATGAGGATGACCTTTTGTCAATATACAATGTCAATGCCCATCGTGCTTATAAACATGCTGTTTTGTACCCATAATAAGTAATGTTGCCCTCGCTATATGAAAATATTGGGACACCATGATTTAGTTTTTACTTCAAGACTAATGGTTAACAAGCAAAAAGACTGTTTAGACGCTTTTGTTTATACTCGCTTGCCTTCACAGTCAGAGGGTGGTTGAACCGTAGGCTGTCAATTTCTCCATGTGTAGCAAGTCACAGGGAATCTGGGTGACAAACACTTACAATCCATACCTGATCCATTCTACTTATACATTCACAGTAAAAATATTAGCCATTAATTTTCCATGTCACCTCTGTTTCTCGAGTGTCAATTCAATGTTCTTTTGCCTCCCAGCATCATCTGGTTTTACTTTCTGCAGTTGTTGTTCCTGGTTTTCTAAATACCCTTCATGTTGCAAAAGAAATGGCTTCATTTTGTTTGAGCAGCTATTATAAATAAAACCAACTATACTGTAATGAGTCTTAAAGCCTTAGTTAGCACACTTTTAACAACCTTTCAAAGGTGGATCAGCATTAAAGATGTATTACCGGGATCTCATAAAAGTTAAATATATTTCCCAGGAACCTTAGCTGAATTAGGGGCAAAGCCAGAAAAAAGAATTATTACCTCGACTTTAGCCTTTAGGCCATGTTATAAGAACAGACACCCCATCAAACAACTTCATAAATGTGAAGAACCTAATTAGAAAATTAATTCCCAATTATGCATATAGAACGAAGTCTGCTAAATAAGGAAGGGACCACAGCGGGGAAAGTCAAAGCAATGTGGAAATTCTTTCAGTTGGGAAACCTGCTTCTTACAGAAGGGTATAGAAATTGAGACCTAGGGAACACAATTTATTTTATGGAAAAGGCCCTATGGCTTCATTTCTCTGGCCTTTGGGATTTTCATTATTACTTACAGAAGGTCAGGAAGTCCTAAAACTCTTTGAAGCTTGGGCCACTGCCCATGGTGGGGGTGAGAATAAAGAACAGACAAAACAAAACCTTATCAACCATTCTTTTAAATGGGTAATTTCAGAGTTTCAATGTATGCATGTTTTATCTCTATGGCTTAATTTCCATCTGAAAAACTAGAAAATACCCAAGCATACATAGAAAATACCCAGTGCATATTTTACCTTTGAAATATGAACAATACTCTGTTTGTTGCTTGAGATACTTTGAGATGAATCTATTACTTATATAAGGATAGGGATTAATTTACAAGAGAATCAAATATATTACATTTACTTAGATACCCAATAGCATCCGTAAGATATGATGGTGATAGCCTAAGTAGCTAGTGGGCTTCTCTAAAACACACCCATATCACTCCTGTCTGTGTTTTCCAAGGGAACAGTCCCATTATACTACCTCTTTAAATGGGTCTAACATGCAATTAAAATGAAAATTATGGCCCCATAATGGGCCATGATGTAAGAACAATACACGCTCTTAGAAGGTTTCCTCATGTTTTTTTTTTTTTTTTCCTGAGCATTGAAAATTATCTGTTTGTCAGCCCCGTGGCATGGTCACAATGCAAGGCCTCAGATGAGAGAAACGTGTTCATTAGGAGAATTGAATTACTAGGCAAGGTGCCAGGTTGTGTTGCTTCATTTGGAGGAGAAAGGAGAGCTGGGTTCTCCAGCACCACCTGCCCATCAAACCCCTGAGCATTTTCAGCCTTTCAGGTGAACTTGGAAAATGTTACCTTGCACCAACAAAGGAGAGGGCAGGAAATTGACTCCAAACCTATTAATTTAATATACTGTCTTACAAATCAAGATCATGTTGCAAGAGATATTAATGGTAGCATTAACCAGGAGTTATACACAAAAGAGGGATGGGACTTTCAAATTAAGATCTAAGGAGGGAATTACCAAGTATGCTGTCTGCAGTGTGAAAGATACTTACAATCTGATTCTAGAAGTCATTATTTTACTATCAGTGGAAGCCACAGGGGCTTTGAAGGAGAAAAAGTCTGCTAAATAAGGATGGTGCCATGATAGAACAAGAGAATCAAAATCGGGGCCACTGCTGGGGCGGGGCCATGGATTGAACCCTTCTCATTTTCCTGAGATGCCCTGGAAAGTTGCCCTAAAGTTTCTGAGATCAAAGTACATGTAGTATGAGAACAGAGCCTTCAAACTGTTTCCTAGTCCCTCAAACCAATTTCAACTAGTAATTAACTGATTCCCAACATCAAAAGGTGAGATATCCCAGGAGGAGTCAAAGAAGATCAAAGCCTGTGGTGAGGGGTCCCCCTGCACCCTATCCACCCTCCATCCTCTTTCCCAGACAGACATCCATCCGATTGTAGCAAGTGAACAGTCGCATTGCTTCTCACTAGAGACCAACATCAAACAGACTTCCAAATAACTTGCTGGAGTTTTCAAGCTCTGTTAGAAGAAAATGAGGAAGGCACAGGTATGCGACCATATGGTCCAGATTTTCTAGCACAGTCTAGGTTTGTAATATTCAGTCCTGTTGTTCCCATTGCTGGGACAGAACCTAAAACAAGGTCACCAAAGAAAACCTGGGTAGTGCCTGGCACACAGTATATGATAAGCCAATGTTAATTCCTGTCTTTTGCATATCACCGAACAGAATGCCGAATTATTGTATTTGTTCAAATATTTTGTATTTGTGTGTGTGTGTGTGTGTGTGTGTGTGTGTATTGCACATTGGCTTTCCATAATTTGTCTAAGCCAGATGCTGGATACAACCCTGCCAGAGCTGGTCAGTCTCTGTGAAGAGTGGGCCATTTTCTGTAACCCACTTACTGAGGCATTTTTCTACAACATTCTGAAATGTGCTTGATTAGTCCAGATCCCCTTGCTTTCATTCATACCCCTGGTTAGTTTCCAAGGCATTCCACCAAGGTGTGCATGCCTACAGATGCACCCAAGCAGATCCTTGAGATTGCTGTTCAGACAGAAAAAAATCTGTAGTCTAAGCTTTTACATATTTTGTTTTCCAGGAGATTCTTTGAAACAAATTTTTAGGGTGACCTGCAGTCAAATTGTACCTAAGGACTGAGTATAGGAGAGCAATGAGAGAGAAAGTCAGGATAGGGCTCCAGTTTCTAAAGTGGAAAGGGTTCTGTCAGTACCTTAAACTCAAAATCTCTAAAGTTTACTTATTTTGAGAGAGAGAGAGAGAGAGAGAGAGTGGGCACGAGTCGGGGAAGGGCCCATTACAGGGCTCAGTCTCAGGAACCATGAAATCACGACCTGAGCCAAAATCAAGAGTCTGATGCTCAACAATTGAGCTACCCAGGTGCCCCAAAACGTGATCCTTTTCTTACGGTACTATGCTATCTGTGGAACCAACCTCTTTCTTCAGAGTCTCCATCAACATCTACACCTTCTTGGATCTTTACCCCCTCCTGGATCCATTAATTCCACCAACTTCCCATCTGTCTGGTAGTTTCCAATGCTACTATGCTGATTTCAGTCCTTATGATTTCTCTAGAGTGTAATGCCTCAGGACTGGTTTCCTTATTACAAACCATTGAAGATAACACTGATGGATTCACTTGTAAATGTTACATTTTTATATCATCACACACCAAATCCTGGGACTCTGAGAGTTCCACACTGCCTAAAAGAGGTAAATAAATTTGAGAAATTGTCCTGTATCTCTAAATCATATCCAGGTATTAAAGGGCTTCCTGATTCTCTCCCTTCACTGCATTCAACCTTTACCCTCCTCTGGATTTTTGACCCACATTTTCAAAAAGATGGAAGGAACAAGTGGCTTGAGTTGAATTATAGCTGTGTCCCTTTTATGAGTCATCTGGCTTGCCATAGTCTGTCTACTCCCAATTATATGTCCGACACTGGGGTTGAATGTCTATTACTTTTTAACTTTGCACTTGTATGATTATTTTTCTTATCACAAGGTGAGGGGAAATATGTAATGTTCTTATTGTTCCCATGTCTCTGTCACCAATCACCCTGGTCCACTCATGTATGTTAACTGCTTAGCTTCAGTACACTTGAGTTTGTGTCTCCTGCCCCATAGCTTTTGTGTAACTGAAATGGAACAGGCTAACCCCTAAGGAGAAGTTAGCCACAACTCAAAGTTTTAACACCAAAATTGTCTCATTTTCTAAGGTTCAGCTTGGTTTCCTCAGAATTACCTTTTGCATTTTCACATTTCTCCTTTCTTTTGGCATTTTAATGGAAATAACCATACCTCCACAACATTTAATAACATCTTCCAGAAATAAGCCAGCTCTTTGATAATGACCCACTACACTGATACCATCAGAAAATAATACCCATGGAGAATAACACAAACCTTTTGCAGAAAGAATAGCTACAAGGTGAAACCCATTACTTGGAATGAATACAGGAAAGGATTTGTTGTTATTGTAATATATATTCTTTTTTGTTTTTCTTTTTACATATAGCTCCCTCAGGAATAATTTTTGTGAAAAGATAAATGTATCAAACTAACTTTTTGACTTTTCTTTCTCTAAACTAACACTGATAACATACAATGAAACTCTTATTCACTGGATAACATATGCTGAAAGACTTATGAAAACACTCTTTAAAAGCTGCATTGTCTATTTCCTTTTAATCATTCCTTGTTTATTAAAAAAAAGAAAAAACACCTCTCTGCTTTCTAAATGACATGTCCCTAACAAAAGGAAAATAACACTCAAGTTTGTCTTATGAGGAATATCAAAGAAGACTCAGACGGGGAAGAGTTTCTGCTCAGTTTCTAAGCTTGATTTGATTGGTGCTTGTTGTGACTCCCTATGGCAATAGCCCTAGTGCCCCTTATGGGTGACCACCATCGTCTTTCCTCACCCACCCCTCCTCTGTGTTCACACATTGCTGCCATCTCTTTCCATCCCAATGGGCAATTTATACTGATTCTTTCCTCACCCCAGCCGTGAGTCAGTCATCTTAAGAGATTAGGGAAATGAAAATTTGATTCTGCTCAAGGAGAGAGACCTGGTTTAGAATGAACCTCTCATCCTTTAGATTAATAAACTGAGACCTTAGAGGTCATTTGACTTGTTAATGTAGTTGAAGAGCCAGCGGGGGTGGGGAGGGGCAGGTCTCCTGCCTGCTGTTTTGAGAGTGAGTTTAGCATAATTGTTAAGAACATGGACTTTAATGTGGGAATTCTAGACAGAGTTCAGAGTCAAGTCCTGGCTCTGACACTTACTTTTTTAGTGATTTTGGAAAAGTTACCCGACCTTTTTTGAGCCTCAGTTTCTTCTTTTGTCTAATGGAATAATGAGAGAAGCTGCAATTTTAAGGCATTTATCTTTTTGAAGTCTCCCAGTGTCTATAGGACAGTGTATGATATATAAAGCAGCTACCATTTATTAGTGCATAATTCTACCCTTATTATTACTGTTTGGTCACCACAAACCCACCTATTGACCCTTTTTACAATCCTCTGGAATTGCCTGAGTCTTTAAATCCACACTATCTTTGGAAAGACCTCTCCCACCCTAAGGACAAGAAGAGAGTATTTGCTCCGCATAAAAGAGAAATGGAGAAAACAGAAAAATGCTCATGTTATGTGAGAAAAAGATGAGCTCAAACCTCAGGTTGCAAAGTACATTTATGCTGCCCTAGGAATTCTGTGTGAATCCCCCATTACCAAGCTGGTTTAATTTGTTTAGTTAATAACTTTATATGACCTGTTTTTATTTAGCATGTGTACTGGCAGCTCTTTTATATAATTTCTGAGTCCACAGTGGCATGCTTTCCCCGAACATTTATGACGTTCCACAACTCAACTTCCAAAGAAACCCATTATGAAATTAAATGGATCCAGGTGGATAATTTGAGAGGGTAACTATATTGCATGCAGCAAAGACAATATGTAAATATTGCAGCAATCTCTCTGACATGGTATTAGAATATGAAAGAAAATGAAATCAACAAAACTATGAGATACTGAATTAATTTACTTTCAAATATTAAAAGTAATGAATCTTCTACTTATTTTCAGATTCCTATGACTCATCTTAATGCTATGATAATTTTTAACTCCATTACATTACTTAATACATTGCCATCATAGCACTCTCTAAATGAATGCCTAGCACATTTTCTCAACCATGGTTTGCCAGAAGTTGCGTTTATATTGTTGCCATTCTGGGTTCGAATCGGCTATTGTGAAATTTTAAAAAGTACAACAGGATGGTCAGCACTTGATTTGATGTTTTCTTTACAAGACAAACAAATAAATGAGAAAGAAGGTATAATCAGCCACAGCCATTATGTGAGATACAGAGAACAATACTCACAATACTCTATTCTGAATGTTAATCTATCTTGTTCTTCATTGGAAACGTGTCTTCCCTTCAGTTTTTGTACATATGTTATTAAATAAATATAGGACTTTAAAAATTCACAGAAGCTGTTGGCTTAATAATTCAGCAATAAAAGGAATAAACTACTGACACAGTCTACATCGTGGATGAACCTCAAAAAACTTATGCTAAGTGAAACAAGTCAGGCACAATAGAGCATATATTCTATGATCTAATTGACAGGAGATATCCAAAAACAGGTAAATTTATAGAGACAGAAAGTAAATTAGTGGTCAACTGGGGTTGGGGGTGGGAATTGGGATTAAATTGTAAATGGGCATTCACATTTTATTGGAGGAACAAAAATGTTCTCAAACTTATGTATGATGATGTTATCTCAGTAAAGTTACTAAAAGCATTGGATTGTATACTCAAATGGCACAATTATGATATGTAAAATACCTCAATAAAGCTGTTAAAACACCCAATAACCTGGAAGCTATAATTAATGCATACATGATTTAAAACTAATCGCATGTCAGGCTGTTTGATAGAGGAACTTTTTGATTTGTGTCATCAAAAAGTCATATCCTACTTTGCAGTGATACATAGGACATCTGGGCACTGAGCACTGTGGAATTCATGCGTCACATATGAAGCCATGTGGTTTACTTATAGAAGCAGTTTCTAAAACTCTCCTTCACAGAAGACACTGTCCCTCCTACTGCTTTACTTTCTTCTGTATGACATCCATACAGTGCGTCAGAAGTGCACTTAAAATCTACAAACAGTGTGCAAACTCAGAAGATATTGAGATTAGTCCTTGATCCTTTTTTTGAACTCAATGAATTTTGCTAAGTGCTGTATTTCTTTCATTGAGCAATGCTGTATGGCCAATCCTTTTACAGTTCTATCATATCTTTCTTTTTTCTTCCTGTCTTAAATATTTTGCTTTTAGGCCCTACTATAATACTTGTGCTATACTTAATAGGAATGATCATACACAACAGCTCTATGTCACATAGGTAATACAAGTTCACAGTAGACTCAATTTGGTGTGCAGGGTTATGTCTATGTGTGAAGAAATACATATATGTAAACACTTGTATATAAAAATCATGGTAAGTGGAAGTAAAAAAAATATAATACATCTTTGGAATAGCTACTTAAGTCTTTCTGTCAGCTAGTATAGTCATCTCAGCAGAAAAGAGCTCATTGTGTAAAGAGCATCTACACTGACAAGTTGCTGTATGTTGACATCATGTCTCTCATCTCACATTCATTGTCTCCTCATTTCTTCAATACCTGATATTTTAGAAATCTGGGGTGTAGCCAAAGGGAAAGAGGTGCAGACCCTGAAAAGACAGATTGATTACTTTCTGGCTAAGGGAGCAGGGAAAACAGAAGCCACCAGTGAATGAGAGTCACTTTTGGGTCCGGCTTGGTGGTATGCTGATGGGTCCTCTCTGTTATTTTATTCAATCCTTGCAACAGCTCTCTGAAGCAGGTTTTACTGCTTTTTCACTGATGAGGAAGGCTGGAGCAAGTTAACTAACTAGCCCAGGTTCACTGAGTTAGTAAGTGAAGCAGACAGATTTGACTTGAATTCCTATTTGTTTCATGATTAAAATTGATTCTGATGCCCACTAGCTTTTACTATCTTAGGAATAGTAAACCATTACAGCAATGTGTCCTGCTGTCCTGTCAACCCAAAAGGACTTTTTGAGAGATGAAACAGCAAGAATTCTGGGAGGTAAAAAGAGTGACCATCTTTTTGAGAAACCCAAATACATTTTGTTGGTTTATTTTCTGAACCATCCTGATAGATTGCTTATTTCCTCAATGAACTAATTGGAAGGCATATCTTTGTGATTACTATGAAATCCTTCTGCAATCGGCCATAATAGATAGGCGATCAATTATCGGCCCCCTATCTCTTATGGGTAACCACTGTCCATGGTTTATTTCATTCTGTGAGCCGTTCTAGAAATAAGTAGGTGACATACTTGGATGCAAATATAACTTTTGGGTTTGACAATTAACTTCTATGAACACATATACTAACACAGGAAGGCTTCATAATTCTGAGAGTTATCATCACGTTTACTTTATTAAATTATTTATAGTAAAAATTCTCAAACTTGAGTGTGCATTAGAATTCCCTGGAGGGTGTGATAAAACACAGATTGTCTGGCCAGCTCTCATGTTTCCTACTTCAGTAGGTCTGAGGTCTGCCAGAAATTTTGCAATTCAAATAAGTTTTCAGATGATGTTAATATGCTGATTTGAGGACACCTTTTTGAAAACCACTACCCAAAGGAAAGAGGAAAGGTCTATGTATCTAGGTATCTATTTATCTTTTCTATAGCTAAGAATGCATTTTACAATTTATTGCAAATTTCAGTATCCAAACCCGTTTAAAAGTAGACACACCAAGAGTTTGACTCTGCTTTATATTATGTTACTACATGGCATCGGGGTCTTGATTAACATTTCAAAGCACATTTTTCTCATTTGCCAAGTAATTGTACAATTTTTTTTTATGTTGTTGTTGTCGCTTGGTTCTCGTAACCACTTGACTGATTGGGCATGACTAGTTTATTACTATTCTCCTTAGGTTATAAATGAGACAACCAAAGCCCAGGGAAGTTATGTGACTTGTCCATATAGCTAGAAATGATTGAAAAAAAAAATGAAGGCAAGTATCATAATAACAGTGCATTGGGCCAGGAATTTAAAAAGTTGGGACCTAATTTCCTCCTATAGGAGGCTCTATCTTCTTGGTGACAAATTGTAGATACAAATAATTCAGTTTATTCATCTATAAATGAGGGATAGACCAGATAGCCAATATTCCTTCTGGTTTCATTTTATTCATTTCTCTAATTGTTCATTGACATAAATATTCATTAAGACTTTACTATGCACCAGGCACTTCTAAGACTTGAAGATAAAGAAATGAGTGAGATACCTGACATGACATTCTTACATGTCCTGAAGCTAACATTCTAGGTCAAGAAAGAGGAGTAAATTCACAAACCAGCTCATTTAAAATAGTGATGATATTAATTAATAAAAAAAAATTGGGTTAGATGATAGAAAATGACAGGCTAAAATGCTACTAAATCTTAGTGTTAAGGTTCTCCCTGAAGAAGTGATATGTTAGTGGTCCTTTGGATGACAAAAATTGAGCCAAGCCTATAAAGTGATAGGGAAAGCATATTCTGGGCAGGGCTGTATTAAAGGCAACGATCTGAGCTATAAGTCAACTTGGCTTCTGTGAGAAAGAGGAAGAAGGCCAGAATTCTGGTATTGGGTAAATAAACAAATGGTAAGAGAAAACATTTGGAATGGTAGGTAGAGCCAGATCATTTAGAGTCTTAAAGGCCATGATAAGAACTTAGAGGTTTTTAAGCAGGGAAAGACATGACCTGATTCAGATTAAGATGACTCACTGGTTCCACTGGGATTGAAGAAGTGTACAAAAGTGAGCATACACACACATAAAAACCAATTTAAAAATTTTTGACCTTTAAGTGAATGTTTTCTCCTATTTATTTAGTACATGAAAGAGAACATACAAATTAATACACGAGCTAAAACTGTGACTTCACCATTGATACTTTAAGGATATTACTAAGTATTATAAACATGGGCAACTCAAGTAATAATTAGGGGGAAAATCATATGGAAATTGCTAACAAACTCATTAGAGTGTGTTTAATTATTGCAGTGAAGGGTTAGCAAGAGGATTGGAGCTTACCAAATAAATCTGTTTGCACATGGATTGATATGCTTGTATCATAATTACTCACAGCTGTTGGACTTCTGAAGTTTATTAGGAACTTAATTCCAAAACTTTCATGCTGAAAAGATTTTTTAAGAGGGAAGTGTTAGCCCAGTGCCAGTAATGTGAGCAAGGAAAATTTTTCTAGCAATTCTTTTCAGCGATTACTTACAGAGTAACTACAGATCTTCTCATTATACATAATGAAGTGGACCTGCTCATTTTTGATTTTCATACACTTTGCAGAAAGAGTAAAGCCTCGTGATTGAAACTGCTTGAGCCCTGTGATGAGAAGTTGCATGTAATATGTATTCCAATTACAAAACGATCTCAGAAAACAGGGTTGATGCCTGATGTATTCATTTGAAAGCAATTCTTGGCTAAATTGATCTTTAAATAATCTATCTATATGCTTGTTAATTTAATAGATCAACTGACATCAGGAGAAGACAGGAGTGCTTCATCCTTCACACTCTATCTTATAGCTGACAACTAATTCTCCTTTCTTGGAGATTCATTTATTATACTTTATAAATTAGAAGAAATGTACAGGGTCCCTGAAATACAGCTGAGGCTATGCCCAATAGCTTCTTCTTACTTATCATCAATCAGAAAATTAATATTGTGCCTGGGCTAGCAATTTTGATCTCAGTCTAATTTTTGGTCTATTTAACTGATGGCTGCTGTCCTGACTTACAGTGCTACTGAGCGTAAATGAAGTGATTGATTATTTGTACCAAAGTGATTTCCTTTCTTTCCAAGGCTCTTTTTCAGATCAGCCTTTGATAAGTGCTAAGATTAACTAATGAGGACAATTTAAAAAGAAAATAACAACTTGAGAATCAAGTGTTATCAGTCAGTGAATTTCCCAATGTGTATGCATGTAGGCACACACACATTCTGCCTATGTAGAATAAATCATGGTATTAAGATCTTTTATAATCTAGTGTTTTAACCCTTGTTGTCATGTACCTTGCATTCCAGACTCACAAATTACTAATTTTTCTTCAAACTTATGTTGGACTGTCATACATCTATACGTATGTCCATTTCATTCATTTTATCTGGAATGTTCTTCCTTATTTGAATTGGAATCACATCCAACCTTCCAGGACCAAATCAACATCTCTTCCTATGAAAAGGTTTACCTCATTCTATCCTAGAAAAAATCATTATGTACATAAACTCTGTGTTTAATACTATTATTTTTCATCACTTATAATGCAAAGAGTAACAGCAACAATCATAGTGACAGCAAACACTTAAATTGTTCTAAGTTCTTTGTTCACTGTTTTAAGTTCTTTGTATAATATAATCTCATTTAATTTTTACAATAGCTCACTTACATATATGATTTTATTTTCCTCATTTGGCATATGAGCAACAGAGGCAATGAGAGATGAAATAACTTGTTATGAGTCACTCAGATGTTAAGAGGGCTGAGCCAGATTTTGGACCCGGTCAATGTGGCTTCAGAGACTAGTCTCTGAACTCCTACACTGTGCAACAATGCCAGCCTTGCAGAGGAGTTGAAAGCATTAGAATAAATCTAAAGTGCCTGGCATAGTATCTTAAATATAATTCAAGAAGTGGTGATTATCTTATTATTATATGCAATAAAAATAAAATAAAGTAAATTATATGTAATGAATCTAATATAATATATTTATTGGTTTTTTTCTTATGCCAAATGTCAGTCTATTGTTTTATGTTGATGCTTTATAATTCAGCAATTACAACTTTTATGCACAAATTTCAACTCACATACATGGCTGTGGTGCAGAATAAGCATTCAGTAAACATTAAGTAAGTGAATGAGTGAATGGAATGAATGAATAAACTAATCCAAGAAGCTTCTGGATGGGCTTTTCCCTTTCCTCCATGTTTCCCCGAGGCACAGTGCTAAATCCCTCAAAATCAGACGAATATTAAGCCACTGAAGCATGGATTAAATCAATTTTTTCCTTCCATTTCAATGAGTTATTATTTAAAATAAAATCTACAAAGCAATATTTTTAAAAGTCTACATCCCGAAGTAAAACATGGAAATTATCTGATTAATGCAGATAGCCACTCACCAATTTATATTCTTGAACTCAAGAGAATCATTTAGCTAATTGTATAGGTGATTATTATGCTTTTCACAGAAGTGTGTATCATGCATTTAGAATTTTTAAATTGCAACTCCAAGAGAATCCTCTTAAATCTAATTATTGTATACTTAGAATTTTCCATAATCAGCTAAAAGATTATTTATTTCTTTAAAGAAAAAGAAAGCTTTAAAATATGTGGAAATTCTCTTGTGAGAAGGTGAATGAAACATTTTTAAAAATAAGTAAACTTTTTTTTTAAGTGGATTGAAACATACATTAAAATAACTGGTCAATGGAAAAAAAAACCCTCTTTCTCATATATTTCTTGCCAAGTATTTGAAGTTGATAATATGATTTTTAAAATGTATCAATAATTCAGTAATAGAATTCTTAAACTTAGGGAAATTCTCTGATGTTTCAGAAAATATTTTGAGATAAAGGGATGATAAAACTATTGAGTTTAGAAAATGGCTGAAATTCTTTGGACTACCTATGTGACTAGTGATTGGTTCAACTTCAAAAGTGCTGTTTCCTTGAATCTGGTCTACTGAGAATACAGATATGCACTTAGAGAACATGCTTAGAAAAAAATAAAAGGAAGGAAGGAAGGAAGGAAGGAAGGAAGGAAGAAAGGGAGGAGATGCTCAATGTGGTGGTCTGTTTCTATCAGTGGCCTTGGATAGAAGCAATAGAAGAGCTAGTTTTCAGAACTGTCAATGGTCTGAATTCTCTTTTTACTCAGGGGTTCATCTCATTTTTTTTTAAAGACACAAACCTACACTACTTGTATACTTATTTATAAGCTGTATACTTCTGGATCACATCTGCTATATTACATGTTATTAAATGTCCAGAACATACAAGGATGTGATAAAACGCATGAGACGATGTTCAACAGCTCTTTTGTGTGTTACATTTGAGAAACATGGCTCTAGACAATAGCAATATCAGCATTTTAAAATAAAGGGTTTCCCATTTGGGACTTCAACTTGTCAGTAACCTGTGACATTTTGATTTGCCAAAAAGTTAACTCTGGGCCCATCAAGTAAAATTAATGCTTAAATCTTTTAGTTAATTCCATTAAAACATCTCTTTTTGATGCTCATCTCTTTGTAGCCTAAAATTTTTTTTCAAGGACAAATGAATGCTTTGGGGAGGCTTTTGAGGTACTGAAGGTTTGCTTAACAATTTCTCCCCAGCTAGGTTGGGGAACTTAAGGGATTCAGGTGGGATCACTGAAAGTTAAATACATGGTGAAAGAACTTTATTTACGGAGTCATCAATTTTTTTTATGAAGCAGGGACTACAGAGAGAACATTGGACTAGGAATCAAAAGATGTGGGTGCTAGCACCATAGGTGATTCTGCAACTAAGTAATTGGATGACCTTGATGAAATCATTTAACTTTTCTGCATCTCCCTTAAAAAAAATCAGCCAAGTTCCTCAGACATTTATGGAACCTCTTCTACATGCTTGGTATAATAAGACATAATCACATGAATAATTTTAACTTTGATACTAAGCACCTGTTAAGACTCCAAAAAGAGAATTTCTAACTTTTCTAAACATTTTCTCTAACTTTGTGGGATTTTAACATTTAAGTCATTTGCAAAGTCTATGCCAAATATCAGCAGAATGCCTTGCTTGTAACAGCAGTCTGGATATGCTTCCTTGGGCTATATGGGAATGCAATCATTGGCCAAATATTCATTATAAACTGTAAGTGTCTTACCAATGGAAACAAATGCCAAGGTTTTCAAATTCCATATTTTCAAATTTCTTGGATCATCAGAATCACTTGTTGAGCTTTTCTGAATCCCATGTCCCAACCTTGGCATTTATGATTCTGTACATCTGAGCCACAAACTTGTTCCAAAGCCTGAATTTTCTAGCAACCAACTCAAAGAGGAAGCCCAAGCAGTTACAACACCCGTGGTGTTCATAATACAGAAACAAACCAGTTGCTCAGGAAAAGCCCAGCCATTCCTTAGAACAGGAGGAAATTTCTCTCTTGGGATTGAATCAATGAACCAAAGCAGAATTGCTGTTGGTAATAAAAAATACTGCCTTCAGATTGGGACTACAAAATGATTTATTATGTTCTTTGAGATATATTTCTAGGGATGGATTTCCATTGACTAATCAAACTTCTCTTTTGAAGAACTGTGCCTATAGGAGGGTACAGTACCTGAACCATGTAAAGTTGTTAGTATTTGTGTAAGATGGAGGAAAAGAAGAAAATAAGGAAGATAAAGGGAGAGAAGGTGGGAGAGGAACAGAAGTACAGCTCATCGACTAAGACTGTGTTTCCAAGAGCCAAGCTAAACCACACAATGGGTAGGTTGATTGGCTTCACCAATTCAGTTCTCCTTTAGGAAGATCCCTGAAGCTAACACTTGGAAAGCTTCAGATGAAACTCTACCTGATATTATGAAGTAAATTTGCTTGGATTAAATCCAGCATTTACCATGTGTTTTCAAGAACATTTTGATCGGTTTGCTCTAATTTTCCCTGAATGCCTTCTAAGAACTTTTCTTTCTAAATTCCACTCAATTTTTAAGGGCCAATTCAAGTCTTGTCTTTTTTTTTTTTTTTCCTTTTTTCTTTTTCTGGAAGCTTGTGCCAACAGTTCTAGCCCTAAACATTTCTTCTTCTCAAAACTTTTTGAACTGGTGTTAAGTGTTGACAAATAAGTATATCTTCTCAACCTGATAGGGTATAACCTCTTTGAGCAGGGGACCACACCAGATAAGTCTATATACCCCCAAATCACTTAGAGAACCTACTCAGGTTCTGCATTATCACCTTTTCTATGGTTGTATTTACTAAACACTGCTGGATTCCAAATACCAAGCTCTAGCTTAAACTTCTTACCTGAGCCACTGCCTTCCAGACATCTTCACATATATATAACGCTACTATCTCAAACTTAAATATCCAAAATTAAACTTCCATTTTCTCATAGATGTGTTCTTTCAGTGATGTTCTTTATTACAAAACCAGAAACCTTGAAAGTACACTCAATATCTCCCTCTACTAGTTCCCTACTTGCAATGTATAAACTCTGTCAATTTTATCTCAGAAAATGATACAGGATAATGGCAGAAAAATCACACTTTGACACAATAAAATGCTTGTCAAGCCATATCAACTGCTGTTTGTTTTGTTGTCAATGTGATCAAGAGTGAGGCATTTCCCTTCATGGAGTATTTTTTAAAAATATATTGAATAAGGGGCGCCTGGGTGGCTCAGTCGGTTGAGCATCCGACTTTGGCTCAGGTCATGATCTCACCATTTATGAGTTGGAGCCCCATGTCAGGCTCTGTGCTGACAGTTCAGAGCCTGGAACCTGGTTCAGATACTGTGTCTCCCTCTCTGCTGCTCCCCTGCTCACACTCTGTTTCTCTTTCTCTCAAAAATAAATAAACATTAAAAAAATTTGTTTTATTAAAAAATACATTGAATAAAAATAGCTAGATTTGTATAGTGCCTACTTTGTGCTGTGTACTATGCTGGATACTTTACTTTGCACACGTGTGTGTGTGTGCGTGCGTGCACACGCATGCACTTATACTAGTCACCTATACTGGGTCCAGACAAAGTAAAGGGACGGCTTTGCAAGTAAAGGGTGAAAAGCTTAATTACTTCAGGACTCATAATTGATTTATTTCTCTTAACTGGAGAGATTTAAATATAGCTCCAGTTGGTGGCTGCCTTACAAATATGTGATAAAAGCTGATTCAACACACGGTGCTGAGTAGACATATTGATTTTCTACTCCAGCATCACTTTGGTATTTTATTACATTTACATGTATTCACATATTTTGTAACAGGCCAATTTATTCACAAAGAATACAGACCAATTTTGTCTAGGAGCATTCTCTATCTTGTAGAGTTACCTGGTGTATTTGGATCCAGGATGCCCTGCCTCACAGATCAGTAGGACTAATACTGCATGCAGGGCAAAGACTTTCCACTTTATTTTCCTTGACAGGGAGCTTCTAGAGCTCTTTCAATGGGGCCCCATTGAGGGCTGAAAGGATGGATAAGGCAACATCCATAGAGTCTGTTTAAAACTACCACTTTGCACTGAAAATTGAGATAGCAGAATGAGACCCATTTGCAGATATTTCTCTGGCATTGAACGTACTGCCAGGATCAACAAATAATTGCTGAGCATGTCTTCTACACTAGGCATTGAGGTGGGTGCTAAGGGTCCAACTTGAGCAAAAGTGACCCATTTCTTAGCCTCACAGTGCCCACAGTCAAGACAGATGGGCAGATAAATAATCAGATGGATAAACAATTATAACCTACAATTTGGTTATGAAAGGGAAGTCCACAATACTCATGAGTGGGAGTGTATGACAGGCATCCCAACTTAGTCTGGGGTGGTGGGGAATAAAGGGGGCTTTTCTGAGGAAGCTGAGTTTGAAACAAAATCTAAAGGAGGAATAGAAGTTAACAGGCAAAGTATAAGGGGGTGGGATGTAGAAGAGCATTCTTAGAAAGGTGAGATGAGACTAAACTGGGAAGAAGCAATGCCAATCAAAAAAGAAGTTCTCTGGGTGAGAGCTTAGAGACTAAGGTGAGTCTTATGAGGAGTGAAGAGCCAGGCCTTTTCATACCATGTTAAGCAATTTGGTCTGTATTTAATGACAATGGGAAGTCCCTCCTGAGTTATTTAAGGTACAATGCAGATACAATGATCCAGTTTCTACTTTAGAACGATTAATCTAGTTGCAAGATAGAGCTGTAATTGGCAGGGCTCTGTGGACTTGGGGAGAAGAGCTGGTCCTCCAACAAGCACTCAGGTGAGAGATGATGGTCACTTGGATGGGGTAGCAGCTGTGAATAGGAAGAGGCTAGGAGATAGATATTCAGGAAAAAAAATCATCAAAACTTGTGGTGGGTAGAACACAGGACTGATGGGGAAGAAAATAAAAGACATGCCTAGAAACGACTTTGTCCTTTGTAGAAAAAAATATTCTCATTTTTATTTTAAACTTTGCCATTTGTCATTTATTCCTTTGCTCCCAACAACTGACTTCCTCTTTTTAAAAATATCAATACACAAATGAGTTTTAAACTAATTCGTATTCGCTTCTTCGGGATTAGAATAAACGTATCATGGATTTGGAAATTAGCTAGGACAGGGAGGCAAGGTGGA
This sequence comes from Panthera uncia, assembly GCF_023721935.1. Taxonomy (NCBI): domain Eukaryota; kingdom Metazoa; phylum Chordata; class Mammalia; order Carnivora; family Felidae; genus Panthera; species Panthera uncia. The sequence goes on from NW_026057577.1 coordinate 95,718,540, forward strand.
AACACATGGGCTAGGTAATCAGACTTGGGTTCAGTTTCCAGGTCTTAATTACTAGCCATGGACAATCATTTCATCTCTCTGCATTGTAGTTGTTCAATCTGTAAAATGGCATTTTAATACATACTTCACAGGTTAGTCTTGAGGATAAAATAAAGGGTATAAAGTGTAGGTATATGGTAAATTCTCAGTAAAAGTTAGTTGCATTTCTAACTTCAGCAACTCCACATTGAAGAGGCAGTGATAGAGTCTGTCAAATTCCATGCTAGGGCCTAGAAAACCATATATAATCTGGCTTCTCCTGAACCATCTTCTACTATATGCTCTTTAATCTCTACACCTCAGCCATGTAAAATTTCTTTCTATTTCTGGGCATACCCAGATGAGTTCTATTTTAGGACCTTGCTGTAGCTATTTCCTCTGCCTAGAACATTCTAGATCTTTCCATAGCTGGCACCTCCTCATTGTTTAAGCTTCAAATGGCAAACTGTCAATATGGCCTTCCCTGTCCACACTCTATGAAGTAGCCCCCTTTCTTGTTATCTTCCATTCCACTGTTTCATTGTATTTTTTTCACAGCCCAAATCACTAGCTAAGGTTATTGTGTTTATTTACTTGCAAGCTTACAGATTGTCTTTTCCAACTATAATGCAAGCAACAAAAGGGCAGGATCTCATCTATCTTATATCCCTAACAGCTGCAGTAGTATATGACACGCAGTAGGCATTCAATTAATGACTGTTGAATGAGTGAATAAATTAATAATAACCATAAGTACTATGAAAGAGGAGTAATCTCTGCCAATGATCCAAAACCATGTTATGGTTACACAAGGGCTGGGAGCACTTTCCTAGATATCATCTATATCTATCTATCTATCTATCTACCTACCTACCTATCACCTCCATCTTCATCACTTTGCCTCAGGAGGTGATTTCCCACTCTGGGGTTTTGCCAGTGGAGAAAATATACAGCTCCATGTATTTCTGCATTGCTAATTTCCTGTCTGAGCTGTGGCATTCTTAGAATTGCATTCCTAGGATACTGATCCTGGTTGTCATTAAATATACTAGAAAAGGTGATTCTGTTTTAAATAAGAAATGTTTAGGGAAGTGTGAGAAGTTTAATTTGAGATTTTTTTCAAGACTAACTGTTGCTGAAATCATCACAAATTACCTGGACCCTCTAAGTCACTCAAGGGAGTAGATTTGGACTTCCCACAGCATTATCCCATTTCTTCTTCTTAAAAACAAACAAACAAAAAAAGAAAACTTTTTACACAGAGACTGAATCGCAACAAGATATAACAAGCAGTCCATTTGTGGGTGATTATAATGCACCCTGGGTGGTGTCATAGGCACAAGAAGTACAATAATTTCTCCAAATCCCAGAGAATTTCATTGCCTTAATATAGCAGACTATATAATGATGAGAAAACCAGATGTCTGTATTTACTGGACACTGCAAAGGTGAGCATGGAATGTTATTATCACTTCATCAGTAAGCCTTAAGGGTGTTCAGAATCTGAAAAACACCATCCTGGTTTATGTTCTAGTGTGAAGTCACTTCGTGTACCTGCTCAGCCCTGGATTTTCCCACTTACTTCAACCATTTTGGTCTAGAGAGACTGGGGTATGATACAAGTCAATTGAAAAATGTGTACCAAACAGAGCACATGCATAAGATTTAAGTATACAAACATATAGAGCCTTAAGCACATTCCATAGATATAATGTGGGTTATCTTATTTAACCTTACAAGAACCCTAGGTGGTAAGGACTATTAACGTCCTCATTTTACAGATGAAAAGACTGAGGCTGGCAGAAGTTAGGAAATTCACCCAAGGGCATTCATCTAGAAAGTGGTACACCAGAATTTAAATCTAGGGCTCTCTTTCTCAATCAATCTCTCTTTTTCATTTCTTTTAGAAGTGAAAGCTTTAACACTAAACCATTTAGCCCGGTTCAACATTTTGTTCTACCCCTTTTACGCTATAAGACGTTGAATGTGTAAGCTCAACTCTTCTAACATAGAAAGGAGTGATGATAATAGGATTTACTTCATTAATGTTTTTCAGAGTTAATACAGTAGAGTACTTGACTTGTGCTAAGTGCTTAATAAATATGAAAATATCCACATCAGGACTTTATGCAAAGCTCTATGCCTGACTCAACTGTGAAGATCCAATGGCAGAAGCTTCTTTTAGATGGTTGCCAATATATTTGGAACACAACACAAGCAATGCACAGTTAAAAAGTCAACGAGGAATACCAGGGTGTAAGAGTAAATGGTCAACTGCAGAATATTAACAATAACACTGAGTAAAAGGCTTTTTCTATCCTTATTTAATTCCTACCATGTTCCTACAAAGTAGGAACTCAGGCCAGAGAGGTTATTTGTTTCAAGATTGTATAATTAGCAAGTAGTGGAAGCAAAATTTAAGCTGAGGTCAGTTCACTCTAAAGCCTCCATTTTTTATGCCATACTGCTTCCTTTCTACTGACATAGAAACTCAGGGATGGAGGGAATCAGCTTGTATGAGGAGGACAAGAATACTGTAGAAAGGAGGAGGTGTTGACTGGGACCTAGAGCATATTTTAAGGAGGTACAACACCATGGCAGTAGAAAAAATGTCAGACCGTGAGCAAGGAAGAAAGAACATACAAGGCATAACCTTATGAGAGAAGAAAATGAACTCCAACATTGAAAATGTAAGGAAAAATAGACCAAGAAGAACTGTAAATGTTCAACTTCAGCTTTCGGGTCACCTCTACAAGTAATGGAAACAAGTGAGATTTTTCAGTAGGGCACTGAAAAGAAGACAACAATGTCTTTGGAAACAATCCATATGACACGAATATGCAATATAAAGAAGGAGAAGTCACTTCAGAAGTTGGTGAAGAAAACAACAAAAAAAGAGGAATGAAGACCAGAAGTCAGAACTGAAAGATAAATACAGATGAGTTACTGAAAGTCAGGTTCCAAGTAGGCTAGGCAGCCTTGTGAGGGCTAGGGCTGTGTGTTAAACTTTTTCTAAAGCGTGGGCGGAGAAACTTGACATGTAACTTGACTGCTTTTCAACTGCAAAGTTCTCTATAGATACATGGCATTCTTGTGAGCATCCTTATTTTGTGTAAACCTATAGACACTTTATTTTTGGCATCTTATTCAAAATAATGTGGAACTCTCTAGACATGTGTAGCATAGTTTAAAGTAATAGGGGTAGAGTTGGAGCAAGGATGAGTTTCTGGTCTTGAGGAATCAAAGCCTTATAAGGGCTTACTGGGACATATCAAATATACATCCTGAGGATATTGAGGTTGTTAGGAAAATGGTTGTTAGAATCATTGTTTTTTTCCACAGCATAATACCAACAGGTGAACTCCAACATTTGGTCTCTACATTGATAATAGGACTCCACAATCTCCTTTTCAAAGGAGACTCATATACTGAATAATCAGAGTCCAGATGAAATCCAGTTAATAGCTGAAATTGCTGTTTTCTTTAGTGTGTTGCCTTATCTCTTTTTAACAAGCCTTACTTACTAGGGTAATTGCACTGAATTCAATCCATTATCTATGGATTAATTCATTAGGGTGGTTTAAACTTTGGGGAAATGGATGGGTTTTAACAGCCCTCCCCTCAATTCCACAAACTGACACTGTAAAACAAGTCTGTGCCATTTTTATGGAGGTTCCAATTCATGAAATAAAAATCAATGAAGACATTTCCTTTCCAAGCTCTCATGTCATTGTTATGCTCCCTTGGTTGCATGGAAAGCCTTTGGGTAAAAGGAGGACAACTCTAATCAGAAAGAGAGTCATTGTCTTCAGAAAGCGTGAACAATGCATTTCTGGGCCAGTGCCCTTACCACTGTGACGGCCCCTTGTGTTACTGCCTTCGGGAACAAAGCTACAGAACCAGATAGTCATTGTCAGTCAGGGGGCTGGTATGGGGAAAGTACCTAGAAACCAAGATTAATCTTTGTCTGAAAGCAAAATAAGGGTGATTATCATGAGAGTGTCAATGATTTCATTTTTTCTTGATGTGGTCCTTTGCAAGTGATTTTAGTTGGTGAATAGATTTGGTTAAGTATGGCAGTGGTTCCCAAACACTGCTCTTATGGGCTATATCAGAGTCACCTAGAGCTTTAAAAAACAATAACAATTCTCAGGGCTCTATGAGAAAGAACTTTTGATTTAGTAGATCTGGGCTCATGGCCAGGAATCTTTATTTTTAAAAAGCTTCAGGTGAGTCATATATGCAAAATCTATGTTTATAAACCACTGACCTAGACGTGTTTTCTATTAAAAAAAACAGCCACTTAGTCAAATTGGTAGGTAAGACTAGAATTGTTTTATATATGACATCAGTAAATGGTTTTAATTTTATTAAACAAATCAACCATATCAGAAGCCATGCCAGAAATACACAGCATAAAAACCACATAATATTGCCCAACCTGAGACCATTCTGTGTACCTGGAAGAAACTTGTGTCCCACACTGAACTTCTGATCACATTTTGAGACCAGTAAAGAAAAAAATACTGACAATCTACCGATTTGTGGTATATATTATAAAAGTTAAAAATTGCAGGAATGTGATGTGATAGTTTTAAAATGTGTTCACAGGGGTGCCTGGGTGGCTCAGTCAGTTCAGCATATGACTCTTGATTTCGGCTCAGGTCATGATCTCCTGGTTTATGGGATTGAGCGCTGCATTGGGCTCCATGCTGACAGCACTGAGCCTGCTTGGGATTCTCTCTGCCCCTCCCCCACTCATTCTCAATCTCTCTCTCTCTCTCGAAATAAGTACATAAACTTCAAAAAATAAAATATGTTCACAAACTCTTTGACACTTTTTTCTTCTGAAGGCAGAGCCTAATCTTTCTCCCTTTGACTGTGGGCTAGATTTAGTGATTCCCTTCTAATGAACAGAAAATGGCAGAAATAACACCAAGTCCCAAAGATGGGTCATAAAAGACATTTCTCCTTTTTCTCTTTTGAATCTCCTACTTTGAGGGAAGCAAGCTGCCATGTTATGAGAACATTCAAGCAACTTGTGGAGGAACCCCAGCTGGGGAAGAACTTGGGCCTCCTACCAACCATGTGAATAAGCTACCTGGGAAACAGATCCTCTGGCTACAGAAAACCCTTCAGATGATACAGTTGGTGCACAAATCTTGACTGTAACTTCATGAGAGGTCTTAAACCAGGGCTGCCTTATTAATCCACTACCAAATTTCTGACCCACAAAACTAAGAGCATTATTAAATACTTATTATTGTTTAAAGCCATTAAGTGGTGGGATAATTCGTTACATAGCAGTAGATAACTGATACACCTGTGAAGACTTTCCTCGTGTAACTTACATTTGTTTTTACCTCCACCCTTATGTGTTCCTTTTCTGAGATACACAGACCCATAAAAAATTATCACATATACACCAGTAAATATTTCATAATTCATAAGCTTTGTTGTAAGTACAGTCCCTAAAATAACTGTATAAGTAATAATTAAATAATAAAATTTTGGATGGCATCAGCAAGGTGGTATATGATAATAAAACAGTTAAGGTAAACATGAGCTAAAACATAAATCTGAATACTAGGGGGGCAGATTTTAATTAGGTAATGGTTCTTGTAATTTACAAAGCCACATCATAGCAGATTAAACATTGGGAACAACAGGCGGCTGCAGTAGGCAATGTGAAAAATCTTAGCCCTAGCTTTGCCAATATTTTGCAAAGAGCAAATTAGGAAGAGCAGAGACTAGGATTAGAACACAGGTGAGGAGGAGGAATGCCAGAATTCAGAACCTCTACTCACCGCAAAAGGAATGTGAAAGTTCTCTGTTTTTGGTAAATCAGCCATGATTCAAAGTAGTGATTTGCTAAATGAGGTTGCAAGGAATGGAACACTGACAATCAGCAAATAGTTAAGAGGGGAACAGTTCCTTCGTGAAGCAGGATGAGTGTAAATGCAAGAAGCAACCTTGTTTATAGCTCTCTGTATTATGTTATGTATCTGCAGATAAACACTTCAGCTAAGTGTTTGGTACCAAGATTATAGAATATATTTTGTCATTCCCAACAAATTTTCTTGTAACGAAGTCCTAAGTTAAAAGATGCCATCAGCTGTTGTTAAAGAAAGGTTCCTGAATCTCAAAGTCTCAGTGGACAGAGTCAAATATCTGAGGCCCATGACAGTCTTTTAAACTGGATGAGTACCTTGTTACATCAGGATTTTGTCTTTAGAGAGTTTAAGTAGTACCTAAGTTAAATAGTAAATATTGGCAAATAAAACAGGCAACCACCTAACTTTTAAATAATTATTGAAATCTCCCAAAGGAGATAGACTTTATTTGGCTATAATTGGGAAAAAAAAAGAAAGAAACAAAACCAAACAGTCAGCTGCTCTCCTAGCATCCCCACTTAACAACACACACACACACATACACACACACACACACACACACACACACACCCAAAACCTGCATAACCAACATACAACTATTGTACCCAACTCATAGATGCACACAGAACCAGCACACACACCATTGACACATATTAACACAATCAACACACACACACACACACACACACACACACACACACACACAGACACTCTTCCCAAAACTTAGTAGCTGCACAAGCAGGGAAAAAGATGGAGGTGGGAGAAAAAGATCAAGGCCTGAGTCAGTCTTGCCAGGATTCCTTCAGAAGCCAATGCCTGAAACAACCAGTTGTGAGGCAATTGTGAATGGTGGGGAGTGTGCTCACCTAACGCATTCAAATTCAATTGAAAAAATCACTGTACTGGGTAAAATCCTGTTGGCCACAATGTAGCCTGCAGACTGCCAGATTGCAATAATGTCAGGTTTGGTGGCAAACACAGGGTTAAGGAGGAAGTTAAAATTGCATTGGCTAAGTGGACTGGAGGTGCTGAAAGCAAATCTGAAAGAGGGTAAAAAGAAAATTCTCATGCTTTTTTGAAATGATAAAGAGAAATCAGAGAAGCTGGGAAAAGGGGATTCACTCATTCCCGGTAATTTTGTGTAGAAATCACATCATTAAATAAAACCAGACAACAAAAATAATAATAGGTGGAACTTGGTACTGGAAAGTGAAAGAAATACTATTTTTTCAGGGGTGGATGAGAGGACTTGACTAAATGATCTACATTGAAAGCACTTGGCTCAGAAACAAGAAATGGAAGCCCTATTTCTTGGGCTAGGAACCTCAAAGCAAATTTCACCCTTTTGCCATCTTGGGCAGTGCCTTACAGTGTCATTTTATTCTACTTTATTTTTTGGACAGGATTTTAAGAGAATTTTGTTTAAAAAAGATCATCCGTTTTTTTTTTTTTTTTTGGTTTGTTTCCCCTGCCACAAGTACAAACAATGGTATATTTTGTTTGGAAACAGCAGCAAGAGAAATGGATTGATGACATGTGCAGCTTTGACAAGACAGTGAAAGAGTGGAATATCATAAAAGAGCAAACAAAACAAAAACCCTAAAGATGAAATGAAGGAATTTCCATCCTCCCGACCTCCTCTTTGGCTGTTTGGAATGGAATACACATACAGCAAAAATAGCTCTGAAGCCGTGTCCCTCCTCCTGGCTGAGGGTCTGTCATTTTCATCCTTGGAAACACTACTTTTAGCAATTGCCATGTCTCCAGTGTTTGAAGGATTTTCAAAAACACAATGTACTTGGAGAAGGAACAATTCCTTCTCACTTGAACTGTGTGGTATGGCTTAATCTTAGTGCTGAATCTTTTCCTCTGCGATCTTCCTAACAACTGAATAGGGGAAAGCGAGGACCCTACATCTTCGCCAACATGAGGATAGAACTTCTCAAAGGTAGAAGTTTACTATGAATCACAACCTATTGTTTTATTGTTATCTAATTTGTTTTCTTTTAAAGATTAGTTCAAGGCAATATGCATTTTTAACACATGGCTTTCTTTATGTCACTAGTTTTTTTTTAATCTTTTTTTACATTTTTATTTATTTTTGAGAGACAGAGAGACAGCACAAGTGGGGGAGGGGCAGAGAGAGAACAAGACACAGAATCCAAAGCAGGCTCCAGGCTCTGAGCTGTCAGCACAGAGCCTGATGTGGGACTCGAACTCACTAACCATGAGATCATGACCTGAGCCGAAGTTGGACGTTTAACCCACTGAGCCACCCAGGTGCCCCTATATCACTCTGGTTTTAGGCAGGGTTTTGAGTTCTGACCTCTTGAATTTTACACGTTGGCTGGGATGGACTGCCTAAAGGGGTTGTTTCTTGTAACATGTCTTTCTCAGCTAAGCTCAAGTTTGCTTTTTGATAATAAAAACCAAGTAAATGGAAGAGAACAGAGGTAGAAATACAATTAATTTCTCAATTTCGCTCATTTTGCTTGAATTAATAAAGATAAATTGTAAGTATGTTAAAAATTGACACACTTATGTAATCTTATTAAGCTCCAGTATATATAATAGTGTAAACACATGCAGCTGTCAGCAGGAATCTCTCATAAATATACACACATATTAGCTTAACTATTTTTGCTTCTGAGAATTTTACAATATAGTAGGAACATCTTGGAAAAATGAAAAGGAGGCCAATTTTCAAATTTCCTCTCCATTACAATTACTTGAGAGCTTGTTGAAAATGCTGCATAAGAATTCCAGTCTCGGAAAGCCTGAATTCATAAGCCTGGAGTGAGGCCTTGGAATCTTCATTTAAACACAACTCTCTACATGACTTTCGTGCAGGTGGGCCATGGCCACACTTTGACAACACTCTAGCTCACTTATTCAAAAATATATGTCCTATGCTAGGTGCCCAGGGATGCAAAAAATGAATGAGGCAGAGCCTTTACTCCATGAGTTCACAGGGTAGCATTGGCAGTGGCACACAACTACTTGTGTTTATTTGACTGCTCCATTTCTATACTTAGTCAAGGGGGAGGACACTGGTGAAGTTCTTGTTCTCTTAGGAAGATTACAGGCAGTGAAGCAATCAATGGCTCTGAATTTATATCCTTACCATGGTGTAGAAGGTCTGAAATGATCTGGCCCCTGCTTACCTATGCCTATATCTCTCAACATTGTCCCCACTCCACTGGTCTTCTCACCTTGGTGTTTGTGAATGTGGCCTACTCTCCCCAAGATCTCTCCAGTGCTTTCTTTCAGTCATTAATGTCTCAGTTCAAACATCACCACCCCTACATAGCTTTCTCTGACAACCCAAACTAAAGCGACAATAGATGACATCCTCCAAAGTCATCATCTGGTTTTATTTTCATCACAGAAAGTATTATTGAAAATGATTTTCCTCACTCATTTAAGTAATTATTGCCAGGGCCTCCCAGTAAAATGCACTGAGATCTTGTATTTTTTCCCACGCTGTAGACATTTCTCCTAGAACAATATGTAGCACATATAGTACTTAATAAATACTTGCTGAGTCAACGAGTGCAAGAATAAATGAACATCCCATCTTTTCCATCCTGTCTCTCTTCTTACTTCTTAGTATTGATATGAAGATCAGCAAAAAACAAAACAAAAAAAAAAAAAAAACGGATGTGTAAGGGACTTGAAAATCGAAAGCAGTCATAAATGCAAACCATTCTCACACCACTATTATTATTAATTATTCAGAGCCAGTTGTGAATTGAGACATTATCTTCTTTATGAGAAGCCAAGGGATTCTTTAGAGCTAACTAAGGGTCAGGAAAAGTGGAGGATGGGGAAGACAGAAAAACAACTTGGGATGTGGAGGTAGACCAGAACTCTAAATTTCTCTCAGAATCAGAGATAAATAAAACATTCTTCTCTCAAGATTGCTTCTCTTAAGAACTGAAAGAGGAGAGAAGGGTTGCAAGTGTAGCAATGGCAGCCCTTTCATTTACAAATATCAACATTTCAAGTGAGGGAAAGCTGAATTAATACATGTCCTCAAAGGTACAGCTTTTTCATAGCACAATCTCAGCTCGGTTGTGAAGAAAAAAACAAAACACATAAAGGTTGTATCAAACATGGTTTGAGATAGATTATTTAAATCCACAGTATTATTAAAAAGGAAGATGCACAATCTCAACCTATTCACAAGTTGAAAAAAATAATGGACTGTGAAGAAGTCTTTGGCCGAAGAGTCACACACTTATTTAAAAAATGTCTTTCAGTAAATTATGATTCAAGAGGGAATCAAAAGCTACCACAGATATACTGAAAGGGGTTAGCTTGAGGCTTGCTTCTAAGGAACATATGAATTGTTCTGATTTCTCTAAGTGCTCCCCACAGCTGTGCCCTGTCCTCTTGGTTTAAACCGATTATCATTATTACAGAGATACTCTCCTAATTGCACGTACCATCATCAGATCTAATAGCAGGTCTGAATTAGGCTGCAGCTGTTTAGGCTGCCCCGCATAACCAGCCACCCGGCCGACTGTTGACCTCTGAGAAGGTTAACAGGCATTTATTGACTCTTCACATTTAACACAACCCTACTCTTAAAATACATACATATATTCATTATTAATCACGCTTTACTTCTAATCATCCCAAAGAGATTTCCTCTGGTTCTACAAGTATAACCTCCTGATCAGTATGGTCCACATTAGCAGGGGTGGGAAAGAGTTACATGACTTGGAGTTTTGTCCATCACCACAAAGCTGTCAGTCCTGCTAATTTTTGAAAAAAATAGAAATGATAGGGAAAGGCCATGAAATGTCAATGGAAGGAATAGCAAAGGAGGAGGAAGCAGTTTTACCAAATGCTTGAGTCCAAGAAAAGCAATGAGACAAAAAAATAAGCAATGGTTTGCTTGATTTTATTCTATTGAAAACATTACACTCATTAAATATATCTTTTATATTACTAGGGCCTGTGCTTTGCTGCTAAACACTTCATACATATAATTTAATTGAATCCACAGAACAACTGTGAGAGTCAGTATTTTATGTCTCCATTTTACAGACCAGAAAACATAGGCTCTGAATGCTAAATAACTCATCTAAAATCATAAAGTTGGTAAGTAGTAGCAGGAAGGTCTCATCTACAGCAGCTTTTTCCAGAGCCAGTGCCCTTATGCCCCCTCTAATGGTATAATACCCATCTTACAGTTCAGTTTCACAGATGATGAAATATGTCTTGTCTAAAGAAATTCTATATCTTGTTTAAAGAAAGAATGCCAGGTTTTGGCAAAGATTAGAAGTCAGTGCACTTGGTAGTGAGGAAAGATTATTTATTTCCAAATGCAAAAAGGTAGCAGACTAAGGCAGCTATTTGCTTTCAGCTATGCACAAGTTCTTTGGGTTTGTTATTGGTGACACAATACTGACTTGTACAGTGTCAAAAAGAAACACATGGAACTAACTTCCAAATAATTTTACAATAGAAAAATAAAGCAAACCAAAATTGGATTTCTAAAGTTTCCTGAAACACTAGAAGATCCAGAATACTGGGCACATTCATAGGTGGCTATCTCACGAGATCAGAGAAGTGAGGACCTCTAGAAATGGGATGTATATTTCCCACTTTGCTCTGGTGATAACCACATCTGTCTTTTAAAAATGGGATACTTGCTACTAAAAGACTATCTTCATTTATTTACCTGATTGGCCTAGCTCCATCTCTCCAAAGGCAGGTGTCTGGGACAACTACTATGCTTTGCTACGGTTATGTTATGCCCAGACAAAATGAACTTATAAGGAGAATAATAAATAGCTTCCATTCTTCACAGACATTGAGTGAGTTCTGACGTGCAGCAAAGTGAATGATGCTTACCATGGTTGCACATTACAATCACCATGAATGTTAACAAAATGCTCACCCAGATGAATTAAATAAGCAGGTCCAAGAGGATGTCTTCAGATGATTCTAATACATCTCCAGGACTGATAACCACTCACCATCTAAGCACAAGGGCACTAGTATCAAAGGGTGACCATATAAAGTCCTCTGCAGTCAGGCTCACAAGGGCACTAGTATCAAAGGGTGACCATATAGGTCTTCTGCAGTCAGGCTTCCTTGGTTCAAATCCCATCTCTGCCACTCACAAGCCAATTGTGGGTGACTCTGGACAAGATATTTTACTAACATCTCAGCTAGTAATGGCTTAAAATTAAAGTGAGAGAATGCACATAAAGTGCTTAGAATACTAATCACTCGATAAATGATAACCATTATCACTATCATATGTTGCTGATAGCATTGATTCCCATTTGAGGGACAGGTAATTAGTGGTAAGTTTCATCACAGTCCTCCTAAATTAGGAATCACTTCAAGACATCCAATGCCAAACCTAGCACCTCAGTGAAACAATGACAATTAATAAGTGATCTCAGAATCTGAGTCCATCACAAAGAACTCCAAAGAACAGATGGCTCAGCAGGAACTGAATCCTATCTTTCTAAGTACAAAAAACTCACATATGAACAAAGTTAATTAATTAACTTATTCTTTCATTCAGAGTATACACAGAGTGTTTACTGTGTGGCAAGCATTGTGCTAGCATGCAGCTCTTTTCTCACCCAAGCATCATTCCGAGATTATTTTGCCTTTAGAATATTCAACAAATACATTGGGAATATCATCTCCAAAGCTACCTTTAGGCTCTGGGGCTAGAAAGACCATTTAGATGTGGACATATGGACCCTCCACTAAGGGATATTAGAGTTTAGTGGGACGAAACTACACGTAATGTACCCAGAGGTAGAAGAAGAGAATTATGAGTATATAAAAGGTAGGTGATATCTGAATGTTGGCGATTAAAACAAAATCAATTTGATACAGATCAAGTACGGATCAATATTTGTTGGTAGCAGTTTAGAAGTTGACAGACTAAAATTACACATTAATTAAAAAAAAATTATTTTGATATAATTTAAGATCCACAAGAAGTTGCAAAAATAGTACAAGAAATTCCTATGAAGCCTTTGCCCAGATTTCTCCAGTGACATCTTATATAACTATAGCACATTATCAAAACCAGGAAACTGACACTGGTACAATATTATTAAGTAAACCATAGACCTTATTCAAATTTCACCAGTTTTTACATGTATTCATGTGTGTGTGTGTGTGTTTGTGTGTGTGTGTGTATAATTCTATGAAATTTTATCATAAGCCTATACAGTAATTTAAAAATGCATACAAAACATGTAAGCAATAGCATCTCAAAGTGATGCAATTTAAAGGGAGGGAACCCAACAATTAATTAGAACTAGGGCAATTAAATTAAAATTAAATTTTTGTACTGGAAAAACAAAAGGAAACTCTATTGTTTTCAACACAGCAACTCTGTTCCAACTGAAGTTCAAAGAAATACTTGCATATTATTTATAACAGATTATACAAAAAGCTTTAAATGCAGAGGGCATTTGTACAGGCACAAGGGGGAGAGGTACATATGCAAAATGCAAAACCAGATAATCATCCTGGAAGGTTTCCCAAAGAACAAATGTTACATCTAAGTCAGAAGGATAAGAAACCTACATTCTCAAATAATTCAGGTGTGGAAGTAAACTAAAAAAAAACAAAAATACCAAATGTACTTGGAGAAATTCTCAACTCATATAAGCGTGCATTGTCCTTTTCATATCTGAGTCAACCAAAAGAAGAAGAAAGCAATTTTCCCATGTTTTTCATCATAGCAAAAAGCAACACAGCTCTCCAAACCTTCAGTTCCCTCCTTTCTTCCTTTCCTTCTTCAGAAATGACTTTGAAAAAAAAAATTGAAAATATTTTTCTAATACCCTGCCAGCCTTTTAAATGAGTGCATACATGCTCATAATTAGAAGTAAGGCATTTGCTATTTTGCATCAGTGGAATTTAAGAAATTAAAAACCAAAAGGGAGTTTTCAGGAACACAGCACAATTGCCTTTTTAATAATAGATTTGGCTCCTTTAATCCATTCTTAATCTAATTAAGACAATGAAAAGCATTGGGCTGCCATCTCAGAAAATGGCAAGGATGCTATAAACAGAGTGCAATAAAGTGATCAGTTCACACCCCATCAAATTTACTCACAGTCTGAATAACTGTTCTTATTTTCTGTGTTTCATTTTTACAAGTTAACAAATGCTTTCATTTGATTTCCATGGCTTCATCTTCCGATCAAGCAAAGGCTGTGGGACTTCTAGTTCTCGGAAGCGTGTCATATCTGTTGAAGCAGCACCCAGTATGTGATTATGGAACCCTACAAATTGAAGCTAACATCTCCAATAAGCAAAGATAATAATTAAGTGGTAAACCTTTGGCATTGAAAACAGCAACGGTGTTATTAATACCCAAATGGGCACAAAAACAAATAGCACTGATGGAATTTAATTAAATCATTTTATGATTGTGTATTCTTCCCAAGCTCAGCTGATTACTCTGGTTATCCTGAGATGAGCATTTAAATCTGAAAGCTAAGATGCTATCTAATGGCCTTTTGTTCAAATATTTCCTAGAGAAAAAAAGGTGATTTTTTTTTTTAATCAAAAGTAGAAATCGAGTACTAGAGCTGGGCTTTGGTCTCTATTCCCACTACCAGGATAAGAAATCTTAAGGGGATGAAGTTTTAGTCTAACTGAAGAGTTTTGCTTGGCTTTCTTTTTGTTCTTAAGTAATGAGCAACTCTGGGAGAAAAATGGACTGTTTGCTGTTTCCCTTAATCATAATTAAGATAGTTGGACTGTTTATTCAACTACTTACTTTATAACACTAAAGATTCAAAAAAATCCTGCCATGATTCAAGTCTGAGTCTCTCCTCCTACCACTGTCCAAATCTGTGGATGCCAATTGGAAAATCCATCATATTCTGAAATTATAACACAACTGAAGAACTATCACTTGCTCTTTGCTTTTGCAGAAGCAAAATTATAATGAATAATGACAGACAGTGAAGCCCAAATGGATCAAGATGTCTCGATGTCAGGATCAAGGATCTATAACTTGCTAATTACTTTGTTAGAAACAAAACAAAACAAAAACAATCAACCAACCTGGATTCCAAAAGATACTGGCAGCAATTACCCAATCAGTGAGGCTTCATAACGATAGGATCACCTGATGATATTTACTACCTACTAATCTTTAAAGAAGAGCCAAGAGATAAGCAGATACTTCTAAACATATAGGACAAAAAAAATTGCCCCATTCCATATTATTTGCAGCAACAAGGCAGTACACAATATGTAATAATAAAAATCCTTTTTAGGTGACAAAATGTATATTTCATTCTGAAATGAGATAAAGTTGTATAGAATGTTTATGAGTATTGTCAGAAGCTCTGTGCAGTTCTCATAAATTGTAATTTTACCCTTAGATTCCTCGTTTACATACAGTAACTAATATGAAGAATTCTGAACCCCCACAGCAAGATAAAGGCAGCATTTACTTCCAGTCAGAGCCATCAATGACAATGAAGCACACAGATAAGGAAGATCACCCTCTCACATACTTTATGAGGACTTTATGCTTATTCTATGGGTAAATAAAAGCAAAACGGAGGATGAGGGATGGATGAGCTTTAAGAAGCTGACTGCTATGGGGTATGGTATGCATGAACCATAAGTGGCTTGTCTTAATTCTCCCAGCATTCCCCACTGCTCCTTGTTCATTCTTCCAGATCACATTCCTTAGAGTAGACCACATGATTTTGTTGATCTTGATGTGTTTCTCTCGTCCTCATGAAATCGGAAAACCATAGGCTGGAAAAATCTTTTTAAAATTTTTAAAAAAAATTTTTTTATATTCCACAATCTTTAAATCCAATCCAGTGAATCCAACCTAAAAGTGAATCCTATGAATCTTATGAAGTGAATCCTAGGAATCTAGCCTAGAAGTGTTTCCTGCTTCCCAAATATAAATGCAAAAGAATATTTCCTCTCTTGCATGAGTTAATAGACCACACAACTCTACCCTTGTCGTATAACAAGCAAAAGTGGCAGAATAATGTAGGGAAAGTAATCAAGGCATAGAACTGTGGAGGCCTGGGTTCCTGTCCTGTATCATTACCACCTCAGTGCAAAAGATAACCTTAACTTTCTCTCTGGGTGAAGATTTCTGCATATGCAAAAGGTAGAGATCAGAGGAAATCAGAGTAACTAAATGGCCCACAATGGGCCCAAAATGGCCTTCCAGCAAATATTGTTTATCCCACCACAATTTTTATACATTTTTGCATTAGTTAATGACATTCAAAAACTATGAACTTTCTCAAAGAAGTTAGATATGGTGTTGTCACTATAGTTGTCTAACGCTGGCATATCCTTAGATGTATCAGCTGGACTGAGCAGCAGCATATGCCTTCTCAGCTTACTCTGATCATGTCATTTATTTGTCCAGGCAAGAGCAAGAACATATGATGAACTGGGAACCTGAGAACTCTGGACTCCTAACCTCTAAATATTCCTAAAGTTAAAAAAACCCACTAATTTATTATTGGTTGATTTTTAATATTTTTATGCTAAAGCTCAATATAAATAAAAAGAAAACCCACAATAAAAATTCATGATTTTATTTTTTCAGAACAATATAGGGTCTAACATTAGTGATTTCTAGGTAAAAATTTTTTCCACAGTTGAATCATTAAGACGCAGTTAGAAGGTCATCTACTTATTGACATTTTCTTTAAAGCTGTGTTAAAATAGGACACTAACACTCATATATACACACAAAGCTTGGCTTATTTTCTTCTTAAGAGAGAAAAAGGAATAGATCTGAGGACATGTATGTGTTAAAAACTAACTTCCCAGTTTCACCAGGGCATAAACTTGGATTTCTGTGTGTTGGTGCTTGGATTTATGTAGCTTATTTTTCTCAGTGAGTGACAGTGGGCTGGCTTCTGATGTCACAGCATCCAATACTGGCTGATGTAGGTGGGACCTTCAAGTTCAATTACCACCTTTTATAGATGAACAAACTGACCTAAAAGGTGTTGTCAGTTACCTGACTCCCTCTCTCTGCCCCTTCCTACATGGATAACTCTGGACAAAATAGGCAAGTTCCCATTTTCTCATTTGTAATGTCTAGTAATACTAATAACATCCATCTCATAGTGTGGTTGGACAATTTAACAGAACATGTACAAAGTACCTCACAGAGTTCTCCTATATAATAATAATGGCTAACATTAATTGAACTAAGATAATCCTCATCATATCCTTTCTATGAGATAAGTAATATAATTATCTTGGTATTATGAATTAGAAAATGAAAACACCTAGACGTCAAGTGACTTGCCCAAAGTCACAGAGTAAGTAGTGGCACCAGCATTACCACCACCAGTGGACTGCCCAGTCTGGCACAGGAACCTGGGCTTTCAACCACTAAGTTCTTTGTGTCATGCTCTTCATACAGCACTGAATAGTTGATAGGTGTTATTCATTTTAATAATGAAATTATTTTTATAACCAGACCTGACTCTTCTATGTCTCTACCTGCTCAGATCTGCCAAAAGGAAATTTTTATTCGTGACCCTTCTGTATTCGCTGTGGTCCAAATTTTGCAATTTTGCACCTAGAGCAAATGTGTCTATTTTTGTTATTGGAAACTCACCAATGGACATTTCCATTTCTGAACAAGAATTTTGAAGATTTTCCAAATGCCACCACTTGGAAAACCTTAGAGTTGAATGCTGCCACACTTGTCATTTGATGGTCTCATGTCATCTAGAAGGTCAGAGAGAAGTCATATATTAAAGTTCCCCTCCAAACATGCCGTATGTCAGGGATGTGCTACATAAATGTAGCATGCTTGTAGTCAATGTATGATAACAGTTTGTCATATACAATTCACTGAGTCCAATTGAAATTAATGAAGGGTGTAAAAATGACAGCTATCTGACATATTTCAAATCTCAATTTGACATTTACAACCTTTTAAAGTTATTTTTAAATGCAGCCGTGTTTAAAATGTATTGAATATATCATATGCCACTAAAACCACTGTTGGATGACTGGGTGTGTAGCCATGGAAATTAACACAGGGCCACATTCCCTGGTCTTAAAAAAATCATGCAGTATATCTAGATATAAACAAATAAGGCAAGGTATCTTATGAAAATTAAATAAATGCCACCTTCTACCTATCTGTTTTTGGGTGTGTGTTCATTTCTATGGAAATGTGTGCCTTGAGGGAAACTCTCATACAGGTGGAAATGTGCATGTAGAAGCTTAGCGATGGAGGGAATATAAACAGAGAGCAGTGGACGATGAAGACAGCTCTATTGAGGACAGCACAGTGCAGGTGTGAGTGGTGTGGGAGGGATGCAAAAGAAATTAGCAATGCTAGATTTTGAGAACTTGTGCTCCAGTCCTGGCTCCAACGATAACTCATGAATTCCGACCTTGGACATGGCAGTGAGACTTCCTTGTTTATTTGTAAAAGAAGCACTTCAACAAACTCATGGGGTGTAAATCCTGATCAATTGAGGTAAATGTGTATGAAATTGCTCCGAGTATCTAGAATATGATGCAAATGTATCATTCAATCTACATGTTAAATTGTCTCAAACTACCTCTTCATCAAGCCTTGACAAAATTCTCCCTTCCTCCTAGCAATCCCAATGCCGCAATGTTGCTTGAAGAGGCATATGCAAGAAGAGAAGGTGGGGTCTCTGACATGGAGACAGCCTTCTTCTGTGGCATTACCTGCATGCAGCCCTAGACCAGGGCTTCCCCATATTCTTCTAGCAGCACAGTTCTTGTGAGACACCCAGCAGGCCAGACTAAGTGGGAACCTCACACCTGTTCCAACCATGAATGCTCTTCTTTGATCTATTTTATATACTGAAGCATGAAGGAAAATCTGCTTACTACCAAAGGGGGAAAAAAAGAGATATTGATACTGATTGATACTGATACATTAAATGACATTATGATCTAAAAACAAAGAGTGATAGTATAAGCAACAGCTCCCTAAGAATAAGAGTGAAGGTGTAAATGGGATTCAGCACTGCAAAGCCCTGGGGTATTGTCAGAGATAGTTATTGTGAAGGCAGATATTTTGGGAAGGCTTACAGTTATTGGTGGGTATAACCAAAGCAGGTGACCATTTCTCCTTATAAAATAATCCACATTCAACCAGTGGGAGGCCCAGATTTCCTTGGTATTCCCAGGGCTTAGTTCAGGCTGGGAACATAGTAAATGTATAATAAAATTTGATGAACTAATGCATTTTTGAGGGATTATCTCCTTATGGATCCGAGAGGGTTTAATACATTGACATCTCCTGATATAGGGATCTAAGAAGATTGTAATAAAGAACTAAATATAGATTACATAGTTTCCTGTGAAAAATATATTGATAATAACTAACACATCCAAAAGAAATGAACCAGAAGAAGCATCCACAAATATTCATCTAAGACTTGTGGAATAAAACAAGAAAGGGAGTCACTTAACAAATGCTACTTTATTCAATGTAGCCCGTCTCAAGCTTATCACTCAAGCCTGTTCCATCACTGTAGAAGAGTGAATTCACAAGCCCTTCATTGGCCTACATTAGATAGCGCAGCCTAGCACAGTACAGCTAGGGTTCTCACATTCTAACACAGCAATCCCATTTATTTGCTGCTTCAGAAGTTCACTCTACCAAACTGCTCTACCAACTGCTGACTGTTCAGAGCCTGGAGTCAGCTTCAGATTCTGTGTCTCCCTCTCTCTCCGCTTCTCTCTCTTTCTCTCTCTCTCTCTCTTTTCCCTCAAAAATAAATAAAACATTAAAAAAAAGAATAGCTGATTCTACCTTATAAATTACAGTCAAATTAAAGTTTCCAACCAAGTCTCTATTTTTGTGTGTGCTTTTATCTCCAATTGTCTTTAAAAAAAAAACATTCTAAGTTTTTTGCATCCTGAGAAAAGAGCAAATCAAATTCAAACTGACCAGTGCGAGAGGACTTGGAGAGAAAAGAAGGACGTGTAAGTGGGGTTAAACAGCAGCCAGGGGTAGCCAACATAAAATCATCTCAACAAATTGCATATTCTTTGCTGGATAACCAAAAATCAATGAAATTGTGGGCTTGAGTCAACAGACACAGATTAGAAATAGGACTCTACTCGTGTAAGTCTGGGCAACAACCTTTCTGATTCTCAGTATTGTCATCTCTAAAGTGGGAGCAATAATGCATGGCAGGCCTATTTCAAGGGGTTTTATGGCTGGACTCTGAACAAAGCACACAAATATCACGTGAGGCATCACACAAACCATATAGTGAGGGATATGATGATAGAAAAAAAGAGGATCATCCTCCACCTCCCTCAAATGATTTTCTAAAATTTAAAGACAGGGGTAGAATGTTCACTCATGAACAACAAAGAATTGTTTCATTCATTATTATTTTTACTAATTTAATTAAAGTTTACAGGGTATGGATTTCCTCAACTGAAAAAGTTGTAATTGTCTGTTTGACCACAAGAAATGATAGCAGTCACTAAACAGCAAAATCACTAAAAGAAAAAAAAAGAATCTATTTCCTCTTCCAAGAGAAGACATTTGGGTGTCCTATCTGACAAGCTTTCAAAAACCTCTCCCCACCAAAGCACAAAAGCATGTTCGAGAAACACTGGACAACCCTCCAAAAAAATAATGTTTTGTTTTTTTGCAAATCTGTAGGCTCCTGTGAGACACAAAGCAACAAGCTCTAGTCCATTAGTATGACAGGTAGCGCTCTTACTAACAACTGCTTTTTACTCCTTCTGACAAATGTGCTTGGTGCCACGGTTGACGTTTGTGTGGTAATCAGGAGTGATGGAGAGGGGACGTCGGCGCTGCCGAAAGTGCCCCCCGATTTAATGTGAACGATTTGTCAAACGTGCTGTGATAGCAATGCTGTCAGACCCGGGCAGGGAAGCACTCTGTCATCTTTGCGCCAACCAAGGTCACTTTGGCAGGGGGAGGAGGGCTCTCGCCAATGAAATTTTCATGTTTATCAGTGATGTGCATGGCCTACTTTCACAACTTGTTTTTCCTTCTATTAACAGATAACCATCTCAGGGTGTGGGAGACACTCCCCTGGAGAGAAGCCTGCTACAAGAAACAGTCCCCAGGGTGAGCCACTTGGCATCACTGAGAGCCAAAAACCCAGGTAGTGAACAGAAAAGCCAGGAGCCTATGTGAACTAACAGAATCCGGGTGTCTTTGTTCCTGGCTGAATACATCTGTCAAATATTTTGCATTTTAAGTGAAATGCTGATGGCATTAGTCATTAGCACTGCATTGGGTGTTTTAGTTTTATAGTTTGATATCATATCTAGTTTTGTATCATCACCTTCCAGGCATCAAATATCTCCTATGCATCAAAAGAACCAAAGGTTGGATATGGTCTCCACATAGTGGGCTCAATGCTTTCGCTGTTTCTTTTAACAGGTGGGTAAAAGGATGAACGTTGTTTATTATTATTAAAAACACCCAGAAGCGACAGACTCTCTAGAGGAGGTTGGGTTAGATGTTTTCATTTCTTATTCCTGTCATTCTTTCAAGCAGGCCTCACTCATTGCACTGGACACATCTCCTAGACTGGATTGGAAGCAGGGGAGGGCAGGGAATGCATCTCATGGAACTGTGTATCATTATCATCCAGCACAGTATCTGCTCAATAAATATTGATAGCATGAATGAATATAATCCATGGAAATGAATGCCAGAAAATTAAGTGAAGTGAAGCAAAGATCTGTGCCAGAGATTGCCAACTGGATGCTGCATTTTGTTTGTAGATGAATAATACATGTAAAAAACAATGGCTTATTGGATGGAAGAGAGGGAGTATAAGCCCCAAAGGAATGGTCTTCAACTGGTAGTGTATAGGCCAAATTGGGCACATTGGCAAAATTCAGACTATAATTATATTTCGTTTATACCAGGCAACGTTAGCCTGTGAAATGCTTACTGGGTGCGTGTGTATGTGTGTGTGTGTTTTAATTAGTTACTAACATTTGAATATTGGGAGCTTTTACCTAAAAGCATGGATTTTGGATCTACTGGGGGAGAAATATGATGATGTGGCAGTGCTGAATGGAGTACAAATAGCCACCCCCTTCAGATAGCATTCACTCCAACTTTCCCCGTACCGAGAGGCTAGTGCAAGCTGCCATTTGTCACCATGTTTGCACTATTATTTTGTAATAGTAGGGAGGCATTTGTATCTATTACGTTTCAGTGAAAAGTGGCTCAGAGCACTGAATGAGGCCCACTTCCTCTCTATTTACATGATCTGCCCTCGCCCAGTGGGTCATGGGACTTGTGATGCCTGCACTGTGCTTTCTTGTGGCATTGCCTCCCTGATAGAATCAGAGCAGCAGCACTGCCAGGGAAGGGCTGCCAGGAAACCGGGCTTTTACAGGCTCTGATATGCAACACTTAAAATACTGATTAGAGGGGCTCCTGGGTGGCTCAGTTGGTTAAGCGTCTGACTGACTCTTGACTTCAGTTCAGATCATGATCTGGCGGTCATGAGATTGAACCCTGTGTTGGGCTCCCTGCTGACAGGGTGGGTGGAGCCTGCTTGAGATTCTCTCCTTCCCTCTCTGCCATTCTTCCCCACTCATACTCTCTCTCTCTCCTCAAAAAATAAATGAACTTAAAAATGAAATAAAACACTGATTACATCTGAAGCTGCTCATCAAAGAAAGACAGTTAAGATTAAAAATTATATTTGACAATACTTTAAAGTAACCAATCCTTTTGACATCTGTAAGCTCATGTAATCTTTGGCATAGCTCGTAATACCATTCCCACTTTGCAGATGAGAAAACTAAGGCTTTAAGTAAAGTTACACCACCAGCAGGGTGAATAATTAAGCCCAGCAAACATACTAAATCTGAATCTCATGGGCTAGGGCCAGAATATTAGTATTTTCGTAAGGGTTCCCAAGGGACTCTAATGTGCAGCCATGGATAAGAACCACCCTCTTAGTGTAAGGGACTGATGTTTGTGTTTCTCCAAAATACATATGTTGAAGCCCTAACTCCTGATGTAATAGTATTAGTAGTCTTTGAGACGTAAATAGTTTTAGATGAAGTCACCACTGTAAGGTCCTCATGACGGTACTGGTGCCCTTATAAGAGAGCAGAGAGACATTCTCTCACTCTCTCTCCCCCCTCCTTCCCTCTCCCTCTCTTACCATTTTGAGGTTTCCTCCTTTTTCCTTCTACTGTATGAGGGCACAGCAAGAAGGCAGCTGTCTATAAGTCAAGAACCCAATCACACCAGCACTCTGATCTCACAACATCCAGCCTACAGAACTGTGAGAAATAAGTGTCTATTGTTTAAACCAACCAGTCTAGGGTATTTTATTATAGTTGCCCAAAGTAACTAATATATTTAGATTGCCATTTTCCTCCTGATACCACCTGTCAGTGTCAAGCGATGCGAACACAAATGTCTGGACTCAAGGTCCAAGGTAGGTTGGGTAGACACAGAATGAGGTGCAGTAGCTAAGGTGAAGGCATTGGGCTTCTGGTCCTGGGTCTAACGATGTGTGCCTTGGTTGTGTCGTAAGGGATAGCTGACTAGAATCCATGGTTTTTCAAGCAGGTAAATATGAGAATCTTCTGGGGGAGCTTTTAACACTATAAACTTCCCTAGGCCCTACCCCTTATCTGGGGTTAGAGATTCTGATCTCTTGAGTGGCACTCAAATACAAATATTAAATTACTTTTTCTTTACTTTATTTATTCTATAGAGAGAATGTGCAATTGTGTGATCAGGGGAGGGGCAGAGAGAGAGGGAGAGAGAGAATCCCAAACAGGTTCTGCACTCTCAGCAAAGAGTCCAACATGGGGCTCCAATCCATGAACCTTGAGATCATGACCTGAGCTGAAATGAAGAGTTGGATGCTTAACTGACTAAGCCACCCATGCACCTCAAATACGTATATTTTTTAAAATGTTCTTCTTGGCAAGCCAAGATACCTCAGTCAGTTAAGCGTTTGACTGTAGATTTCGGCCCAGATCATGAACTGATAGTTCATGAGTTCAAGCCTCAGGAGCCCCATGTTGGGTTCTGCACTGCAGAGCTTGCTTGGCATTCTCTGTCTTCTCTCTCTCTCTGCCCCTCTTCTGCTCTCACTTGCATGATCTCTCTCAAAATAAATAAATAACCTCAAAAATAAGTTCTTCTCCATGAACAGACATTTCTCCAAAGAAGACATCCAGATGGCTAACTGACACATGAAAAAATGCTCAACATCACTCATCATCAGGGAAATGCAAATCAAAACCACAATGAGATACCACCTCACACCTGTCAGAATGGCTAACTTTAACAACTCAGGCAACAATAGATGTTGGCGAGGATGCGGAGAAAGAGGATCTCTTTTGTATTGTTGGTGGGAATGCAAGCTGGTGCAGCCACTCTGGAAAACAGTATGGAGGTTCCTCAAAAAACTAAAAATAGAACTACCCTACGACCCAGCAATTGCACTACTAGGTATTTATCTAAGGGATACAGGTGTGCTGTTTTGAAGGGACACATGCACCCCAATGTTTATAGCAGTACTATCAACAATAGCCAAAGTATGAGAAGAGCCCAAATGTCCATCGATGGATGAATGGATAAAGAAGATGTGGCATATATATATATATATATATATATATATATATATATATATATATACACACACACAATAGAATATTACTTAGCAATGAAAAACAATGAAGTCTTGCCATTTGCAACTACATGGATGGAACTGGAGGCTATTATGCTAACTGAAATTAGTCAGAGAAAGACAAATATCATATGACTTCACTCATATGAGGACTTTAAGAGACAAAACAGATGAACATAAGGTAAGGGAAACAAAAATAATATAAAAACAGGGAGGGGAACAAAACATAAGAGACTCTTAAATATGGAGAACAAACAGAGGGTGACTGGAGGGATTGTGGGAGGGGGGATGGGCTAAATGGGTAAGGGGCATTAAGGAATCTACTGCTGAAATCATTGTTGCACTATATGCTAATTTGGATGTAAATTAAAAAAAAAAGTTCTCATGATCCTGAGATCATGATCTCGTGGTTTGTGAGTTTGAGCCCTGCATTGGGCTCTGTGCTGACAGCTCAGAGCCTGGAGCCTGCTTCAGATTCTGTGTCTCCCAATTTCTCTGCCCCCCGCCACTTGCACTCTGTCTCTCTCTCTATCAATAATAAATAAATATTAAAACTTTTAAAAAATTATTAAAAAAAAGAACCACCACCACATGAGATGATGATGAACCCTTCAGTGCTCACAGTCTATTAAAAATGTGAAGAAAAAAAAAGGCCAATGTACATCGTATCTAAACAGGTACAGTTACAGTAAGAGGATATGGTTATACCAAACATTTACATACATGTCATTCAAAATTGATTTCCCAATAGTTACACTAGATTTGATGTGGAAAATGACCACCATGTGATATCCATTCTACCCAATGAAGGGAAGAACTTGTTCAACACATAATCCTCAAGTGCACATGCAGATGGCCTAATTATTCTCAGTGGCAATAACATCAGGGGAAGACTTCTCAGAGGGGACATAGGGCTTTATTTAAAGGGAGCACTTTGGGATGAACAGTTATTCACTGGCTCTTTTTGGATAATATAACTTATTTTAATCATTGCCTCTGAGAGTCACAGTGTGCCCTACATTGAATATTTATTTACTGTTCATATTCTTATATCCAGTGTATAGATAGACAAAAGCTGATTCATAGTAGGTTCTTAATATTGAGTGATGAATAAATATTAAAAAAATAAAAATTGACTACTGTTGTTTTCACACTCCTGTCTAACAAAATGGTCTTTAAGAAATAAAGATAGGGGCCCCTGTGTGGCTCAGTCAGCTCAGGGTCCAACTCCTGATTTTGGCTCAGGTCATGATCTCACAGTTTGTGAGTTTGAGCCCCACATTGGGCTCTGTGCTAATAGTGCAGAGCCTGCTTGTTTTTTCTCTGCCCCTCCCCCACTCACATACTCACATGGACACACACTCTCTCTCAAATATAAAGAAACATTTAAAAAATAAAAAAAATAAAGATGAACATAGAATCATAACATCTCCTGTTTAACCTTCCTTAATAATTCCATTAAACATAACATAAAGTGGCCTATAACATAAAGTAGAAAGCATTCAGTATATTCCAGGAGCATATGTATGATCTGGCCTGGACAACATCTTTGATTTCATCTTTTGCTACACTGACATGGGATGACTTGTCATTAATTGTAGTTCAAGGAACATACCTTATTGCATGCCTCCAAGTCTTTGATCCAACCTCTTCCCTCTGCCTGGATTATTATCCTCCTGTTTGCTTCCCTCATACTTTTCAAGGTGCAGCTCTGTGAAATCTAAATCTGTCCAAGTTGAATTAATCATTCTTTCCCTTTTTGCATCATCTACAACATTATTCATGGTGTCTTCATCACCTTATACTACTTAATAGTTGTATGTCTTCTTTCCCTGAAGTCTGTAAATTGCTAGAATCTTAGTAATAAGTTTACTTATAGCCCTGCTTTCTGCCAAAAGACCTGGGTCATTGCAAGCACCCATCAAAAACAGTTTTAACACAGTGATACGTCTTACTTCCCATTTTGATGCACTAGGTGTCAGAACACACTCTAGAGGATTCACTTTTTTCAGAAAGGGAAAATAGTAGGCAAGTTTTGAATGAGAAGCCTTATAGAAACCCAAATCCAACATAAGAAGCTACTCACAGACATGGAAACCTATTAGATAATTAAATCACAAGAAACCTACCAAAAAAGATTAACAGAGACTAAATCACTTAAAACAAAGCCTCTGGATGATGATGAAAACAACACTGATCTTCAAGAGCAATTTGCAATGCAAAGGAGGACACTGAAACAATGCCCAGCGACTCCATTTTGTCAGTGAGATGGTAACTCACTAACTAGTTGAGTTTCAAGACTAAAAGTTAAGGCTTAAGCTATTTTACCTGCTGTAGTTTTAATTGCAGAGTGTGTACTCATTTCCTACCTCTAACTTCTAAAATTCTTGACAGATATTTCCTGAACACCTATTACGTGCCAGACATTATTTTAGTAGCAAATAAGACTGAGAGGTCCTGCTCTCATGTTTCATGTTTGCCTTTTCTTTTTCTTTTATTATCATCTACCATTTTTAGTCTTTTTACATTCAGTGCTTTAAAAAACCAGAGTAGTCTTTTTTGATTTCACTCTAATCAGGATTCAGAGTTATGCAAATGGGAGAATTCATACCTTGCCCCTGAAATACACCAAAACCCTGAGACATATGTTACATGAAACTCCAGACCATGAAAGGAGGTACTTTAGAGAAAATACAGCACTTCTTTACAGTTTGCTTTCCATTTCACACTATGATGTTCCCATTCCTTCTGCTAGCTTTAACTTGCAAATATTCTGTGTTTAGCAAGGTTTACAGATACAGATCATTTCAGCTTCCCCTATGTCACCATTGATGAGCAACACACAATAGTGTAAGTTCAATTTCTATTTATCATACTGATTCTATGGCATTAAAGAGTGCTTATAAGTATCCTACAAGTATTTCTTAACCTGGACTTTCTTGTTTTTAATGCTTAGAAATGAACTGTGACACTAGGACACCAGCATGAAACTTCTCCCTAAAACAGATGACATTAATTAAAAAAAAAACACTTCTGGATTAAGTTTCAACAATAAACCTGAAATAATATTGTCACTTCAAGTGTCCACTAACATTAAAGAAGCCATATGGTCTGTTCATGGATTGCTAACCCATAACATGGGCACAGTGGCATCACAGGTGGTTGAGCATCTAGCGATACTTCAGTTTCTACAAGCTTCCATCACCCCACTCTTTCTCTTCCTCATACTGTTTCATCTCAGTAGATCTTTCTGTTCTTCTACACCTAAGAATCTGAAATCTCAGAATCCTATCCATCTCAGGATCCTTGGCCTCGAAGTTTCTCAGAAAGCCTTATCCACAGCTCATCCCAAAGCAGGTTCCATCTACCATCCAGGTCTCAGTTGAGCCGTCTTTGTTGGCAAGAGGGTTTTCATGACCATCCCCTTCAAGGGAGCCCTCCTCATGGCCAGTTACTATCATATCCCTTTGCATTGATTTATTTTATAGGCTTTATCTCTATGAAGTTTTCTTTTGTCTCTTGTTTATGTATTTATTTTCTTTCTCCTTCCTGGCCCCATCACCTGACAGAATGTAAGTTCTATTAATCAATGTTTCCTTGTATATCTTGTTCTCTCTCTCTCTCTCTCTCTTTTATCAGAATCTAGGAAAACCAATGCCTAGAAGCCTAGAATGCACTGAATTCATATCAACTGAAAAAATATATACATTTATATGAGTTTAAATGCATTCATGAGGTTATTTTTCCTCCTCAGTGGAGTTGAGTGAATAGTCTAAAATAGTCTCAACAACATATACTCTTCCCCACCCCCTAAACTTACTTGACCCAAACCATGACCCAGAACACTCAATCTTCAGCAGAAATTGATAGAGAAATATTTTTTCTTTGCTCTGCCCTCATCAATAAAAAAATACAGATGGTGAGACAATATGAAGGCATGAACCCCAAGTGGAGAGGTGACACACACACGTCTTACAGATGGCCAGCAGCGGGTTTCATATGAGGCAGTGAGTTAAAAGGTCCTGGATATCAATTGGAAAGGAGAAGGAGCAGAAAATTGTTTGGCTCAGTTTTCCTTCTTTGGCGAGAAACAGAATGAGAAACAAACAAGAAGCAGCTGAGGAATGTATGGTCCAAAAACACTCGATTATTCTTGATACCACAAAACTGCAGGAAAAAGGAATCTGGAGAGTAATAAAAATGCTAGCAGGAAGAAATCCGATGGCATCTTTAATGATCATAACTGTATTCACGGCCAAAGGATTCCCACGTTTCCTGGCAACAAAGCCTACCTTCTGTGGGTTGTTTTAATTCTACATCACCCCTTTCTCTTCCTTTTCCTTCTCTCTCCCCTTCCTTGATTTTCCCTTCTTCTTTCTTTGCATCCCTCACCATCTCAGTTCCTTTCTCTCTTTCAATTCCCATCATTAAGAAGTCCATACACACTAGGAAATGAGAATGAGAAACTGGTCACAATGGAATGATAATGAATGCAACTCTGGGTGAAGATGTTTGCACTTTTTACTAAGTGGCAGCATAAACTAAAAGAGAAGATTTATGATAATAAATCATATTAATCAACTAAATTAATATACACTCTCAGCAATTCATCGAGTAACAATAACAAATATAAAATTGGGGTTAGGAAAAAATCCTCACCAAGTATAGACTTCAAGACACAAATTAAAGATTAATTTGTAATCTACTTGCATGCTAAGATCAAGGACATTATTTCATCATCTTTTATCAAATATGCAAAAACACAGCCATTCCCTCATGGATTCTCTTGATCTTTGAAAGCGCTACTTATAGCTCATGGAATAAATGACAAATAAAACCCATGTACACCTTGTTCTGTTTTTATGCTGTACCAACTCTCATTTTCAAATACAAAAGAAGATATGTGTAATAATATGATACATTTTGCACCAGCATTGTCCAATATGGTAACCACATGTGGGTACTTGTATTTAAATGTAAATTAAAATTAAATAAAACTAAAAATTATACTCCTTAGGCCAACCACATTTCAAGTTCTCAATAATTAAATGTGGCTAGCATCTATGTATTGGAAAATGCAGATGTACAATATTTCCATAGTTGTGGAAAGTTCTATTGAACACCCTTTCATGGCAAATATTTATTTTGCTAGGGGTAAAGAACAAGTTACAATTACTATATGAATTATCTGGCTGCTTCTCACATTTTTGTGTTCATTAGATAACACTGGTACAATTATTCAATAATGTCTTTCTCCCCTAATGGATTGCCAACTTCACCAGGGCTGTTTTGATTTGTTCTCACTGTAACCTCAGAGCTTGTCCAAAGGCCTCATACGATGCTGGAACCCAGTAAATATGTGTTGAGTGACTGAATGATGGAACAAATATCAAATGGCAGTGGCAAATAATTACAATAAATAGACGGCAAGGACAAAAAAAGGAAAGAGGCTGCCATCTAGTTATATAGAAACACAAGTAAGTGTCTATTTTCTTCCTTGTTCATCTGCCTATGAAGAACCCAGAAATCAATTCCACCCTTAACATATGGGGATCTTCTTGCCTAGATGAGCAAATGAACCCTAAGCGTATCAGTTGAGAAAACTGTGAAATTAATTGCGTTGACATCTATTTGGGCAGAAAACAGTTAACCTAGAGTGACAGGGTTATGATAGTGACTGAAAACTCCTTGGAGGCCCTCGAGGAAGAGTTGTTTTCATCTCATTATGTCTGCCTTGATAATTATAACCAACTCATCAGCTTTGAGTTGAACACCACATATAATCACTTTCCTGCATATTTTTTGAAGGAGGAAGCATAATAAGGTAAAATCTGCAGACTAATTTATGACATTTGTGGATCTATTTTCAGGAAAAGAAAAACTACTACTCAGTGGGGGACGTTAAAATTCTCTTTTAAATGGTGTAGGTTTTTCTTTTAGAACTGTGTTTAAAATGAAGAAAAAAAATCTTCTCTCTACAAAAAAAAACCAAGCATATCACTTAATATTTGTTCTATCAACAAAAAGCTTTCTAACTTGCTCCCCAAATCAATCTCCATTTTTAATTTCAAGAATATATTACTAGAAAAAAATAAAAACCCTGTATCTAGTGAAATGCATAGATGAAACACTAAATACAGGAACATACCCTTAACAAGTACATATAATGAAAAAATTATTAGTTCAGACTGAGCATTAACATATTTGTGCAATAAAATAGCCTACGGATTTTTTTTTCTTGTTTCTTTTCTTTTTTATGGATTCCATGTATCTATAAATGAAAAAAAAAATAATGAAGCTCTTAATACTCTTCTCAGTTATCTCCCTGAGCTTTCATACACAGCAAGTTATTTGTCAGCTATCCTAAGGACATTTCAGTAATCAAAAACCAGTGAACAATTTTTAAAAATCACCAAATCTCTGTGCTAAACACAAAACAAAATCATTCAAACAAACAAATAATAAAAACTCCAACAAAGCCATCTGGCTATTTCTATTTCAGGTCATAGCAGCTAAAAATGACATTACAGAAGATTACGGAGTGACATGGTAACTACTCTTATCCAGAAGAGTTTGAAACAGAACAAAGGGTTTCTAAGTTATGCCATGGAGGCCACCAAACTCTTCTTGCTGGCAGTTATTTTCCCTGATGGAATCCAAAGAAAATTCTTAATTTCAAGTTGGTGGTAATGTTCAGATACAACCAGATTTTAATTTTATGGGGATGAGGCAGCACTGGAGAGTTTTATGGTTTATTTTTAACTGTGAAACATTAGGTGTAGGTGGTTTTGTAAAAATCAACTAAAATGCCCATCAGCAAATTGGGAATCTGCATTTGTGTAAAGTTCTTAATTAAAAAGCATTGTTCCACCCTTCCTCATTCTTTGCCTTTGTTAATTCAGTGCCCTAATAGAAGGACACACACTCGCATAAAAAACTCCAAGCCCCTCCTTAGCTTTCTACTTTCTTAGCACTTTCTACTGCTAAGACTAAACACAAAGTTATGCACAAAGATAACAAGTTACTTGCCTTCCACTAGCACTGGTTTCTCTCCTATACATTTTTTTGCCCTTTAATGTTTGCTTCCATGTTCATTTATTCCAAGTATTCATTATATAGCTCAAAAGAAATGCCTAAAAATTTTTTCTCTGTCTTCTGAAGTGAAACAAAACACTTTAATCTTTGAGGCTTTTCTAGGAGAGTGCAGTTGCTCAAATGAAGTTCAAAAGAACTCCTAATGTAAGAACTTTCCTGATGGGGGGAATGTGTGATTAACCTAGAGTCTGAATTATGCTTGTCTAACTTAATTTCCAGTTTAAGAGAATCGCTTTTTTCCCCTTTACTTTGATAACTGCCAACATTTACATATATTACACAGTGCTTCCAACATTAAAATACTCTGACAATCATACCTACAACTCTAAGGTAAAATGTTAACGACTCCAGGAAAAAGAATAGCTGTTTGTAGGAAGGTTGTGATTAGAAGTACTTTAGGATTCACAGTAGGGTTCTGAATTGCCATAAATACCCCAGACGTAACTTTTACGATGCTTTTCATCTTCTAACATGGGGTGACCCACCTAATAAAGAGCAATAATATTCTCCCTCTCTAGACATCATTTGCTATCCATATTTACCCAAGCTGGCAAAATATAGAAAGATGATTCGTTCCAGCCTTTTTAATTACCAAAATTCAACTTGCTTTTAAAATACCATAGTCTCCCTTGAGATTTCAGGAGAGCTGGAGATCACCATGGCAATAAGAAAATGGTGCCAGCATCATCTTGGCATCAACTCGTTACACATCTCAGGAGACTTTCGCACGGGAGAAAATTGAACTTGTGTAAAAAGCAGGCACTCTCCCTTCAATTCTTTATTTTGGGAATAAAATGACAAATTTCATGTTACAGAAGGTAAATAAGAAAATGTTGTAACCATATGCCTTCCGCTAATATACACAATTAAAATGCAATATCAATCTGCTCTCCAAGTATGTAAAGTAAAAATGGAAAGTTAACAGACAGTAGCCCACATATGACGTCCATGTGCCAGTTTTACTTCAGTTATTCATGCTTTACTGATCTCTCATGAACCAATCTCTCTGGTTGCAGGAGGGGTTAATGCATCTAAACTCATGAAATGTGGGTGTAATCTTGTTGCATCCTGTCATTCATAGGTTTGTTCATTCATTCTTTTAGTCAACATTTGCTATCTACATAGAAAAGCTAGGCAACAAAGAACTAGAGGTGGAGAGCGTGGAGTAATCTTATATGGCAGAGTGGGTCAGAATATAAGTGTGTGTGTGATCACGAAAGAACACAGTACATATGGTGGGAAACATCTGCACAGAATATTATAGAAATACCGAAATATAGGGGCGCCTGGGTGGCTTAGCCAGCTGAGCATCCATGTTTCCTGGATCTCATGTTTCCTGAGTTTGAGCCCCACATCAGGCTTTGTGCTAAAAGCACAGAGCCTACTTGGGATTCTTTCTTTTCCTCTCTTTGCCACTTCCCCCCTGATGCTCTTTCTCTCAAAATAAACATTAAAAAAATTTTAAATTAGAAACACTGAAATATAATACCGTGTATAATCTTAAAAATAATACTAGAGCACTATGTTAAAGTATATGTAACAAACATTATGATGTAATAACATAATAGTACATATATATTAGTAGTGATGTAATACCATTATTTCTAACTATCTCTACTGTCCTCTCACCCACTTCCCCCTCCTATGGTGTCAAATGCTTATTTTATCTGTTCTGTTTATGCAAAAAATTCCTAGCACATTCCAAGGGACATTTTAAATGTACATTTGATGCTCCAGCAATACCTGCCCCAATTTCACTATTTCAGCCAGAAGAAATACTCATAATTCCAAGAGGGGGGAGGCTGAAAAGTGGAGGGTTAAGCCATGGAGTTTTCCCTTAAGAAGCTAGATTAGGAAAAGCTGGGCTCTCAGCTGGTCTCTTCGTGTGTTCTTGGGAGCTCTAGTTCTAGTGTTATTTTGTGTTCTCCTAAGGTAAACTGATGGCTGGAGAAAACCTTGGACCTTTTTCTCTAAATCTAACTCAGAATTCCTAATGGAATTCTGAATATTTTTTTCCATCATTAACACAAAGGATTTACTGATGGGACAATCAAGAGTGGTTCAACAAAATCAATGGAAATTGGCCTAAGAGATTCTTGGAACTAAGGGTCTGTGGGGGTTTCCCTGGAGGAGGCACTCCAGTATAATGGGGGAAAATAGGAGTTTGGCAAAATCAAGTCAAGCTTCCTGCTTCCTGGCTATGGGGTACCATAGAAACCACTTAGGCTTTCAGGCTCTCAGTATCCTTCCCCATCTAGAAAATAGGGATGATGTTTACTTTTGCTGCTAAAGTTTACTTAAGAAAATGATAGTAAATGATCTGGCACATAATTAGCACTCAGTCAGTGTTGCTACTCCTCTGTTGCCCTCAATAGTTGTTGACTCATCTAGCATAAACTTGCTATCATACTTAAAGAGGACAAGGGAATACTGGGCAAGATAGTGTTAAGGAATAACTCAAATCAAAAGAGGAAACCCAAATACAGATAGGGAAGTTTTACCTTCCGTTAACAACATCCTTAGGTAGATGTGAACATTTACACACTGAAATTACATTTAAACCAAACAATCATTCTGACTTTCCAATAGTCCCAGTGCTTAGTGAGTACAATTTCTTCTCCCTTTAGTTTTTAGAAGGGTGCTGAGGGGAGAGATGGTGGAAAAGGGTTTATGCAAGGCTGTTCTTGCTGCAGATTTAAGCAAAGATCTATTTGTACATTACAAACATTAAAGTACAAATACTCCTACCAACCCTAGATCTGAAGTTCTCTGCCTAAAATAGCAGTTAGCTTATATGTCATGTTCTGACATAAGAGGCTTCCTTCTCCAGACACAAATAAGTCTGAAATTGCTGAAGGAATACTAAACAACTAAAGAAATCTAAATGGTTCTCTGTTTATTCTCCTTAATGAGAACAGCAATACGAGAAATATTTCACAAATGCTTCAGGGCTAGTAGTTTTTGAGAAAGTAATTGGTTTGAAAATTAACCTTTTGTTTCAGAATAGGTCTATTTACTGTGTATGTTGGTGATGTTAGATTTCATGTCACAAATCTTGATCGGGACAGAAACCAGAGTGAGCTTTCATCAACCGCCTAGTCCTAATTTGCTGTGTAATTTCCATTCTCTACAAGGGCCTCAGTTTCCCCATATTTCAAAAGTTGGTTTTAGGCTAGATAATTCTTAGTCGTAGAGTTTCTGTGATTCAAAGTGACTAGCAGAAATGTAATTTTATTGCTTACAGTCTTTTGATTCAGTTTGACTAATTCCTCTTTTATCACTTGGTCTCCTGGTACCGTCTTTTCTTTCCATTTTTAATAAGTGAGGGACTGTCTTGAGAGATAGTAGCTGCCCATGTAAAAGAAGATTTATCTGATAATAAGGTGAGATGATTATCTTAAATCCTTGAAATTGATGTTCTTTAAATGAAGGACTCAAAAAAGACCCGATTTTGCACTGATCGGTCCTGGCAGTTTCAAATGAGTAATTTCAGTTTCGGGACCATTCCACGGTTTGGAATCATTCTATTTTCATTTGAGCTGGGGTCAGAACAAACATAATGCATTTCAAACTGCCAGAGCCCATCAGTCTTTCACTTCCTAATCTTTATTTGTAAGTAAAATTGCAAGGGCTTTGGTGTATCAAAAATAGTGTGACATAGGTGAACTGATCAGAGTTTCTTTTCCATCATCTAGTATAGCATATGATCAAAGACAGACACTCACTACTTGAGGTTAGATCTTTCCATATGAAAAGAGGCTGACATACACAATGCTTTCTCTCTCCACTATCTGAACTTTTGTCTCTATAAAAATAAATACTGAAGCATGCCACAAAATTGCAATTACTCTAAGAGCATCCAATTCTGATTCCAAGCTTTAAAAATATATTTTTTTATTATTTAAGACATTGTCTTCTATATGAAACTAAACAAGTGGAAATTACATAGAAGGAAGTGGGTTGCAAACACCATTTCTAAATTGATTATTATCTTGATTGAAACTGATTTCTAATATCTAGAAAAGAGAGACTTGTTTCATGACAACTCTGGTTTCTAGAAGCATATTCAGTTACTACACTCCCATGTGGGTTAGACTAAGCATTATATTTTTATAGATTATGTATTTTAAAGATTGAAATAAAATCCATGTGCTTTCTCAAATTTGCATTTTGCATATTGTATTTAGGTGCAAAGTCTTATGCTCTGTATCAATGAGAAATACAACTTCTATACTGGCTGGCTAAACAATTTCTATACTGGCTGGCTAAAGACAGAAGGAAGCCGAAAGTTGGCGCCTGGCATTGTATGATACAGTCTTAACGCAGTTTAATTTTAGTGGTAGATGCATCAAGCCAGATTTCTAATCTACTAGCAGATTTAAAGAATTTAAGCTCTTCTTAAGTACCGAATATTTTTAAATTGTTTCCACGTTATACAATATTCCTTTTCATCAGGCAGGGAATGTATCACTTAAAAGAATGTACATGGAAGTCTAGACATGCATGAGAAAAGACACATTTCGGCAAAGAAAGGTACCCGGGTCACTTCTAAATCTACATTCGGTTGTCGCCCAATACATCTGCATGATATGATTAACATGGTGTGCTAACAACCTGGCTATTACTCTGAGATGAGAGAAAGACAGTAGAAGCATTCTTGCTATACAAGGACCCATTCTAGAAATGCTTGTTATAAGCAATACAAAGGCCTAAAATGATGATTTATCTCAAAACCCTAAAGGAAACAACTGTGACCAAGGGCATTCTCTCCAATTTCAGGAGTGTTTCTATGAAAAGAGCGTTACACTTCAAGAAAATAATTATCATTGAGAGGCAAATTCACAAATCTTGGAGAGAAGATGAGGAAAAAAATATTTACAGCTTTTATTTAACTGTTAATTTTCAGCCTGTCTTCCCAGAGAGGCAGAAGCCTACACAATGGACATTGATCAGTCTCATGGATAAATGAGATTTGGCAAAGAGTGTAGGGCTTATAACCCCCAAATGCAGTTCAAATGAAGTCTTATTTTGAAGGCCCAAACAGAGAGGCAGATTTTATGTCCATAAGAAGATAATCAAGTTAGGGATACATACTAGAAGACTTTCTAACAAAAGATAGCAGAACATAGAAAGCTTCTCCAAGGCTATACCCTTTTTATAAAACACTAGTATTCTTAGCATGA
Source organism: Panthera uncia (assembly GCF_023721935.1). Classification (NCBI taxonomy): domain Eukaryota; kingdom Metazoa; phylum Chordata; class Mammalia; order Carnivora; family Felidae; genus Panthera; species Panthera uncia. The sequence continues at coordinate 95,755,404 of NW_026057577.1, forward strand.
ATGGACAGATAGGGCCAGATCAAATATTTCTGAGTCATTCAATTAAGATCAAAAATCATAATAGCTCTAAAATGAAAGGAATTCTGTTTGTAAGCAGTAGAGGGTTAATTCCACAGGGACATGGGCTGTGTCTGTGTTATCTGTTACTGTTATGTTCAGAGACTAGGGGAAGACCATGTAAAGGATGAGAACTTAATAAATATTTATTTAAGAAAGAACTGCTTAAATGAAAAAAAATCACATATTACATAAGATGAAAAATTACACAATTATTAAAATGAGATTCTTAAAGCATAGAAAAAGACCACAATAACAATAATTTTAAAAGTAGGTTTCCAAATTTAAAAAGCATGATATAAATATCATTTTATTAAACATTTTACTGTATACACAGAAAAATATCTGAGGTCACAGTTTCTCCACAATATTTAATAGTATGATTACATCAGAAAAAAACTTAAAAAATTGTAATTTCCTAATGTATAAATAATACATATTTTGTTGAAATAATAAAGAATTTCTGTTAAAAAATATAAGAAAAGCTAAATCTTGCCAACATAACTACGAATATATTCACCTCAAGCCCAAGGGACATATCAAAAGCTTCTAAATTTAAGTCTTTAGAAGTGACCAGAGTTTGGTGAAAGAAAAATCCATGAGACAGGCAGAATGAAACCACATCTCTGAGGCACCATTTATGTGAGTAAAACAACTTCACAATCAATGTAAAATTTTATGGGTAACCGATAAGAGGATTGAATTGATGGTTCTAAATATGCTGAGGTGACAAAATGCCAGGAAGGATCTGGGCCGTCTTATACCCTTAAGTTGCATCCTATAAATAACATAGTTTAGAAGATCCACAAATGGAGAATTACAGTAGTCTAGACTTAAAGTAATAAAGGGGTTTACCAACGTTTCAATGTTGTTCTTGCTGAGCTGGGGCTTCACTTCCATGTGGATAAAACAATGTTCCAGTAGTGACGGCAGGATGCTTACTCATTGATGAATCAGATGTCAACACGACACAAAGGCACACATAACTTTGGGATGCTTTTAAAATCACATTCCATAGAAGGGTTACTTGAAAAGAAACCCAATTCAGCAAGCACTTGGAGCCCAGGAACTGAACTTTGATGTGATTTTGATTCAGTTCCATCAAACTGGGTGACAGTCTTCGACGATGTTCAATCTGGGTAAAATCCTCACATAAAAGGGATGAGTGCTTCTCCTCACTCTGGATTAGCATGTACTATAGTGAATAACTGCCCCGTGAGAACCACTATATTGATAGATCCCAGCTCCCTCACTGCATTTTCCTGTTCTTCTTTACTTGTTTGGATGCTTATCCTTTCAACAGTACACATTAAAATATATGTAAATTACAAAGCATTATGAAATTGTTACTTCTTATTGCACCACTGTTAGGGTGTTTGAGAGCTGGGAATACGTCTTACTCACTTTTCTTGTAAATTATTATTAAGTGTAATGCCAACTAGAACTTTATATGTGGCTACTCTGCATAGAAATCATATTAAGAGCTTTATATGCAGCATTGCTGCTGCTCAGAACCTCCTGCAAGATACTATCCCCATTTGACAGACAAAAAATGATATACAAAAGTTTAATTTCTTTTGCAAAGTAGAATAAGGCTACTACATATGATGATTGTATAATATTGCCTACTGTGGCCACAACTTGTACTGATCATTAACTAAATGGTTAGTGAGTGAAATGCTTTGAGACCTGCCTCCAAGATCTGAGTAGAACTATCTCATTCTAAACCTACAAGCAATAAGACTCACTGGAAATTGAAATTGGTTGGAAGAATGCCTGGATGATTTGAATACTCAGTGTAAGTTAGCTGGTTGGGTAATAGGTATGACATTTACCTACAACAAAACAAAAACCACCAAATCGAATAACCTCACCCTTCTCCAAAAGGAAAAAAAAAAAAAGCCTCTATGCTGTTGATTAAATCTTGGAGAACTTGGGTTCAAATAAATCAAAGAAGTTTTTATTGTAGAACTTATTAGGGCTTTTAATATGTTAATAGTTATTATGAAGTGCCAGAAAAAGGCTATGATATAAATTATTTCTCAAACTTATTCCAGCAAGGAACACTTTCTTAGTAGGGTTTCATATTAGACTGATTTTCTATGGATTATATTTTACAAAATTCCACCCTGGGGAAGCTTGAGCGATCAGACCTCTTCAGATGGCTTAGAGGCTGACACACCAATGTATAAAGACCAACTATGTTAGATCAACATTTTATTTTGTACAACTATGTTTCAGAAAACATGATTTGGCCCTAGGTAGACTAATATAATGAGCACTTTTTTTTTTTTAATAGACATACATTATTTTTTCAAGAAGAACAGAAAGGTAATGTGGGGGAAATTTCCTGCCTCATTGTATGCAAATGCATAGGGAAATTTTTTTTAAATGAAATTGTAGGAAAAAAGGGCCTGATTAAGACACAAAAGTATTGGGTCAAAATACCAAACCCCATATACTCAAAAGGAACAAAATGTTTTGTTGGAGAAAAAAAAGGAAAAAAAAACACTATAAAATTAAAGAGAAAAATATTGCCAAATATAGTATTGTTTCCCCATTTTCTGTATACACATACAACTGAATAATCAAGATGAAAATGTATTAAAATGAATTTAATATATAAATGAATGTTTAACAATTTAAATATCATAATGATATAATTTATTGGAAAAATAAATGAGTAAGAATAAAAGATAATCTAAAGAAAAGAGAAACAAGGAAGAGAGCCTTCCTCTGTTACATTAAACTTACTATAAACTTATAAACATTTGGAGTAACAGTGCAAAAAAACATATGTGTGTGTGTATATTTATACACACACACACAAGTGTATCTGATAGAGCAATACATATGTATATACACACACACACACACACACACAAGTGTATCTGATAGAGCAACATATGTATACACACACACACACACACACATACACACACACACACACACACACACAAGTGTATCTGATAGAGCAATACACACACACACACACACACACACACACACACAAATGCCCTGAATAGACTTTACTGCACAAGACATTTAATACAGAATACAAATGAAAATTCTAGTAATAGATGAACTTTTTGGGGAAAAATAAAAGATCCTCATGTGACACATACACAAATTTTTAGATAGACTAAAAAGTTCAATGTTATTAAAAAGTTATTTCTTAAATTAAAAGAAAATAGTATGTATTTATGGAAACTTATTATGGAGATTCTTTTATAGCTGAGAATCAATTCAACATGTCTAAAATATTAAGAAGACCTTCCTACATTTAAAAAATCTTCATATGAAAAAACAACAGCAAAAAAGCTACTGGGGTAAAATATTAATAATTAATATAATAAGCAGAAGTTTACTACATCTTAAAAATATTAAGAGTACTTATAAATTGAGAAAAATCTGATATTGTTTTAGAGAAATATAATCGAGCTGAAAATTCAGTGGAAAGTGAATAGATCAAAATATCAAGTATGCAACTTCAACAGAAATAAGTGATATATAAGTGTTTTAAATCATTACTATTGCTACTTATTACAGAGACCAAAAGATTTTAAAAAATCACACATTAAATGATTGGCAGTGTTTATCATTTTCTAGTAAAATAATTTTACTTTTACTTCTTTATTTTTACAAATTATTTTATAATAAACATTTCATCAGATTTTTATAATTACGAAATTAATACAAGTTATATTTTAAAGCCATGAAATATTTTAAGACATAGACTTTGGCAGAATACTAATATGTTTTAGAGAGTGCTATTTGATTCATGAGAGAATTTCCACAGCCTGACAATGAATGCATGAAACAAAATCCTGATTTTTAAAATATTCATTTGTCTCGACGGGTTTAAAAGACAGATTTGAGTGAAACTATTGGTTATTATGTTAAATTTTTTCCTGAATTTTCCAAATTTCCTACAAAGTCCAGTCTCTACTTTTAAAGTTAGAAAATACACATTTAAATAAAATGTGCTTAGTATTATTGCTATCATAAACTTGGAGTGTCTATTGGAGAGTCCAAATGGAAAGTGTGCTTCCAAAAAAGCAAGTGATGAAATATGGTATAACATGTGGTGTTCAGCCTTCCTGTGTCTTCCATACAACAATTCACATTTACTTTTGAATTCGGACACTAGTTTTTAAAAAACAAAAACAAAAACCACCGAGTCTTACAGAGTTGTATTTCATTACTCATTTGCCGATACTCAACAAATGTTAAATATGTATATTATGCATTAAGGGAACATGGAGAGAGACAACATATGACAAGTTCGTAGCTTTACAAAGATAGCAAAGATGACACATTCTTCCCTCATTGAGAGAAACATTAGTGTCATCTGATTTTTATGTTTCTTGGCAGATCTGAAGGAAAGTTTCAAGGACATAAAGATAAGACAAATTAAATGGGAGCAGCATAATGAAAACTAGAAGTCCAAACTCCACTTGCTGAATAACCAGCATCCCCTATATTGTCCTTTATAAAATATCCAGTAATTCTACATAGGTTTTACAAGTCTCTTCCATGGTTTCAGTAATTCTCTAAAATGGTCTCATGCACATGTGCTTTTAAAAAATTTTTATTACATTATTAGGTACCTATGGTAGATTTTATATCATTTTTGTTTCCTTGTTCGAGCTTCTCAAGTGATAGTGGGAATAAAATGTTTTGAAAAGGTAATCCATAACTAAGAATCAAAAGGAAATAATATACTTTAACAATGCTTATTTGTATCAATTCACTGGGATGAAAACTAATTGTATCTCTAGCTCCATAATTACCTTCTAAAATGAAGTTCACTCAACACACCCAAGTGATGGAAAGAAATATACTATCACAGTCTGTCTAGAAATATGATAAGTGATATCTCAAATTAAGGAGAAATTCAATGCATGGATATTCACCACAAATATGCAAACTATTCTATAGCAAGCTACCATATCTAAATGCTGCCACCAGGTTTAGGCTATTAGCTATAACCAGGTAGACAATCAAGATATTTAGAATATGAAGACAAGTAGAAATTTCCCCCCAAATGCCAGTTTTCGACTATGTCATCCAGTAGACATTTTCATGTTGCAATTATGTTGCACACTCATTCCATTTATGATGAAACATATGGAAACTTAATTCTCTGAGAAGGTGAACAATAAGCCCTGGGAATATCACTCACTTTCAACAGATTGAAATGGTCTGATCACCTCCTGCCATTCCCTGCCTTTTTCTGAGCAGAGATGCCTCTTTGGATCTCAGCATGCGATTCTCATTAATGGCAGCAGAGGGGGGTGCTGGAGCTCTAGGTGACCATGCTTGTGCATTAAACCAGACTTTTGCAAACCACTGGGCTCATGGGCTAAGGGGAGAAAAGTGGGAATTTCCCAGCCCCAGTAATGCTTTCTGACATATAAAAAGGGAAAATAGTTACACCTTTCACTGCATCACTGTGGGAAACTAATTTGTTTTGACATACTGAGAAATAATCTGATGTTCGTATTTATTCCGAAAAAAGCTGTATTAGCTAAAAACAAATTTCATGAATAAAACCAGAGATACATAATCAGACATGTACATCTACTGAGCACGTCTGATATGTAGGGAATTAACTATTGCTCATAAACTTCTCTTTAAAGGAATCTAATTTCTATCACTTTGAAATCTTTCCCAATTTCTCTCTCTAGCACAACTAGGACCCAGGACACAGCTGTCTCCAGGAGCACATGGAAACATTATACCCAGAACACTAGCGGGCATTGATCCGACCCGCTTGTCTCATGCTTCTCCTTCCAAAGGGCCTTATAAATGATCTTGATTGAAGAGCTATTTCAATACTATTCTTGGCACAATGACAGTCACTGAAAACCTTTCTGAGCTACAGCCTGTTTCACAATAAGCTGACGCACCACCTTATTTATTTATCTTCACTTGAAGAAAAGCTAATAGCCAAAATTCTTTTTAAACTTAAAAATGACAAAATCGCCACTCTCTCCAAACTCCTCTGGTTGGGAGAGGCTTAGAAAAATATATTGGGCCTTAAAGATAACAGAAAGAAGGGGGGACAAACCCCAATGAGACCGTAGTGAGTGATAAGGGACTCGGAGTTACAAGTATTAAAAGAGATGAATTGCATTAACCCCTGGCCTACCCCATTATATTCACTGCCCACTGGAAACAACAACAGAATTACGAAAATCCCACACTCTCTAATGGGATGGTAATAGGATTCAGAGGCCATTAGGGTAAAGGCAATCCATATTTTACATTGTAATAAGCTCAGACTGAAGATGTTGCACCCCTCCTCAGAGATCAACAATTACCAATTTAACATTAACAAATCCACAAGCACTATCAAAACTGCAAAATAAACCCTAGTTAAGAGTGAAAGGTGTAGTTTTTATAACTGTCTATATATTTTTGTGAAGGAAAATCATCAACCTAAATTGAAATATATATATATGTATATATATATATATATATATATATGTATATATATGTGTGTGTGTGTGTATATATATATATATATATATATATATATTTACTCTGATACTGATTTCTCATTCCAGAATGATTTGGAAATGAGAGATTGTCAGATTATTATGGGGTAGTTACAATTTTTACAAACAAAACATTTTCTTTCTTTAACATTTATTTATTTTTGAGACAGAGAGAGCATGAACAGGGGAGGGTCAGAGGAAGAGGGAGACATAGAATCTGAAACAGGCTCCAGGCTCTGAGCTGTCAGCACAGAGCCTGATGCAGGGCTCGAACCCACAGACCGTGAGATCATGACCTGAGTTGAAGTCGGACGCTTAACCGACTGAGCCACCCAGGCGCCCCACAAAACATTTTCTTATGGCAAGTGTGTTCTAATTTTCAAAGAATTACCTTTTTCCTAAAAACATTTTCTCATTCAACCAGAAATAACCTATTTTTGGTTTTATTTTTCTACAAAAGATGTATGAGGGATTTAACAGAACACTCTTTGGAGAAGGAAAAGAAAGGTAAGAAAGGCATGGACATTTTGACATCATCTTCACGGAGGCAAAAACTGGGGTCAGGAGTGTGTGTAAAATATTCCAAAAATAGGTATTACAGTTGTCTACTCAAGTCATTTAGCAGGCATATTGTCAGGTGCACAGAAAACTATTATTGTTTGATTCAAATTTGTATTAATTTGTTGTCTAAAGAACTTCAAGGATTGGGATGCCTGAGTGGCTCAGTTGCTTAAGTGTCCCACGCTTGATTTAAACTCAAGTCATGAGCTCATGGTTGTGAGATCAAATCCTACTTCCCACTCCATGCTGAGCATGGAGTCTGCTTGAAATTTGCTTTCTCTCTTCCCCTCCCTCTGCCGCTCCCCTGCTCGTGCAGCCGGCCGGGGTACATGATCCATCTGCCTCCCTCCGTCCCTCCCTCCCTCCCTCACTCCCTCTCTCTCTCTCTCTCAAAAAAAAAAAAATCTAGGATCACTGTAAGGTTTCTGATTTTTTAATATAATACAAAAAGACAATGCATTTTTCGGAAAATATTTTGATTGATGAGCTCTTAAATGTTCTCCAGAGATGAAGAAAATAATTTATTATTAATCTCCCCATGTTCCCCTTTTTAACTTCCTGACAGAACATAAAAAAATAAAATCTCTAATAAAAGATAGAAAATATTACCAAACTATAGAAAAATAGCCAGGTCCCCTTACCCTCACCCTCCCCATGTTACATCAGGTATGCTTTAGTTCTTCCTGAAACCTCCATTTTTCTTTCTGAATAACAATATTATTATTTAATGCAACTCTAATAATATACATGTATGGAGTGAATCCCATTTCATATATTTTTTAATAAAATACTGTCTCCTTTAGACACTAATAAAAACAAACAACAGTGAGCACAGGGCTAGATGATAAAAGCAGAAGGTAATTTAAGATAATAATAATGAGAAGATACCATATCTGAATGCTCTTCCCACCATATTCCTCATACCTCTCACCAAATTCATCACACATTTGTGAATTAAAAGGTTGTATGGGGCACCTGGGTGGCTTAGTCGGTTACATGCCTGATTTTGGCTCAAGTCATGGTCTCACAAACTGTGAGATTGAGACCTGTATCGGGCTCAGTGCAAAATGGGGAGCCTGCTTGGAATTCTCTCTCTCTCTCTCTCTCTCTCTCTCTCTCTCTCTCTCTCCCATTCTCTCTCTGCCCCTCCCCCCACTCATTCTCCCCCACCTCTCAAAATAAATAAACTTAAAAAAAAAAGTAGTAATACTTTGAACGCAGCTGAGTTAAAGTCATAAAAGATTGAGGTTGTTCACTCTTTACTTCCAAATTGACTCTTACTCTTAACCATATTTTGGGGTATTATGAAAATAATTTTGTACTTTGAGGGTGTGGCTTAACTTGAACAGCCAAAAAACAATACATAGAAATGAAATGGGTGCTCTGACAATGACTGCGCACACCAGAAGCTACTCAGTCATCGAAATGTGTCCATAGATGGAGAGTGACGGTATGAGAGTCTGGGAAATGTAAACATAGGTCTCTGGGTATTAAAAGGGAGACTGGCACTACTAGGGTGTTTGTTCAATTACAAGGAACCAGGAATAGTTCCAACTTACCAAATCTGAGAACTCAAAGACCTTACTGAAACATTTAAGGAGAAGAGTTGGAAAAGACAGCAGAGAAGTATGATTTTGGGGGAAAAGATCCTCACATAAAATGACCTTGGTCCCCCAGACACACCTAAAAACAAATCAATATATATTTATTCTGTATTATAATTTCTGAATCTCCACTCTATCTGTATTCATAGCACTCAGAGTCCATGCTCTTTTTAAGTAGTTCTGATAGCCAAGGTTCCATATCTTGAAACCAATCACTAGAGTAGAGGGGAGTCACCACTTTTGGGCTTAATTAGAACAAGTCTACCATCTGTTATAAGTAACATCCCCACAGACTAAGGAGACAAACACAACTAAAAAGTGTACAACCCCATCTAATAAAGAGGATGGCTCTGTTCTACTACTTATGGACTTGGATCAATTTCAAGGAAGGTAAGGAGAGGTAGCGGGCGGGTGACACCTAAGATTACTTTAAACTTGTCCTTGAGTCAGACTTGAGTCCAAGCAAGGATGTTAATCCTTCTCAGTCTCTTGAAAGATGTGGTATCTTTTTTTTTTTTTTTTTACTTTATCCATGCATTATGATTGTTTATGCTTTTAAACATTCACTCAAGAGTTACAACTTAAATAAGCTTTGTGCTGCTACATATCTGATATGTAGGCATCATAATACATCAGCGCACAAGCTAGTACAAGGTTCCTGTCCCCACTGAGTCTAAAGGCTTATGTGGAAATGGGAAAACTGGGAGTTTTATAAATTGTGAACAGTGTTATAATAAAGGAAATACATTGTTAGAGAGTCACAGAGGGAGCTCCTAATTTAGATTTAGGGAATAGTAGTCCAAGAAAACTTCTGGGAGGAAGCAGAATTTAAACTGAGACCTAAAAGATGAATAGAAGCCAGCCAGGGGAACGCTGGAATGTTGAAAGAAGAGAAGAGGATGAGCATTTGCAAAGACACAGTTATGAAAACTGGAAGAACTGAAAGGGATGAACAGAGAATGTAGGAGTTTGAGAGAGGAGATGTCAGGGCACGGAGGCAGGGGAGCTGATGCATGGGAGGCACCCAATTACACTGTAAACTCCTTGAGGACAGGAAATCATTGTATCTTTCTCATTGAATAATGTGGCAGCAAAATAAGTAGACTCTCCATTGGAAGCACTCTATCAATATCAATTATCTCTTGGTGATGACTGAAGCCACTCTAGCCTAACATTCGTTTAAACACTCCACAAGATCACTCTCCAAAAATGCTTGGTATGTTTGTCTGTTTGTTTATTCAGGCAGCACAGGTTTGCTGAGTGTATGTGTATGTATTTAAAATTGTACTGCCCTCAGCGCCCTCCATCACTTCCTCCTGTCTTATTTCTAACAGCTCCCCTCTAGGCATTTGTGTTCGCAACCCTGGATTAGGATTTAGCATGGAGGAAACCACCCTTAAAATGCAATCCACTAGGGTGTAAATAGACAAATATGGGATTATGTTATTGATAAATTAGTTCCCAGGGTGAGTGATATTAATGTGTGCAAGACGTATTAAGATCAACATCATGCAACCTCAACTTAAATAAATGGTAATCATTTTTTTTTTCTCAAATTCAGAGGATATCTGAAGCCCAATTGTGCTGTTTTCTCTCTATTGTCAGAGAGTTCATAGCTACATGCCACTATTTTTTACACTTTTTTGTGCATGACTTTTCTAGAGAAAAACTTGATAAACATGCTCAACTGTGCAGCAATTTGCTGAGCGGTCAACATTTTTAGCTTTATATATAAAATAAATCACAAGTTTCTAATACATTTTCCAATATCAGGGACATTTAGTTCATAAGAACAAACAGAACTGCAACATATAAATCATCAAGTCATTCATTTGTAAGAGTTGAGAAAACTGAATTGACAGCTAAAATAGAAATAGGTTTTGGATGTAATAGTCAAATGTTTGGAAACAATCTACCATTTGGTTCTGGTAACATTAAAATATCTTCAAAAAAGGGTTCGAGAGAATCACCATCTCATAATAAACCAGAGTTAAGTAATTATAACTTGAGTTTCTGTCAAGGCTCTTGCCATGTAAATGTTCATTTATCTGAAATTTGCTTAAAACAAATAGATTAGATTCATTTCAGGAACAAGAATGACATGACTTTTTTGTTAACACTGATTAATGATTTTGGTTCCTAATGTCATTAGTAGACTATTATCATTTTGCCATTTGAAAAATGGTCTCTAGAATCTCACGGTCTCATCTAGATGTGAATGTTTGCCCATTTCCTATATTCTACTGACCTCTAGAGACTATAGGTGTGTGTATATAAATCACATACAATACGTGTTTATAAACACATACAACATATACATAATAAATGTCATATAGACTGAGGGAAAGAAGGATCTTTTTAAAGATGTTTATTTATTTATTTGAGAAAGAGAGAGAGAGAGAGAGTGAGAGAGAGAGAGAGTTGCATGGGAGCTGAGGAAGGGCAGAGAGAGAGGAAGAGAAAGAATCTCAAGCAGGCTGTGCTATCAGCACAGAGCCGGATGCAGGGCTCGATCTCAAGAACCAGGAGATTATCACCTGAGCTGAAATTAAGAGTCAGATGCTTAACCGACTGAGTCACCCAGGCACCTTGAGAATAAAATGATCTTAACCATATAAGCCCATTTCATTTTAGAAAAATATGCACATATTATTTACATACATTTTCAAACAAGACCTTTAGGTGTATATGTTTAATAGTAAGCATGTTGATAGCACTTTCTCTATGTTCTCACTAGTATAGAACTCAAAGAAAAGTGAATTTTAAACAAACTAATCCTATCTTTGTTCTGTGACTTGCCAGCAGTAGGAAGTAACACAGCATTCAGGCACACCAGCCTGGCTTTCCCATAAAGCCAAATTTACTTTTAGTTGAGACTGGATCACTTCATGCGAGGATACCCTTCCCCCAAATCATACTTGTATTTCTTTTCCAGTCTTCCTCCTGACCCCACAAAGCATATCAAATTTAGATGTATGTAGTGAGAGCTCAGATGGCTTTGTAACCTTTGAATTTTTTTCTCTTTGTTTCCAATTGTTAAATATATTCATAAGTGAAGCATTCAACATTAAAATAATTTCTAATTCAGGACTAGATCATGAACTCCTTAAGAGTTATGTCTGGTTCATCTGGCATCCTGCTGCCTAGCACACTGAACATCAGATTGCGGGAAATTAATACTGTCACCTGGAGAAAAATACAGTATCTTACCAGGCATATGGCCACACTTTATCTTACTAGGAATATACCCATTATCTACCTTTAAATATTAATATAGTAGATAAAGATATTGATATAGATACTGTTACAGAGATAGAGATAGAAGTATGCACGTATAGGGGCACCTGGGTGGCTCAGTGGGTTGAGCATCCGACTTTGGCTTAGGGCATAATTTCATGGTACATGGATTCAAGCCCCACGTCAGGCTTTGCTCAGACAGTGCAAAGCCTGCTTCAAATTCTCTGTCTCCCTCTCTCTCTGCTCCTCTCCAACTCATGCTTGCTTTCACTCTTTCTCTCTCTCTCTCTCAAAAATAAACATTAAAAAAATTTTTTAAAAGTATCCACATATAGACAGGAAACATATGCACACATGTATGTGCATATAAACGTGCACACACATAAAAAGGATGAGGCATTTCCTATATACACAGAACTCATGACTAGATTTGCCAATTATTTTTCTAATAGTCATCAAAGTTTTCCACTTTCAGTACTGCGTACTATATTACTGTTCAAATTCTATTTATATATGGGTGGAAAACTATTGGTCATTACACTACATCATCAATAACACCTCAGCATTTAAAAACTCGAAGTAAATTTCTTTCTAATACACTCAATTTTAATCTGGTGACACTATTTTTAGTATTAAGAGAGTTATAACCTTTTTTTGCCATTTAGTATATTTGTGCTAAATATATTAGATAGTATATATTTTATCACTTATATTATAGAATAGATTTAGAAACAGAAACATTTTACCAAGTTTTATTAGGCATCTTAAAGAGCAACCAGTTATTTATAGAAATGTTTGTCAAATAAGGGTAGTATAAGAGAAGAGTAGATTATTTACTAAGACATTGTTACAAAGTGGCAGATACGACTACAAGATTCTGAAAATGTCCAAGCCACAACTGATGTATAAGAAAAGGAGAGGAAATCAAATTCTGATCCTGCAGCAATATCCAGTAGGTGGAATCCTGTGTCCTGTTCTGCAAACCTGGAAAGTGGCTGGTAATGTCCATACCTATTCCATGATTACAACCTCTCTGGAAAAGCCAGTCACACTTCCTATACTTTTACCATTTGAGCCTAATTCTGGTGTCTAAGAGGCTTTAAAGTCTTTGAAGTCCTCTGGGACTTTGACGACATACAGGGGGCGCAAATCCTAAATATAAATAGTTCTTCAAGGCAGTGAACTGATGATGGAAATGGGTTAGAACTGGTGTTGGAGATTAACTCAGTGGGGTTTGGGTACCAATAATCTACTTTTGCACTTAATACTGGAGTAATATGCTAATCAGAACCCTGATAACCTGCACAAGGTATACTTGTGTGATCCAAGTGGCCTTATAAAATGCCAACTAGGCACAATATCCAACTAGTTAATTCAAAATGGTAAGTAGTTGGTCTGGATAGTAAGTGAGGGGAATGACATAAGCCAGAACAATGAAACCAATTACTTCACATCATTCAGGCAGGTCGATTTACTTTTTTTGCCTCTTAAACATGAGAGTAAAATAAATAGAAAGAGGGGCACCAACATTGAGATTTAGTCAGTGAATAATTGTAAATTTTAGTGGATTTAAATTTCAGTGAATAGCTTTAAAAACCTATCCACTCAGACTTTTTACATAATTAGGTCTTCTGAAAGATAATTCACTGGTTTGGATTTTGCTGCTCAAATATACCCTCCATACCATCAGCAGAGGTGCCAATGATTAGAGAAATGATTCATGTCAGGTAGTTAGAGAAAAGACAGGGGAGTCAGAGAAGAAATCTGGATAATCCCCATGCTGGAAATTCAAACCCTGGATAATCAGGACTGTACTATACATGCAATTATGATTCTGTCCAGTTAAGAGAAATTTGTAATCCATTCAGTTTCAAGCCTATAAAGTCACATTTCTCAAAAACTTGTATTTTGGCCTCCAATGGCTTAAAAAGTTCTTCTTGCTAGATTGTCTCCAATTACAGAAATCCTTCCCAAGTACAAGGCTGCAGAACTATATTAAACCTGTAGGATACCATGTAGCTGGCTGTTTTACAGAGCTTTACAGCGCACGCAATCCCGATGCATGATGCAATACTACTGAAGCAATTCACTGCAACCTGATAACACTATTTGACCAACTCACAAATGTTGTCACGCATATGAGGTGCAAGGAGGCAATTGTCTTTGAATAGAAGGTTCAGAATAGTAAGAAAAGGGAAGTACAAATAAATTTATATTAACTTTAAGAATCCCTCCCCAATCCTAACACACACACAAAGATTTCATGGGTAAACAAAAACAGGACTGCTATAGATTCAATAGATTTTTGGTCTACACAGCAATAATGGAGTTACTGCAATAACCACAGATGTGTGAGTTGGGAAAAGGCTTGTCCACAGCTGTCTATCAGAAGAACTGAAGTCAACGGGTGAAAAAACAGCTCAAACGCAAGGCTCAATTTCGGTACTGCATCAAAATGTGGTTGATGCCTAGCAAATAACACTTAATAATAGAGTTGTAAATTTCCATTAGTGAACATAAGGGTGTGTGTGTTATAGATTATGAGTGCTGATTTTTCTAGGGTTTTCAGAACTCTTTGAAAACACACAAAAGCAAAAACAGTCAAATGAGGCAGACTGGTGGAAACAGAAAAACAACAACAACAACAAAAAAACAGCTACATTCAAGGTACGAAACAATAATTTCTAAGCCTTTGGGATCTATTTTTTTTCCCTTGCATTGTAATGCAGTCAAGTGCATGAGTGATGCCTTTTGTGTTTGATAATGTCAAGTGTGAATGTCATGGGCAGCCCCCATCTCTGATGGTATTAAAATGGTGGGAAGATAAAAAGCTTAGAGAAGTAAATGGAACAAATTAGATTAAAGTGGTTGGAGGACAAGGCGAAGCAATCATCTATAGCTTGGTTCCAAGGTGATGTTGGTAACCCTGTTCACCTGAATAGGCTGGTTAAATCAATTTCTGAGGAAAAGGGTGGCACTCCTCTTACTTAACTGTGCTAATAATTATTTCTGCTCCTTTTCATTATGAAGTTGACTGGATGGAAGAAAACATCTTGTATGTTTTTTTTTGTTTGTTTGTTTGTTTGTTTTTTTATTTATTTTTGGGACAGAGAGAGAGACAGAGCATGAACGGGGGAGGGGCAGAGAGAGAGGGAGATACAGAATCGGAAACAGGCTCCAGGCTCCGAGCCATCAGCCCAGAGCCCGACGCGGGGCTCGAACTCACGGACCGCGAGATCGTGACCTGGCTGAAGTCGGACGCTTAACCGACTGCGCCACCCAGGCGCCCCAAACATCTTGTATGTTAACATACACACTTTCATTATATAGTTAGGGGAGTCTCCACAGCTGAGTTTGTCAGTCAAATACACTATACATCTAAGAGTTTAAAGTAAGTTAGTCAGGGTTTATAGGAAGTGACTGACACACAGACAATTCAGAGAGGTAATTAATTTCAAAAAAAAAAGAAGTATATACCTTCTCAGAAAGATGGAAACCCTTCTCAGAGAGATGAAAACCCTTAAAGATCATAAAAATCCATCCTAATCAATGTCAGAAAACAGGAGGTGAACATAACATTAATTGATTATATACAGATAGTATGCAGAGAATATCACACCTTCTAACTTACAGGTCACATCTCTGACAAATAGTGGAGGTTTTTCTTATGAAAACAAATGCATATACACAAAATCCCTGCCTAATGAGGCCATTGACATCTATAGTACATACAAGAAATTGCAATAATTACAATAGGGAGGCATTTCTCAGAACCACTCTCCCTCCCCTCAACATTGTTTCTCAACCTTACCACCTTGGTCTAGGCTAATGCAATAGAGAAGTCACTGGTTTCTGGCCTCTAGACAAAGGGTTCTCACTATTTTTTCAACAATGCTCCTAAAAAGTAAGGCAATATCTCACTAGTGACAATAGCTTCCTCAGCCACAAAAGGATAGGCATTTTGGCATCTGTGGGGTGGGCAGGGGTGTAGTATGGACCCACTATTCCACTTTTTCTCCATTCCTTTTTCCAAAGGAATTCCTTTAGAAGCTTTCAGATCCCATCTTTTGAGTGGCTATTAAATACCTTGACCTGCCATTCAGGGCTCTCTATCATATTGCCATTACTCATTCTTTTTGGTGTTCTGTCCCACCTGACCCCTCACTTTGCTCATCAGGATTATTTTGTATTTTCACCTTTCACTCCTATTTCAAAGTCTACCACCCTCAGTATCCCCTCAACCTGCAGTGACCTTTTCTGTTCTGTTCTCTTAAGGAAGGAGTTAGAACTGAGCACACTTTAACTCACTAGGCAATTCTCCAGGTATGGTTCACATCTTTTGTCTTCCTAAGGTTCTCACTGAAAAGACAGACTGTTGTTGTTGTTGTTGTTGTTGTTGTTAGTGGTACTACTTGGGACATTTAACTCAGGGTGCTTTGGGCATAGTCAGTGCTTGACAGCTATAATGAAAACAGAGAACACCAAAAGTGAACAGCAAACAAACCAGAAAAAGAAAATCTCCCATCGAATTTTAAAGATTTTCTTATTTAAGTACAAAAAATAAAAAAATAAAATAAATAACCACTATGGGTCGAGCACAAAAATGTATTTGAATCAAAGCAAAATAACCAAAAAAAAAAAAAAAGGACCATTCCTTATTCCTACCCAGTGGACTTACAGTGCTAATTATAAAATAGGAGTAGTGGACACCCATGCCTTCTAAATATAAGCTCTTTTTCTCCCAGAAAAGAGAAATGAATGCATGTTAAATCAAAACATCCTCTGGAGCATTTCATACCTCAGGAATGAAAACTGACAAAGAAGGGCTTCAATGTAAAAGAAAAATCCACCAGAAAAGAGCTCGGACTGAGGGTAAGAAACACTGAAGCTTCACCACACAGGTTGTACCCCTGTCCTATCTGAATGTGCTTTTGTAGTCTCCAAGGCTCCTCTTGCCTTGGGGGAAAAGAATATATATATATATATATGTATGTATATACATATATATATATATACACATACATATATATATGTATATACATATACATTTACACACATACACAAAGTATACACACACACACACACACACACACACACACACACACACACACACACTTCTCTTTGATCATTGCAATTGGTTAATTGAACATTTCCAAAAATAAATATTCCCACAGATAGAGGTCACTGGCTGCCTGAAATCGCATCTGTTCCTCTCTGGGTACTAGAATCCCAGGCTCCTCTGGGACATCTTTGTCATTTTATCAAAGTGATTACCAGCAGAGTAGGGTCCCCTCAGCTTGTAGTGCTGATGTTTGCTCTCTGCATTCCTGTTTTCTCCATCCAGTTTTGTGGCTTTTGCTTTGGAAATCTGGCACTCAATATCCAATGTTAATTACATTTGCTAGGCTAAGGAAAATCCTATTGGACTAATTTTTCAAAATCATATAATGAAAGAACTTCAGTGACAAACCATGTAGGTTTTTGATTGTTTTTTTACGGATAGATCTATTAAGCACTTAATATTCAGGGGGAAAACAGTCTCAGAGCAATGAAATTCTATTACTTTAGAGGTTGCATGCTTTTAATTTCTTAATATTTCATTACATGTTGGCAACTGGTGCATATTTTTATAATGCGTTTGATCATTACTCTTCTCAGAGTATTCTATTTCAGTTCTTCCTCTGACATCATATTTGCATGTTAAAGGGTTTTAGCATTCAGGGATGAAATGTTCTGAATAGTAATGTGCAGTTAACTTGATTTTTTAAAAACGGAAAACAGCAAACAGACATTATATATAGGGACTAAAGAGAACAATCTCATAATTTTAAAATCCAACTCAAGTTTTAATAGCTTTCTATAGAACATCATAAAAGGTAATGATTCAATAATATTCATTAATTAGCAAATTATGCAAAATGCTATCAGCGGAGTTTGAGGAGAAGACTCTTTTTCGTTGGCTTTTATAAGTCTACTGCATTTCTTTTTTTCCTGTAAAAAATGATCTTTTCTTTGCTCTCCAGCAACATCTACTGGAAAAGTCAGAAAAATGCTATTTATATGAATCAGACAGTTTGAGTAAGGATAGTTTTGGTTACCATCTGCTTAAAAAGTTCATGCTGAACTACCATCCAGTTTACAACTGAATTGTTTCTGCCCACTTTACCTCTACTGAAAAGGCAGAAGGGCAGTGGTTCACGGGCACAGACAGCCAAGCTACAACTTCAAATTTATCATCTCCTCACCTTGAAGAAGTCATTTTCATAAACAAAATTAAAACACATAGATGATGCAGACAACATATTTCTCCGGGCCCATCTTCTCAACACTTGCCACTTATTTAGGAAACAATCATCATCATCAGTGACAGCGTAACACTGAATAGTTGGGTAAAGCGGGAGTCAGAGAAAAGATTTTATGAGAGAAAGCTATGTCGAGACATGGACTGAATTTGAGAGGAACTACTTCAAGATTCTGCAAAGTTTCTTAAGTTGAAAAAAGAAAGGTACAGGTGATGTGATTTTAAAAACTCACTATGCTACCACCAGCATGACTCCATCAAACATGCTACAGCAGTTTCTTTTTCCCCTCGCCACATCTTTCTCTGCTCTTTTCACCATGATGGAAAAACGAAGTTTCCCCACACCTGTATGAGGGGTCTTCCTTCAGAACTTCTGTTGACTATCTCTCCGTGATGAAGTCTGATGAGACCCATCGTCTGTTTGGTCTCCACTCCCCAAAATTCAGCAGCTCCTGATGTGTACTCGTAAAATTGGATTCACGTGCTGCACCCACAAAATGCCATTAGATGGTCTGGCAAACACAAGACATGCCAAAGTAAGGTGCTGAGGAGCAAGTCCAGTTTGGAAACTCAGGAAGAAAAAAAATCTTATCACAAAATACATACATACAATATCCTCTCATTCATGGTTGCTGGCTTCAACAATGCCACAGTTTAGCAGCTCCTTCTAGGACCAAACCTTGTGTAGGCATTAAAGTCACCTTTCTATATCTCATTCCGGAGAGGCATTTAACAGAATTTCAGACTTTTAATATTCAGATTTTCCCATCCCCAAAAAATTATCTAAAAAATTAACTCAAAAATTTAGGTAACATCCTAGGTTAAATACCTGGATATAATTTGGATTTCTATTATCCTTAAATAAAAACTCTGGCTAATTAGTTTTTTTCCTCTTGCTTTTTTTTTTTTTTTGTTTGCATTCCCAAATCTCAGTTCATAAATGCCAACAATAAATTTTAGTAGCAAAGGCAATGAACACAAAATCAACGAAGATTGAGGTTAAAAATAAATTATCAAAACCTTAAAACAGCAGCAGTAATAAAAATCAGGTACCGGGAGGCTACAGTATATTGCATTTTGTGTTTGTTCAATGTTAAAATAGATGTGAACCTTTTAAGCTTCATCCCAAAGCTCTTTAAAGGAGAAATGCCATCAAATATAATCCACAACTCTCATTCACAGCACACAAAAGGGACAGCTTCCTAAAAGCCACCTACAGCGAAAGTCCACATGTATTCTATATTTAGGGTCCTAATGCAAAGTTCCAACTTGCACCTGATAATTAGCCCCCTTCATTATTGAGCTGCTTAAAATCCAGGAAGGCTCACCAAACAGCACCTCCAGAGTTAACTCCCACTTCAAACTGTCATAATTCAGTTATCCTAATTATTTACTGGATCCTTTTCTAAAACATGCCCTAACCTGATGTTTTAACTTCATATTTCATTTGGGACAACACTTAATCTCCATTTATGAAACATCAACCTGACACAGGTTAAGGAGATACAGCCTGACAAGATCCAAACGAAACACACCCCAGCAACTAGACTTAAATAAACTCTACCCTTGCTTAAACCTCCAGTGAAAAATTATTATAACACATCAGAAGTTCAGTTAGAAGAAAAATTTCAAATGCCAGCTCCCTCTCAGGGTTTAAGTCCCGGAGTTCAAAAACAGGATCAATTGGATTATTATTTTTCCCCGTTAGCTGTTTAGAATTTAACATAATGCAAAGTGCTATTCTGATCAAAATCATCTTTGTCGTCTCTCTCCTTAAATAAAACGGAGGAGAAATCATTCAGTATAAATGCATTTACTATACAAATCTATTTTCAATTGAATTTGCTGCATGCTCTAATTCATCAAAATTAATACAGGTACTTTCTATGTTAAACAAAAGGAAGCCGACTGAAAAATCAGCTTCTGCTGCAGATGCCTTTCTCAATTACAAAACGGTGAAAACAGAGATTTAACTAAGCCACTCGGTCAAACCCTCCGATGGGCGCTCTTACCTGTCTCAGCTGAAGGCTTCCTTCCCTTGTTAGCAGCGTGCAACATCTCTAGCTCGCCCCAATCCTCACCACCGGTCTCCAATTACACCGCTAAATCCACCCCCCTGCCTTTTTTTTTTTTTCTCTCTCCCTTTCTTTCTTTCTTTTCTTTCTTTTCTTTTCTTTTTTTTTTTCCTTTTCCCTAGCAAGAAAATGCTTATTGAAAGTGATTAGTTTTTGTTGTCCCTTTTAAGTCCCTCCTGCGGGAAGGAACAGGGGAGCAATGTGACGCCACCTTTTAATCTTTTGTAAGAGTGAAAAGGCAGAAAAGGAACGCTCGATCAAACTGAGCTGCACACATGACTAAAACTCGCAGGAGAGGCTGCCGCTGCCTGGCGGAAGCACCGCTAGGCTTGAGTGTAGGAACAGAGAAGAGGAGAGAGTCAATGGAATGTGACAACGTATGTGCATCAAAGGCAGGAGGAGAGAGAGAACAATGAACGAGGGAAAAGCCAGTGAGGAGAGAGGGAGAGAGGGAGAGAGGGAAAGAAGGCAGAGAGAGGGAGAGAAGGAGAAAGACACACACAGAGAAAGAGACAGACAGAGAGAGGGAGCGAACACGGAGAAAAGACAGAGCGGGTTTCAGGCAAAGGATTCTGAGAATAAAGCCACAGTGCAGTGTCTGGCGGCTTCTGTTTTTATCTCAGCGAGCATGATACCCTGCCTCTCTCATTTAGAAACACATTCGTGTATCCTCCAGGTTTGAAAACTGAGATAATCGCAATGTGTCTCTGGTTTTGTCTGATTGGTATTTAACTGTGCGGTGTACCTGTGATTTTTAGGATGCATTTATGTGCAATTTATTTCACATATTTATTTATGTAGTCAAAAATGAAAGCTGCTAATTTCTATGGCAATTTGCAACGTAGTTTTACTGGCAGATGGAACTCTACTTATCATAACTGCTGACAAACTGCCATGGGTAAACAAAAGAAGAAACAAATGCTTTGTCTTGATAATTGTCTTTAAAAGAAAAAGCCCACACCAAAAATATTAGCACTTGCAAAAGCTATGTTGCCTGGTTAAAGTTTGAAAGGTGGTTTCTCTCTATTAGTTTTATTAATAAAGGCAAAATAGAAAGGAGGGCGAGATGTTTGAAGGAAAGGTGTTGGAAAAGAGGCTATTAGGAAAGTGAAAGCCTAAATTCTTTCTGGTTTCCCTCCAAATGTGACAACAGGCTTGCCTTCTTGAGTTCTGGAACAGAGTTTTCGAGTCACTATTTCCATAGACTTTTACTGCATCCTTCTGCCTTCCCGTACCATTTTAAAGTAGGTTCCATTTTAAAAATAAAGTCGAAAAGAAATGATTTCCTACATCAAATTGTTTCAAATGGTGTTTCACCAGCTTTGTTCCATTTCTACTCGTCATCTGCCACATGGGGGCTAGGATTACACAGTTAAATTCCCTAAGTGACCTCTTTTATAAGGACGTAAATTACGGATTCCAAGGTCAAGTGTTTGGTGTAAGTTATTGGTGAAAATAACTGCTTGCTTTCCATAGTAACCTGAGCTAGTGTGGTAGTAAGCCAGCAGGAAGAGGAAACACCCAAGCTTTTGACTGACCAGATTTTTGATATTAAGCAATTCTAATAATGGAAAATAAATCCCATGTGTACTACTTATAACAGTTATTATTTTGGAAAAACTAAAAATAAAAACCCACTCAGTCATTTCACTTCAACTGTTGTGTATCCCACCAGCATACCCAAGGACTCTAGGCTACTCATATTTTGAAGATCCTGTGTAAGCCACCAGATACAGAGAGAGAGCTGGTCCAGGAAAAAGGCCTTTCTCCACCCCGGCCACGGTGTTGTATCAAAAAAGGGACTGCTTGATCTTATTAAACTCGAAGTGTTATAGTTTTTGTGGTTTGCCAATCGGAGGGTATGTTTTTAGCTTGGGCCCAAATACAGAAGTAACAATCCCCCCCCCTCCCTCCCTGCAAAGCGATCAAGATGAAGCCCTACTTATCATTAAGGCAGAGCAGAGAATGGAGAACACACAGGGGCTGAACAGAAGGCAGCTGGCCAGAGAACAGAGAATGCTCAGATGTAGCAGGGAAAGAAAGCTGCAGGGCCAGCGAGTCACTAGGGAAGTGGTGCCCTGGTAAATCCAAAATTCTCTGCAGACATTGCACAGTGTATTGGAAGCAGCCTCCTTTAAATGACATTATTGATACAGGTTCTATAGTTAAAATTAACTTTATACAAGGGAGTAAGCAGACTGAGAATTTTCTGCCAATAAAAATAAAGACTCTGTTACAAGAATACAACTATTTCAGTGTAATAAAAGCAGGGAGGGGCCCCCGGCTTATCGAATAGGATCAGAAAGACGTAGTCAAGGAAAGATAAAAACAAATCAAGGTGACGAAAAGATTTTTTTTTAAAGCTATAAATGGCTGTCAGTGTTGTTTATTTTACCATTTCCTTGGTGAGGAGGTAGGTACCCTGAGTAGACATCACTTGCAGTTGGATATAGGTAATTTATTCTTAAGATATTTTGAGTTGAGGGGGCTATACAGGGTGCCAAAGGTGGCCCAAATCATGTTATTATTTCTTAATAGAATATGACTTTTTACGAGACATCTCCCCATGGGACAGCTTTATGCTCATGTGTTTACACTGTGAGTATATAGTGGCTAAGTGCTCAGTTTTTGGAACCAGGTTGCCTGGGATTGAATCCCAGTTCCACCACCTGCTTGCTGTGTGACCTTGACCAAGTTATTTTGCCTTTCTGTGGCTGTTTTATCTTAAAATGGGTGTAATGATAATACCTGCTTCATGGGGCTGTCACTGGGAATAAATAATACATGTGCTGTTGTGAGTTCTGTTCCTATCACATAGCGAGTGCTTCATAAATGTTACCTCCTATTAGGAAATCCTCCTAAGATATATTTTTTTTAAGTTTCTTTATTCTGAGAGAGAGAGAGAGAGAGAGAGAGAGAGAGAGAGAGAGAACGCCTGAGCAGGGGAGGGGCAGAGACAGAAGGAGGGAGAGAGAATCCCAAGAAAGTTCCACACTGCCAGTGCAGAACCAAAATCGGGGCTCAAACCCACAAACTGTGAATTCATGACCTGAACCAAAACCAAGAATTGGGCTCTTAAATCACTGAGCCACCCAGGAGCTCTGAGATTTTTTTTAATAGCTAAGATAGATGATATTGTAGCACCTCAAAATAGCCAACTCTCGAAGACTTCTTCCCACTCTGACCTTCCTTATAAGTTCTAGTTAATCAAACGGCTTCTGGGTCTTTCCACTTGGATAATACACTTAAAACTCAACAAATTCTATAACCAAAGTCATGATCCCACTTCTCAAAGCAAGCTGTAGTTCTCCTAGTTTACTCACCTGTGTCAAGTGTATTATACATTTGTATACATTTGTACACATACAAATGTATACATTTTAGAGTCACCCAGAGCTCCTTTCTTTCCATTCTTTCTCATCATTCAATTATCAATAACTATCAAATAGCACCACACCCAACTCCTGTGTCTTAGAGTTATTATTTCATTTCCAGACTTCTAGTACATTTTCAATCTGGGTACTTTGGTCTGGACTATGGTAATAACCTTATGATGTAGCACTTCTCCATGCTTTTCTCTCCTGCAATACATGAAGGGTGGTGAAACACAGTACGCCCTCCCCTGCAGACACTTCTAAGGTCCTGCCAAAGACCAAACTAAATTGTTACACCAGTGCCTTTCCCCTTCTCAAGAAAGCACTTGGAATCTAAGCGAAAGAAGGCGACATTATTCTAGGGATGACCTTGAATCTGCTCTAATGGATAAAACAGCTAATCTTTGGCTAACCAATTCTTTACTATTAGTAGTTTATTAGTTGTGATGCTTCTCTGAACTGTCCTGACACAGCTACTGAAAACAACCATTTTAAGAGGCTTTTCTTTTATTCTCCCAATTCATCCTTCACAAGCCAGAATAACCTTCTTAAAATGCCACTCTGAATGACATCCATTCCCAATAGTTATTGATTGGTCAATTGAAAGTCTGTTTTATTTCATTATCTTAGGAATCAGCTTAAAAACCATCAAAGGTTAAAAAAAATGATAGTGAAATCCATTATCATCTGAAGAAACAAAGAGTGTGCAGGAAAAAAAATTGTAGGAAAAACAATTAAGGAGGTGTGTCGGGCTGATAATAAAATGATCATATTACTTGTTGGCGATTGTAGTATTAATTACTGGCCTCTTAAAATATGTAACTGATATCTTTTCTCATTTTAAATACATATTATTTACAAGAAAAAGATGGCCAAAGTTTCACAATTCTTTAGAGGACAAAGTACAGATTTTTTTCCCCTCATATTCAATTACCTCTGTGGTTTGACACCAACCTATCCGTGTAAACATTCATTGTATCACCTCTTCACAGAAGCATTAGGCTCCCTCAGCCTGACCATATACATCCTTTCCAGAGCCTCAGGCCATTCCTTGTTCTCTTTAGAATATTCTCTTCTCTTTGATCAGAACACATTAAACTCTTTATCCATCTCTTTATCCAGAACAAGGACAAGTTCCACGTCCAACACAAAGACTTTCTTGGCCTTCTGAAATTTACAGTGATGAAATTGTTTTAATCATAGTAGCTACTTAAATACTCCAGGAAAGGTTGTATGTACAAGTGGGAGCTTGGCTTTGAGTTGTTCCTAGACTGAACTCCTGACCCTGAGATTTGCTTCCTGATTGTGGGACATCTATCAAATCCCTCCCCTTGTTCAATTTCACTCTTCTCATCTGAAAAATATTGTGATGACTTAATTAACTAATAAATGTAAATCCATTAGCATAATAACTAGTATACAGCCAGCATCTATACAATAAAGAATATTTAATAACAAGTGCTTATTAAATGACAAAGATGTATCCATTGCCTTTAATTTCTAAACCTCATGACAACCCACCAAATGGCTGCTACTAGAACCAATTTACAGAAGAAGAAATTGAGGTTCCACAAAATTAACTACCCAATGTCATGCAAGGAACAAATGGCAAAGCCAACATTTAAACCTTTGTCTTTCAACCTTTTAGGTATTTTTATCCACGTGATCATTGACAATTTAGCCTATACTGTATTTGGTTTATTATCTGGGTTTTCAAGTTTTGTGCCCTATTTTTTCCAATTAGATCATAGACTGTGTGAAGGCAACACTCATGTTTAAAACCATCTCTGCATCTTTAGTATCTCCCATAAATGTTAAACAAAGTAGCTTGCCTAGTCAGTAAATGTTTGTTGACTGCTTGATCATCTGTGCTCATGGGGATTCAAGTTTTTAACCATATTTAAATTCAGCTACACTGTTGTTTGAGGAAATGGCTTCATCATCCTTTCTATGAAAAAATTCATAATTATACCAAATAATAGAAAAGATAAACATTACATATGAATGAAGCATGCAGATAAACATTACACATGGATGAGGCATGCAGACAGAAATGAATGACGTCCTCCACAAAAAAAGCTGTAAGAAAGTGATACTCATCAATTTGATTTGGTTCCTCATACTTGGCATTTATATTCTGCTTGAGGATAGGCCCCTCAGGCCACCCATTCCACGCATGGAAAAGTGTAGGTTATTAGCTGAAAGTCATCTATTTAAGGTTACACAGAAAATCAGAAATAACCACTCAAATACTCAAGGTGTTCAGTCACCCTTAATTCTTTCTTTTTAAATAAATGCAACAATTATATTCTCATTTGTTTTCCTCCTAGCTAAGCCTACACAATGCTAAGGCAACTTGGAATAGCATAAAATATTCAGCCAACCAATATCACGTTTTTTGATGTACATAGTGATAAACAATGTTACTGAATATTTAACGTGTTGAATGTGTTTATTAATAGAGATATATACATACATAAAAGATATGTATGCATGTATATGTGTGCACATGCACACATATACATGCACACTTATTTTTTTGATCTCTGCCTGTCTGTATACAAGTGAAAAGAAAGAACTAAGAAATGTCCTGCGTGCCACATATAGGATAATCAATGGGATAAAATGCTTATTGTCTTGTATCAGTCTTTTGATATTCACACAAACTTCATATAGTCAGATATGTTCTTGCTCACTATTATATTCCTTGGACCTAGAGCAGTGCCTAGCATACAGTGGGTGCTTAGTAGATATTTATTTGATAAGGAATGAGTGAAGTCACCGCCTGATTTTGCCTAATCCATTTCTAGCAATTTTTTTTTATTCCCACCCAACTGGTTTATATATATCCAAATATATTTTGTATTTTGCTATCTCCATCTGTTATTTCCCATGCAATTTGTTTTGTTAAATGTATGCTACCCTTTGTTCAATATAAAAATTCCTCATCTTCAAAGAATCCTTTCTAAATTATATTAGCTCACAGTAAATGCTCTTTTCTTGAATTTCAAAAGAACCCATTGCCTGGGACATTTTATTACATACAATTTTCCAAATTAATCTCGCCCTCCCTTTGGATATCTCATACTGTTGGTGAACTGTTATTCTTCTAATATCTATAGGTCACTCTTATTTCATCACATAGACTTTAAGTTTCCTGAAGGTTATAGGAACTGTCTTTACTTTTTAAAAAAATATAATATATATTGGTATTTCTTTGAGTACTATCTTGTACATTGAGTGCATGCATGCATGTGTGTGTGTGCATTTGTGTGTGGTGTTTGTTTTGAAAGTATTCATAGGTATAAAATTCTATCATTAAGAAATTATGTGAAAGAGCTTATAACACAGTCTCTGGCCTTCAGAAAACTGTTGTTAGATCACTGCTAGAGGAGTGACAAAAATGCAATTTTTTTTTTTTTACCTTTTCCACCCCTTAATGGTATGAAAGGCTATTCATTATTTACTTGAGCACATGTTCAAAGTCAACCAGTGTTCAAATTAGTGTCAAAATTAACTCCTTCCAACAAAATGAGATTCTCACAATAGGAAGAATTAGCAACTGTCTTTTGGAAGGATACCATTTTTCCTCAATCACTTATACATTAGTTTGAAGTCAGCTTATGTTCACCCATCAACAACTAATCCTTAGAGAGGTTTCTTAACTCCATAGGGTCTCACTGATGGGGTCATTCCAAGCTAAATTATACACTCATCTATTATGGGAGATTTGTCCTTCCTTGGGGAGTTATGATGGGAAAGAACACTGTGGAAGACCCTTAACTCTCATAAGCCTTAATTCTTGAACAAAAGGAGCTTTCTTAAGGAAGATTTTTCAACCTCATAGTGTTTCTATCTGCATTCACTGGGGATTCAATCTTTGAATAGTCCATAAATTGCTGTTTTTCAGAAAGAAAAAAAAAATACATAACCCCTAACATTTCAAAAGTCCTTAATGTATCCTTCTTGTAAAGAAGAGATAATTCAGGTTCATTTTCATATCTGTTTTCAAAATTGCAGTGAGTATATAATATGATAAAAGGTTTGTGATATAGTTTTCTGAAATTAGTTTATTGAATATTATAATTATATCATATCTTATTTAGCCAATTAAAACAAATTATTTTGCTTATAAAATTGCTTACATTAATTACCATGTTCTGGCATTTTGGATTTTGTCTGCTGAACAGAAGTCATCTTGTCTGTTTTCCATTTCTCTTTTGTGTAGTGATTTGAACACCCCCCCCCACTTAAGTGAAAACCAAAGTAGCAGCCACATAATCATAAAGTAAAAATGGAAAGAAAATCAAAAGGGAACCTCAAACGTCTCCTTCCCATGGTAGACCGAATAGAGTTGGCCTCAGTGAAACTCTAAGTAAGAATTCACGTTCCTCTCCATTGAGTTGAATACAGGCTTTGGTGGACTATTTGGTTCTTGTTCCTGATATTTTTCAATACGGAACATTTGAAAGCATCCAACCAGAAGTTGCACGATGATCACAGCCTTGAACGTATTCATCAGAAAAACACTTTCACTCTTGCAGGCTTTCTTTTCGTAGTAGCCAGTGTACTGCACTGTTTGCCAGTTTTTCCAATACTCTTACCCATGACAATCACAAAAGCAATTCACAACCTTACTTATCAGATAGTTCTGTTTTACAATAATCTGGTTGCTATTTGTAAAATCCAGGATAAAACAGTGCAATTTCTGATGCTGAATATCTGAAAAGCTCTGGAAGCTGCTAGGAAGAGATATGCACTAAAATATGTAATTCGATGGACTTACAACACACATTCTGGAGGGTGCACACTTAAGTGTGTCTCAGAGTGTGTGACACCTAATGTGCCACTTTCAAGATTTACAAGCAAACTCTGCATGTAAACTGTCCCCTTCCACTCAAAGTCTTTCTTAGCTCCAAATTTAACTTTTTTCATTAAAAAAGGTAGAACTCTCCCCAAAAGAATGATCAACCCAAAAGACAATTGCCATTGAATAACAGTTTCCAGAATGAAATGAAAGTAGGGATCTCCATTAAATGGTTTATTTTATGTACTGGTTCCTAAATCTCTAGATGCACCCTGAAAACAACAACATACTTCTGACGAGAATTTAACTAACACAAAAAAGTGTTGATTTTAACAGCTGACAAATCCCCTTTAATAAGGGGCTTAAAAAAAATTCAACACAAATAAACAAACCACTTTCCAGTGATTAGGCTATGCAGATGTCAAAGAACACTGTGTCATATATTCCATGGAAAAACACAGATGAGAGTTAAATCTTTTAAGGTGGAGTTTTCATGACTGTGTGTTGGTGTGAGACAGAAATGGGAACAGCGTGCACCACTGAGAGGCAGTGTAATGCAATAGAAAGAGTTATGTATTTCAATCCCAGATCTGTCACCATCTCAGTATGTGACCTTAGCCAAATCATTTAACCACTGTCTGCCTCTACTTCTCCATCCATTAAATGGGACTAATACCTCCCAGTTTCCAATAATAAGATTACTAAAAATCATTAGAATACTGATAAAGACAGAGTATTCTGCATACTTTCCTTATGCATTCAAGTTCTACTAAAGCTAAATCTACTCCAAGGGAACAAGGAATTGCATTCTGGAAGCTGAATGCTTTTCTTGAGGCTGCTGGGGCAACAACTAATAGGCTGAGGCAATAAACCACTCAATAATCCTGCATTGGCTGAAAGAATTAATGCAGTTCACCTCTGCTGCTGTGAATGCAGTACCATGAATTCAGAGGATGCTCAATAAATATTAGCTGATGATGATATTGACAGGGTGCTGTGTACAGTTACAGCACTAAGTGAATTACTAAATTTAAAATTGTTCAGAAAACTCATTGAATAATTATTAGCAATAAAAAATCCTATCCCTGCCCTCATTTACTTTATTGTGATGTCATCTCATGCATAATAAGAACATCACCAATCCCTGGAACCTTAATAGCCTTATCGTAGTGATTTAGGAGAATAAAAATAAGGTTATCCTTCAAACTATATTCAGAATCTTAAAACTTCCAATGTTATCACTCTGGCGCTATCCATTATCATTTCTTTTCTGGATTATTGTAGAGCTTCCTAATTGCTCTCTGTGATTTCTGCTTTTGGCCTCTGGGGCTGATCACTACACTAAGAACTTCTAATGTGTCCTACCTTTGTGTGTCCATATCCTTATGCAGTCCTCTCCCACAATGACTTTGGTATTGCCCTTATGACTGGCTTTGGCCAATGGGACATGAGCAAACACCATACAAATAAAGGCATGAGAAGCACTTGTGAATTGGGACCTGCCTTGTTGGAACGGAGCCACCCCCATAAAAGAAAGCCTTGTCTGGCCTCCAGGAGGAGAAAAGACTACGAGAGAGAGAGAGGCCCAATCATTTCCTCATGACCAGCCCCCACCTGAATTAGCAGCTGGATGTAACTATGTAAGTGAACTCAGGCAAGCCCAGCATAAGAACTGCCCAGAAAACATGCTGAAGTTTGAGAAATAATACACTTGTTTCAAGCCACCAAGGTTTGGTCTAATTTGTTATCTAGTGATAAATAACTGATACGGCCATTTACTGATTATTCTCAGTTCTGCAATCAGGGTGATTCTTTTTATAACATAAACCAGATAGATAATTTCATTCCTCTGCTCAAAACCCTCCAAGAGCTCCTTCTCTTCCCCGGGATTAAAGCCAAAGTCTTTCCAATGTTCTAAATATCTGACATGCTTTGTCTTCCCCACAGTTTACAAGATCTCAAATCGTACTTATTTCTCCCTCATTTTCTTCCCATCAGCTACGGCATGCCTCTGCCTAGAATGTTCTTCCTTGTGACCATGGATTACTCTCTTGCCTATCCTGACTATTTTCTACAACATCATTTCTTTTTTCAAGGATGCTTAATCTGATCACCCTATTTATACCACATTACTCTGTCATCCCAAGATCTCCATTCCCCTTTCTGTTCTTTCTTGAATTCACTTAATGCTAATAAATCACTATAGAGTTTGCTTATTTTGGTTATCACCTGATTGTTTTATCAGAATATAAGCTCCAAGAGGGCAGGGAGTTGTCTCTTTGATTCATGGTGGATTCCCAGCACGTAGAAGCATGCCTCGTACACAGAATTGATTAATTAATTGTTTGCTAAATTACAAAATAAATCCTTCTGGGTTAAGGTGCCCAGAGCTACAGATTGATTTCTATGTTTAATGATAATACTGAGAGTGAGTAGAGTCTGTAAGTGAACGCAGTTGATGCAATTTACAAAGATTTATGGAACATCACTTGATAGAGCACAGGAGTAGCCTGTGGTCAAAGGAAAGAGAAGGTCAAGAAGGTTCTTTGGGAAGTATTTTACCTGGGAGTCTCTTCAGCAGGTACTGAGAACGGCAATGAAAAGCAAAGGGAGGTGACTCTGCATAAGAGTAGCCACCCTGGAAAGGCTAAGGAGGAGCAGAAGGAAAGTAAAGGAGACTCTCCAAAGGGGCTTGAATGGAAAAAGCAGGTGGTGCAAGGAGAAAGATGCATCCAAAGGGTAAACCTGGTCTTTTTTTAGAAGACAAAGTTTGTGTTGTGCTTGTACCTTTCTCAGGAAAAGCCTAAAAATAAAAAGAAATGCATCTGAGGCTTTGTCTTTTCATGTGGATACCAAGGTAGAGATTATACACTGAAGAACACTGTTACAGGACCGGGGCAGGTGTCCAGCGACATGATGCACTGGTATTTATGCTCTATAAATGCATATATGACAAGGTTTGCCACCATTTTCTTAAAAAGCTAGCACCTGCTTTGACTGATCACAAAGTTGGCCAAGCACCAGTCACAGGCTTCCCTTTGAATACCTCACTTTGTGAAAAGTCCATCTCACAAAGGCACAGCCTGGGCTGGCATGTGGCCTCCAGCTTGCAGCACAGGTGTGAGGCCAATAATTTACCTTAGTTAGTGCAGAACAGACATGACCTGGGATGACTTCACTTCACCTCACTGACTCAATCTTTGTGCAAATCTCATCTGAAACCATCCATTTTCCTCCTTGCCCACACCTCATTTTCCCTGTTGCTCTGCAATTATTTATTATCTGGCTCAGTAATTGTATTGTTTATAGCAGCCATACAAACTCTATTGTTAGGGGAAAAAATGCCTCTTTGCCCAACTAGATTCTCTTGTGCGGGGAATAAAGGATGCTGGTCTCTTAGAGCTCTTAATATACAGCTCTCTATGTTCAATTTTCCTAAAAATGAAAATTGCCAAAAAGCAAAGTGTGCAGGAGATGTATGGCTGGATGCTACTGCAGCTTCACGTTCCTGCTGATGGATGGTGCCCCCAAATATCTGGGAGCATGCGTTAGCTCACTGCCACAGCTCCTGTTTTCAGAGAAGCTGGCAAAATCCAACCCTTTGCATAGCCAGTCCCCATCCCCCACCCACCCTCTCTTTAACTGCTTCAGTTAGTCATTCCTGGCCCTTTCCAAAACCAAAACACCAACAGGCACAACAATTATGCCAGCCCAGCAGATGAGGAGGCTGATGATAGTGGTGGGCTTCTGTATCCTTTTGTGTGTGTGTGTGTGTGGTTCTCATGTATATATTCCAGCATTTGATCCCACTTAACATAAAATATTTACTTCATGATTTGTGGTGGGGGAAATGCCATTTAACAAAATCCCTTTAGCTTAATTACAAAAGATGTAAATGTGGTCTCACTTGTGGAAAAGAGTTACTCTTAACAATGAGGTGTAAATTGGTGTCTGCTTAATCTGTTCACAGTAGGAATAAAGCCTAACACTCGCCTCCTCGTCCTTATTTTTGAAGTAGTACCTGGGAAATTAATATATTCTCTTGTAGCATCTCTGATTTCTTCAGGAAACAAGAGAGATGAATTTCAGGCTTGATCTTTCTACCAACTGTAGGGGCATTTCTTTTGTTCTGTTTCTAGAGCATCTAATTTGAACTGTGGGCCATAGCCACACTGCCTGATCTCAGTCACAGGCAGCAAGAGTCCAGCCTTCTTTGGCCTCTTTTCTCTCCCCAACAATTGTTGCCTCCTGCATATCCCAAAATGAAGTAAAATTAATAGGAGAAGCAGTGTTATTTATACAATGACCTTGTGCTCCTGGGGAAATTGCAGGCACTATTCTTTCACTTATGATGTTTTACATTTCAAAGAACTTAGCTCTCTTTGATATTAAAGAACGAAATGTGCGATGTAATTGTTATTGTTTTATGACCTTTAATAGGTTAATCAGACTGCATCAGCTTTTTCAGAATGTGGTTCTGTTCCAAAGGAAATGACTGGGTTACTCATCAATTAATTTTGACAATGTAGATCAACATTAACAGTTGAAAGAATAAAGATATTGAGGTACCTAAATACTTAAGAATAATGGTTAATCTGATTACCTCACTCCCTCTGTGGGTAATAAAGGGTTTCTCAACATTGGCACTCTTGACATTTTGGGCCCAATCATGCTTTTGCTGTCAGGACTCCCTTGTGCACTGTACGATATTTAGCTATATCCCTGGCCTCTCCCATCTAAAAGCCAATGGTACTGCCACCCCTCACCATTCATGAAAATCAAATGTCTCCAGATATTGCCATATATTCCCTGGAGAGCAAAATCAATCCCAGTTGAGAACTGCAAGGTTAACTGAAAAAGTGGTGGTGATGGGGAGTCTTTCTGGGATTCTGAAATGTATAGAATTTACTGCCTTAAGTGATAATTAATATAATAGTAGCTAACAGGTACTGAGAACTCACTATGAACTAATTAGCACTATGCTAATTGCTTTATATGTTTGATCTCATTTGATCCTTAAAACAAACCTATGAGATAGTTATTATAATCTGCATTTTACAGTTAAGGGAATGGAGGCTTAGAGGAGTTAAATAATTTGCCCAAGACTCCCAAGCTGGAAAGTGGAACAGTCAAGTATGCATAAAGCCAGAGGTCCATGCATCAGCCTCTCTTCCCTTTCTCGGTTGCCTACTCTCCTTGTGGTTATAATCTGAGTATCTAAATTAAATTTAGGAGTTGATTAAGCACCACTATATTTAGGAAATTCACCTACAAACTAAAAAGTTCTAAAAAATAAGACAATGCTTGTCTAAAAAATAAGACAAGACAAAATAGAAAGTATAATACAGAAATAAATAAGAAAAACATGTGGTAAGAGCCATTGAAAAGAGATCAGAGGTCAGAGCGTTATGGATCAGTGTTTCTCAGACCTCAGTGTGCACAGGAATCATCTGGGGTCTTATTAAAATGCAGGTTCAGATTCCGTAGGTATGGATGAGGGCTTGAGATTCTTATTTCTAACCAGCTTGTAGGCAACGATGCAGCTGGTCTGAGGACCGCACTTTGAGCAGGGAGTCTCTATTGTGCTAGGAAATGTAGCTTCGATGCATTTGAGAAGTGAGGCCCAACAGTTTGTATGTGACATGCCAAGAAATCATCACCACAGAGTGGAAGGGGTAGGAGGGGGCGGTGGGGATTGCCTTGGCCGTGACAGCCACACTTGTCTCTCCCACTTCATTTGGAACACCGATGGCATGCCTACTCATGTTGACTGCCCACATACACAGCTAAACATCTGCCATTTTAAAGGACAAATATTAATTTGAAGCACGAAAACACCTACCCATCAAACATAACTTCTTTCTCCAAACAGATTACATTCTTATGATCGAATTTGTACTTTCGGAAGAGAATGCTTCTCTTTCCAACATACTCTACTGTCAACTACATAAAAAATATTTTCATCTCCCCTCCAGACATTGTGACTTGAATAACTAACTGCAACTTGCCAATAACTTACACAAAAGGAAAATATGCATATATATATATGTATATATATATATATATAGCCAAAAACAAAGATTTTTTAATTGATTGCAAGTCACAATTAAAATTATAGTTATGAGGATTAGAAACTACACTGCCACTTATTTAGTTGTGTTCAGACACACAGAACTGAATCCTGTAATAAACATTCACAAAGTGGGGCGCCTGGGTGGCTCAGTCAGTTAAGCATCCGACTTTGGCTCAGGTCATGATCTCATGGCTAGTGGGTTCTAGCCCCATGTTGGGCTCTGTGCTGACAGCTCAAAGACTGGAGTCTGCTTCAGATTCTGTGTCTCCCTTTCTCTTTGCCCCTCCCAGCTTGTGCTCTCTCTCTCTCTCTCTCTCTCTCTCTCTCTCTGTGTCTCTCTCAAAAATAGATAAACATTAAAAAAATTAAAAAAAAACATTCACAAAGAAATGGTTTAGGAACTGATCTCCATTTGTGGTTGTGACCTCTTCGCCCAGACCCCAGTGACCACTGCAGATCACATACTGCATTATGACATCTGGATTTGACCATAAGTCATAAGGAAGGGGACAATTTTGAGTCACTTGACTCTGAACACAGCTAATTTTCCATTCACATTTCAGGGGAAAACAAGAGAAAAATGATTCACTGGGGTACAGAGAGGAGCCATATTAAAGCAAAGGCTGAGAGGCTAAGAACTGGAACCACCTAATTATTGCTATAACTCAGCTATAAAGTGGGAAAAGATTGTATTTGAAGTTAGAGGTCTCACAACCATTCAGACTGCATCATATTGCTGGAGTAAGACTGTGAACTTAGGTTCATTCATTTTTAAGCATGGATTTCCTGAGCACCTGCTATGTGTCAGACTCTGGGATCTGTAGAGGAACTTTCTGTCACCCCTGTCCTCAAGGGTCAGCTAGGATCAAGAATTTCCTATTCATGAGTCATTTGTGTCACACCTTTATGATTTTTTTGCCATATCTACTACTGCCTATACAGATATTTACTCAATATTTTCTCTTTAGATAATCTCACTTTTCACAGTTTTAACTTGGCCTCATCTTAAGCAATGATAGCTGTGAATATATATTTGAAGTGCTTGTCAAGGCTGACCAAACCAGTTGTTAAAATACGAAAATATACTTCTGTGACTACTGGCAGACAAAGCCTGCCCCAGCTTAGGAGTGGCCACTACCACACCAGCCACCCAGGCTAGCTCCTGTATCCTACACCAATGATCCAGCAATGTGAGAGGGGTAGGGCTCGGTACAGGAGGGGGTTTCTAGTGCTCTGATACTATAATCTGGACACTGTCTGTTCTGACTGGCCTGAGCCCATCCCTTAACTGTCTTTCTTCCACAAAACACTCAAGGGTTCTGTTTTGGGGTTTTTTAGAAAGTCTGTACATAGTCATCCTAAAAATAAAATAAACCCTTCTGCTCCAAAAGGCTGTTGCATAGTGGTTGGATACATTGGACCTACGGTATAAAAAGTTATACTTTTTCCAAGCTTCATATTTCCTCTTCTGTAAAAGGAGCATAATATTAATAATTCCCAACTCATGTATTAAATCAGGGATTTTCAATCTCATTGCTATTAACATCATAGGCCAGATAATTCTTTGTTGCAGGTTGCTGTCCTCTTCATTGTATGATATTTAACAGCATCTCTGGCCTCTGTCCACTAGATGCCAGTAGCACCCCCCACCCCCCGCTCAGTTTTGGGAATCCAAAATGTCTCTAGACATTGGCTGATGTCCTCTGGAGTAAACAATCACCCTCAGAGGAATATGACTGGACTAAACAAATAAATCATGTAAACTTCTTGGTCTTGTATCTGGCACATATTATGACTTCAGTAGTATTCATAGCACTTATTAAGTGCTTTACTATATGCTTGGCAAGCTTCTAAGCACTCTAAATCTATTATCTTGTTGGATCCACACATGACCTTGTGAGTGAGGTCTTATTATTATTTCCATTTTACAGATGAGGAAAACAAATGCCAGGGAGGTCAAACCAATTACCTAATATTCCACAATTAGTGAGCAACAGAGCAGTGTTTCTCATGCAAGTGATATGTTTCCAAAGTCCAGGCCTTTGGTTTTCCTACCTTTGGAGAGACATCTCTGTAAAAATAGGCATCATGGTAATCATCATAATAAGGATGATTATTAAAAAATTAGCACACAATAGGCTAAGATTTTCATATATGAAAAATTATATTCCAATTAAAGAGACTGACAAGTATACAAGGTACCTGATAGGAAATTCAAATACAGATTGTCCATAATTAAATATTTATAAGCCAGTGGTTTGTGTACACACACATGCTTTTCTCAGAATGATTAGAAAAATCTTAACTTTCCCCCAACTGATAGGGGTTTAAAAATTGAAAACTTAACATGTCAAAAAAAGAAATGTGATTCTGCTAGAATTGGTATGATAAAGGGTTTAGGAAATCAGGGATTGTGTAGAGATGCAGGGCTGTGCCTGTACCGTGGAAAGGCATGGAGATAACCAGGCTGTGGTCAACATGGTGGCCTAAAATAGGGATTATGACCAAAAGATGGGGGATGTATGCTGCACTCCCATTGGTTACTAAACCTAGACAACCAGTAGACATTGCAGGCACAAACACAGAGTAGGATCCATTCATCAAGGCTGGTACAAGAGCACTTGGAAAGGTCCACTCACTGTGGTAGCTTGAGAACTACTACCCTTACCTGTCCTTCTGCTTGCCAGCAATGAAATGAAATATTTTGTTGCATGAATGCCCCCTGAAAATAATGTATAGGTATATATAGATACACATCTATTGTTCCCCCGATAAACAAAAATTCATACACAAAGATGAAAATCAACACAAATAAACACAGGATTTTATATGGAGTATGTATGCATGAAAGAAAAACTGAAATATAGACTAAGAATAACAACTCGGAAAGATACCAGTTATTTTCTTCCTCTAAAGTTTTTGAATCCAGGCTAACATTGAATTAATAACTTTGTCATTGTAGAACACAGAAAAATGGGAGCTTTTCTACATTTGACTGAAAATCTTTGCATTTCTACCAGTCTGAAATAGAAACTTGCAATTAAATCAATTAAGCAATGAAAATCAAATATTCCATTAAAATCTAATTTTCCTCATATCTGATTGGTTGTAACTCAACTGAGTTGGAAACAGATGAGAGAAGCAAAATGACTCGAAGTCTGAGACATGGAGACAGGAGAAAGGGAAAATTTTAAATATGTTCATAGAAAATTGAATAAGGACATTTTATTTTCCTTCTGCTTGTGTAAGTTTAGCCATTAGGGGTTCCCCAAACATAGGATTTCAGAACCAATTCTGCAGATTGAAATGCGAGTAGCAAGATTCCTTTCTTTTCCGTCCTCTTTTTGCAAACATGTCCTTGAAGTTTCTTTTTCCCTTTAAGGAATTTGAAAAGGCTAGTTCACGCTCCTATTCAGAAGATGCTGTGTGCCTTTGTGCACTCCAGCAGGCCTGGAATTTAGTTGCTACAACCAAAAGACAGATTGGAATCCACCATGTTTGCTGATTCGGGAAGTTACTGATATCCAATAGGTCAAGGAAAGATTTATTCTCCTTAGTAGCAAAATGGAGGAGCTTTTTCTTGGAGATGTTGGAAAAGAATAAGCCAGCTGACTTAAACATTCTTTCCCCCCTATCCTTAGAGGTAATGACATAAGGTGGCTACTTTCATCCCAGCAATCACCCTATGGACAGAAGGCTGAATCTCCAAGTACGAAGCAGAAAATGACTCCATTTATTGTCCAAAAAGCAAATCAGTGAGGAGAAAACAGTAAGTTATAAGTAAGATGCCTTTCCAAAGTTTGACAGACATCAGAATGGCCATTTGAGTCTGAATTAAATGCAATATATTGAATGTGAATTAAAAAAAATATATAATAGGTAAATAGGCAAAAGAAAAAAGAAAGAGAACATCCAGGATCCATAGTGTTCTTCAAATTTTAAACACCAAGGTGCACTTTGGGTCAGTATTTCTGAGATGGTTTTTTAAAAAAAAAATTCAATTGTGAATATTACTTTTAATGCCTGAACTATAGGGATCTTCCAGAGAGCTGTTTGTATATTTGATTGCCATAGCCAACTCCAAATTATGTGACTCTGAGAAAGTAGAGAAAACCACAGAACCTTTTTCAAGTGTCACTTGAAATGTGTGTGTGTGTGTGTGTGTGTGTGTGTGTGTGCACGTGCAAACACACGTCTATGTGCTGAGGGAGAAAGGGAAGAGGGAATTTTGTGTTTTTAATTCTTAAATTAAAAAATAATAATTTAGAAGGATTTTATTTGCTCTGCTACTCACACTCCCCCCTAAGCATCTGTCTTTTCTGAGTAGTTGGAACAGGTTGGAGGAGGAGGAGGAGGAGAAACAGAGAATGATAGAAGTTCCTTTGAAAATAAACAACCACTTTTGAGTTTCTTATCTCTGCTACCCTCTCAAACCCAATCCACTTCTTGGTAATATAGTGATTAGGAACACAGGCTTTCTTCAGAGCCAGGCTGCCTGGATCTGAATCCCAGCTGTTCTATTTACCAGTTTAGTGACCTTGGGCTAACTATTTTAGTGCTCTGTGCCTCAGTTTCCTGAAATGTAAAATGCAAATAACACTGTTAATATCCTAGGCTTTTTCTAAGAATTAAAAGCATTCTAAGTGCCTCTCATCCACAGCTGAGTATTCTTAGCCCTGAATGTACCTGCTAATGCTACATCTCCCATGGTAACAATGCTGTAACCCCCAATCTCTTTGGCCATTGGATTCATTTGAATAATGACAACTGTATAGTTAGGTCATTGACTCCAAGCATCTGATAAGAACAACCATCAGAAAATTAATGGAAAATAATCATCACTCCTTTTAAAAACACATATGTTCAAGTTTTTCAATGAGTTTGATTTGGTTAATATCTTTTATGTTTGGAGTGTAACACATCCAGCTACTGACTAAAGAAATGGTAACCTTCCTTACTTCAATTTAGCCACTTTCAAGGCAGGTCCAGAGCAATGTCATCTGTTTGAGAGTCAAGATAAATAACAATTTATTTCCAAAAAGTCAGAGGGTAGTACCCACAGAAGTAAGTGAGGAAATGGATACTGCTCTGGTAGTAATTTTAAACAAAAAATCAAATTACGTCAGGGGAAAGACCATCTGTTCCATTGAGTAATCCCCAGGAGCTCTTCTGAGGAGAAGTAAACCCTGTCTGAGGAACTCATGCCCCCCATGTACCACGCTGTTGCCAGATCTAAAGAGGATCCTTCCATTCTGATAGAAGGATGCGCCATCTTGCCGTCCTCCTCCCCCTCTGAGGGAGACAGTTGGGCTCTGTCCAGCCTGCCCTGCCCACCTGGAATCTTCCAGGCCTTTCGGTCACAATACTGCTTTAGAAAGTCTGTGTGAAGGAGGGGGTTCTGGTATTTAACTCCATCCATCAATGTCAACTCCTCTTTCCCCTCTACCCCAACAGCTTGGTACATTTACCTAAAAGCTGAATAGCCTAAATGGATGGATTTTGTGCTGGTCTCATTAGAAAGGGAAATTAGCCAGGCACTGTTCAGCTGTGCAGAAGGCATGCTGATCCTGAAAGCTTATTCCAGTCCCCACCCCCAATCTTTTTTTCATCACATATGATGTCCATGATCCCTTTAACATTTCTTAAATGTTTCATTATCTCCCACTCTAGTTCATAATGAACACCGAGCTCCTGGTTCCCATCTCCTTCTCTCATTGCCCCACACAAAACTGGCAACTGGATCTGGGCACTATGTGAGGGTCAGTGAGCTCAAAGTGCTTCCATGTTCTTCTACATCTGCTAATATATTCAGAGTTTGCTTTTGGAAATCAGGATTATTTACTGATATGGTAGCCAGTGTTTCAGTTCCTGCCTGCCCCCCAGCCCAGTTCACACCACTTTCCCCCAGCTGTGTTCCTGCCACACCAGCCCGCTTTCAGCTCTTGGGTGCCCTGAATTTCCTGACCTCTGGGCCAATGCTCATGCTGTTTTGTGTGTCTGAAATGTTCTTCCCTACTCCTCATATAGTTCACCCTCCATTCTTTAGTTTTCAGCTCATGACTCATTCCTAAGAGAAATGTCCAACCCAATCAAGTTTGGTCAGCTTCCTCAGATATGTGTTCTCTAAAATGTTTCTGGTTCTCAAAGCATTTTTCCTCAGTTTGTAATTATATTTTTAATTGTTGCTTATTTGAACAATGTTTTGTTTCTCTACTAGACTGTAATTCTGTTCCATGAAGCAGGAACCATACCTCATTCATTCATTCATTCATTCATTCTTGACTTACCATTGCACACCAACACCTATCATTGTGCTTGGCAACTAGTTGGTGTTTACTAAGTATTCACCAAACCAGTGAATATCATGACACCACAGGGGCTATGGTATTAGGATGTTTAAGAATATAATTCTCTTATTTCTCTATCAGTTTTGATCTTCTTAAAGACAGTAGGAGAAGGAATCTCAGTCCTGTACACAAAATATTTATGGAATACACAAGTCATCTTACCTGCCTGAAGCAGTTAACTCCACCAATGGGACTATGACTTACAAGGCTATTATGCCAATGTTACATGCCCCCCACCCTGTTATTTCATGGGGCATAAGAGTCCATCTTTGGTTCTTAATAATCTCAATGGCATTCAGCTTTAGCTAAATATGGTGGATTTCTAAGTAGTGCTTTTATATATATTTTTTGTTTTTAATTTTAGTTAACATACAGTATTATATTAATTTATTAGTTTCAGGTATACAATATAGTGATTCAACACTTTCATACGTCACCCAGGGCTCATCATGACAAGTGTACTCCTTAATCCCTATCACCTATTTCACCCATCCCCCCCGCCCACCTCCTCTCTGGTGACCATCAATTTGTTCTTTATAATTAAGAGACAAGTTCTTGTCTAACCAGTGCTTTCTAATCAAAGACCAATATGACAGGCTCCAGGGAATCACAATAAAAATTATATGAAAGAATTATAATTCTTGAAAATAATGCTAAATGTGACAACTGAAATTTCCCATTGAGCTAAAAAGAACTATTGTATTTTTTGGCTCTGTCTAATGTATACTTCAGTCTATATGTTTTTGAACTTTAGGACTTTATCAGGTTCTGATTAATGACACAGTTATCCCAAGCTATTTGGTACAAGTAGACCAAGGATTTTGTCACC
The DNA here is from genome assembly GCF_023721935.1 of Panthera uncia. Lineage (NCBI taxonomy): Eukaryota > Metazoa > Chordata > Mammalia > Carnivora > Felidae > Panthera > Panthera uncia. The sequence goes on from NW_026057577.1 coordinate 95,797,172, forward strand.
TTGCCTAGCATGTTCATTTCTGATAGCTTTGCACTAACAATGGCCTAGAGATACTTTCTAGGGCATTTGAGAATTTGAATTAATAAGTAATAAACTAAAGTAATTTATTGCAGGTATCATATCATTCTTGTTCTCCCTAGAAAGCCCCCCACATAGCAGTTCAGTGAATGAATAATCAGAGAGCAAGTGGCAAGGAGCTGAGGCTTTCTGTCCTTTGCTTGAGGGAGGTTTGCCCCATCCTCCTGTTCCCTTACCAATGGCCCAGAGGTCAAACCTTACTTGGGAGCCCTTACTTGTAAACCAGCTCTCCAGTGATTATTATTAGCAGTTCTGATGAAGAACAAGCTGGGGGCCTTTTGTATGTCATAGAAACAAACATTTTGCCCATCAAAGAAGGTACACAACAGAGTAGGATTGTGCAACCATTAACTTGTACAAAATTAATGACTGGCCTTGATAAGAAGTATAGATAGATAGATAGATAGGTGAAATAATCTGAAAACATATTTAATGTGTTAATTTAGATATTATTTATAGCTCCACAGAGATTTAATTCTTATAGTCAGATAAAATAACCTGTAAACTTATATCCTGATTATTGATTCATGGATTAATTTATTTTAAAAGATATATGTTTATACATATGTTTATTGCTTACAGGTAGATAGACTGATAGATTGATAAAATAGTCTATAACCTTATATTTTACTTACAGATTGCTTATTTATTATGTGTTTATTGTGTTTTTCTCATGGGGATATGAGCAGATTGAGAGCAGAAATCTTGTATTTTTTGCTCACCATATCATTCCCAGGGCCTAGAAAAGTACCTGGTATATAGTGAACACTATCTGTTGAATTAATAAGCACTTTATGCTTTATCATACATAAACGTGTGTGCATTACTATATAAGTAGGTACCCACACAACCATTTGTACTGTACCTTATAGATGGCTCAAGGGATTTTTATAGGCAATTTTGATCATGCTTAATTTTTGCTTTCCACGTGACAGTGACTTTAGAATCTTTTTCCCTAAATAGGGCATCTCCACTATATCACGAGGTTATTCCCCATGTAGAAATTACTATGACCAGCAGGGATGCCCTTGTTCAGCATGGTGTCTCGAGTGTTGTCACTGTGTCAAAGATCAGCCCTTCCAGAGCAAACAGCAGGCTACCAGTCATCTTGGGACTACTAACAAGTGCTTGGACACAAGCAGGGGTGTGTAAAGCATTGTGTATAATGAGGTTACACTTTCTCCCTCCTTGAAACTGTTATACCCATAAACTGACCACCACTTAATCAAAACAAAAAACAACTTTTGAGTCCTTGGTGGAACAAGAATATTTATACTAATATTCTAATCCTAAAAGGCAAGAGACTCTGACAATAATGAAAATCAAAGCCAACAGAATCTAGCACCATGATAAAATCTATGCTGGGTGCAATACACTTCAGGAGACACCTCCTGAAGCAGTGTGCACCATCGCCTGTAACTTGTAGCTAGGTACTTTCACTGCACCATATGCTGGTTTCTTTAAGTAACCCATTACACAGAAATTAAATATCTTGTGACAGATTGTTTTGACAGTGGAAAAAAAAAAGAAAGCGGGAGAGAGTGGGAGAGATTTAATTTTTTAAAAAATGCATTTGACTGAAGGCAAAACGTTAGGTAGATGTTAATTTAACAGATGTCTAGTTTTGCATCATCAGCCTGAAACGGGCAATTTCTGGCAAGTCTTCTCACCACATCGCAACACAAAATCCTCTCAATTCCACATGGATATGCCTTTCACAACCTTCCAAGTGAGCCATTTTCATTCAAAGGAAAATGCCTGAAATTGCTCAGGGAAGATGCTAACACCTGGCAATAGTTTTGAAGGAGGAGTCCGTGAATGCACCAAGGTATAATGGAACAAAAGTCGGCTCACAGCAACTTTTTAGTAGAGAGAGAAAGCAGGAAGAAATGCATTCAACACTGCAAAAATAGCTAACACATCACAAAGTTACTGTGCATGGTAAAATAACGTCCACCCCCATACTGTTAACTGCTAACTATTTGTAAATATATGACACATATACATCAAATCTTATTTGCCATTATTATGAAGTTGTCTGAAAAATAAAGTCATTTTTTTGGAAAAGGACACTTTAAGACTTTAAGATTATTCCTAGAAAGCTTCTTTGCAAAAAGCCCCACCCCTCTAGGTCTGTATCTTTCTCAATCTCTCTCTCTCTCTCTCTCTCTCCCTGTATGTGTGTGTGTGTATATATATATATATATATATGTATGTATATGTATACACATACACACACACATACATACATATAACACATACAAATATATATAACTCTTATATAACTATATACATATATAGTTAAGAGTTATATAAATATTGAGTTATATAAACGTTAAAGAGTTATATATTATTAAGGGTTATATAATTGTTACGAGTTATATTGTTAAGAGCTATATATTATTTTGAGTTATGTAAATATCTGATTTTGTTTATTGTTATATATTGTTAAGAGTTATATAAATATCTAATTCACATATAAGTGCAGAAAAAGTTGACTGGCATAGCAGTTCATCAGTTGACATAATGTTAAATTTGGTATTCAGTGGATATTTAACTAAATTTAATTAATTTTGATTTTGTCATTTTAATTTCATTTGGGAGCCAATATATTTCAGTTTTAGGCCACAGATAGCTTCATAAGGCTTGTAAAGTTCAAGTGTACTAGGTACGATGCTCATGACTCATAGGGAAAATATCCTATGTGAAGTAAAACAAGGCTTACAGATTTTGGAATGGTGTTATCCTCAGTCTTTTCATACCAAAAGATATGTTGATGTTCATTTGTTGGTAGAATCCAAACCATTTGTTGGTAGAAGTAGGTTATTCTACTATGATTGGCTGAATTGAAATACCACCATAAACACAGGCCCTTGCACAGTTCCTATTATGATAAATATTTCTAGAAAGGAAAGAGGAAGGCATAAAAGGAGGGAGGGAGAGAGAAAGAAAAAGGAGAATTCCACTACAAAGGATTAAGAATTTATTTTTGTAGTTCAAAGGCTGCTCTACAATTCTGCAGGATTATTAATTAGCACTCCTTACTTTAATAGCAAAGAACATTTTACAATGAATGTAATAAAACATTTCACTCTCAATAAACTGCAAATTCTATTGCTCCTCCCTACCCAATGCACAGATATTTCAAACTATAGAAAATACCTTAGATAGCGTGTCTGTGTGTGTGTATGTGTGTGTGTGATCATTTGATTCAGCATTTTTATTTTTAGGTATTTAAAGTAAATGGTCTATATCTTGTTTTCTGACGGATTATGGCAAAAGGCCATTTTTAAGGGCTGAGAGAGATTAATGATATGATGGCAACCTTTGGAGAATAAAACAAAATTGGTCTTGTTTCCAAACAATTCAATACAGGAAGGTGTGTATGTGTGTACGTGTGTACACATGTGTATGTGTGTGTGTATGTGTGTGTACAACTCTGTGACATGTAATAAATACTGTGTTAGAGAACAGTATCTCCAGGTAATTCCATTTTACTTTATAAACATCATAACCATGGAAAATGAGGAAAATTAGCCCTGAACATTCAAAGAGGCTAAAATGCATACTGGAAAAAAAAATTCAAAAGGGAGGTAGACGGTTTACACCAACACACATTCCCTCTCATGAGAGCAGTACCTAGTCAAGGACATGATCTGAAATTGAAAAAATTTATAGGAAAAAAAAAATAAGCCACTATAGGACTGCAAAAAAGAATAAGAAAAAAAAAAACCCTGTCAACACAAAAGATTCCTTTCTCACTCTCTGAAATTCTAATCCAGTAATCATGTATGCTTTCTAAAGCACCTTTCATCTGACTATCTCTGAGCCCTTTATGGTATTAAACACTCACTGAATCCCTGAGGTGGGTAAAATTATTCCAGTCATTTTACAAATGTATCTTTTCTCTCAAACCTCTCATCCTGGGGAGTGATAAGTCTGGGAATAAAAATCAGGAATCGATGAATGACTAGAGTCCTTATTCCTTTAACCTGTTTCATAATTACTTAGGGGAAAATTCTGTGATTTGCTCTGGGAAACTACCCTGATGAATTGAATGTAAGTTTTTGATTTGGTGTAAATTATCTTAATATATGTTAATATATTCTTGCTCCTATCCTTGTCTCCACCTTTCCCCTTATCCCTTTAATTGGAAGGATTGAAGAATATGTTGGGATATGATAAAACAGAGAAATAGAAGTAATTAAAAGTTCAAAGAGGAAAAGAGTTTAGTGGGTATTTCCACCTCTTTGGGTCTTAGGAAATACTACAAGAAACTACAATTAGTTAGTCATGTGACCTTGGACTGAGCATATAAACTCTCTAGGCCTCAGTTTACATACCTGTAAAGAGAAGATTAAATTATATAAATCCTAAAGCCCCTAATTTCTCTACTATTTATTGTGTGGCTCCACATTTATGGCCAATATAATTTCTGTGTTATAGCATGTATCATTGTGATAAAAAAGAAAAATAAATCCAAGATAATTATTTCAAAATATTTCCAAAAATTAAATGTGGTTGAGAAGTATTTCTAATGTCAAAACCATTCTTTTTTCCTTCTTATACCAATGTTCTTTTTTTTTTTTTTATTTTTTTTATTTATTTATTTTTTATTTTTTAATATATGAAATTTACTGTCAGATTGGTTTCCATACAACACCCAGTGCTCATCCCAAAAGGTGCCCTCCTCAATACCCATCACCCACCCTGCCCTCCCTCCCACCCTGCCCTCCCTCCCACCCCCCATCAACCCTCAATTTGTTCTCAGTTTTTAACAGTCTCTTATGCTTTGGCTCTCTCCCACTCTAACCTCTTTTTTTTTTTTTTTTTCCTTCCCCTCCCCCATGGGTTTCTGTTATGTTTCTCAGGATCCACATAAGAGTGAAACCATATGGTATCTGTCTTTCTCTGTATGGCTTATTTCACTTAGCATCACGCTCTGGAAAGCAGTGTGGAGGTTCCTCAGAAAATTAAAAATAGACCTACCCTATGACCCAGCAATAGCACTGCTAGGAATTTATCCAAGGGATACAGGAGTACTGATGCATAGGGGCACCTGTACCCCAATGTTTATAGCGGCACTCTCAACAATAGCCAAATTATGGAAAGAGCCTAAATGTCCATCAACTGATGAATGGATAAAGAAATTGTGGTTTATACCAATGTTCTTAATGGATCCTGAAGAGCAAACACTACAGTTTAGAGACTACTGCCAGACAGATGCTAGTCTACCAAAATAAGTAGATCTCAAGTTTAAGTCCCATTCAGATGACCCTGTGCTTTGGACTGACATCTTATGAATGTATCAAGTGCAGTCAATGTGACTGCCCCTTTGAAGGTGAGATAAGTGGAGCCTCTGTACCCAGATTACCCAGGAGAGGAGGCCAGCCTGATGATTGAGGGGTCAATTATGGGGAAGGGGATAGAAATACGGCCTTAGAGTGTTAAGTTGTAAATTACCACACTGGAGTTGACAGAGAGATTAGTTCAGTCTTTGAGTGTGGAAGAAAGCCAAGGGACCATGGAATATCAGATGCTTAGTTGTCATTATGTCTGCCTAGAAGAGTGACCCCTCCCTTTTTTAACTGGAGTCCCTGCCAACATCTCTCCACAGGACACCTAAATGAAGAGATTATCAAACGTAGGCACCCATTCATGATCAATCCTACCCGTTCCTTCCTAATTTAGGCTTACATCTCAAAGAATATTTACCTTCTGTGCAACCTTCTGTCACTTAACTGTTCAGTTCAGCAGTTAAGAAAGACTTAGTGTTAGTCATCTAGGGGAGCTCTGAGCTAACAGAACACCAGGATCCGTTTCTTGAATAAAGATTTCCTTTTAGGTCAGGGATTGAAACTTCAGCAGTATAAAGTTCACACTGTAAGGTTCCTGGGCAGATCATGATATTTATAGGAGATAATTCCAGAAGACAGTGACTCATAATGGAGGAATTTAAAAAGTCAGGCACTAGCTTCTGATATCAAAAAAAAAAAAAAAAATAGAGGACATTCCATGTCTAGCTCTACAGCAAGTGACACGAATCACTTAGCCCCCATGTACTCTCCCTCAGGTGGTCTGTATTGCATGGTGATGAAGCAAATAAATGCTGGAAGAAGAATAGTGGGGTTCAGATCTCTGCTTTCCCCCTTCCTAACCTAGATATTTGGATAAGTTATTTAATTTCTCATGGGCTTATATTTTTCATCTGTGGGATGTTGATAACATTTGCTAATGCATGGGATTGTTCTGAACGCTGAATGAACAGCTTCATATGTGGTAAATATCAAGTAATTTTTTATAAATAATGTTATCATTTGCAAATGATTATTATTACACTTGAAGATGCATACTACACGACAGGACCAAGCTTGTTCCTCGCCAGTGTTATTGCTGCTATTGGTATGTACCACCTGTCAAGACTGCAAGCATGATCATAATTTACACATGGAGGCTACAAAAGGGAGCCTTGTCCAGCAGCATGTACATCAGACATAATTAGGACTATTGTGCCCAAACTAGGAAGATAAAATGCGGTCCTAAAACGGGGTATTTAAAGAGGCTTTTTAAAGATTCACAAACTGTGAATGCACTCATAAAAGTAGAATGCCATAAATATTATGTGAAAGCATGAATCAGGTTTTAGTGTAAGTGGTTTTTGTTAATGCCCTTTTATTGTACTTGACGTAAAATGCGCCATTGGAAAATCATACATTTTTGAAGATGTAAAAATTAACTATGGTTATTTTCTTTATTTGAGTAGAATAGCAATTAAATCTTTCAGAAAATATGTTTATCCAGCAAGACTGTGTTTTTAATGTTGGACTTTCATAGTGCACAAAGTGCTTGAGTGATATCATTTTGGAGAAGAGGATCTTTGATCTTTCTCCTAAGACTATTTTTAAGTGGCCATTTTCAAAGGCCATCAAAAAGACCAAATTGCAGGGCACCTGGGTGGCTCAGTTGGTTGAGTGTTTGACTTCTGCTCAGGTCGTGATCTCACAGTTACTGAGTTCGAGCCCCACATTTGGCTCACTGCTGACAGTGCAGAGCCGGTTTCGATCCTCTGTCCCCTCTCTTTCTACCCCTCTCCCCCTCTTGCGCACTCTCTCTCTCTCAAAAATAAATAAAACATTTTTAAAAAGACTAAACTGCTTGAATGAAGTTATAGAGAAATAAAACACATGTGAAAACATATGTTTAAGCACTTACTTGCCAAAGATCATGGCTTGCAGTGTCACCTATGTCATCTCATGTAAGCTTTAGGACACCCTAAGAATTAGGCACTACCTTCATTTAATTAGGACATTTGCTATACTCAGAGACAGTTAATAACCAGACCGGGAACCATCAGTTCAAACCCAGGTTTCTCAGGATCCAAACCCCATGCTTTTCACATAACATGACAACAGTCACAACAAGCTCAATCATTAGACTCCACCAGCATCAATTAGAAAATATTTCCAATAACTTGAAAAGGGGTACTGAACAATGATTATATCATTGCTGGTGATAGCAGACTATGTATTTAGACATTACTATATTGAAAAACAAACCTTTATGAAATATGCTTTCACAATGCCTTAAGTCATTTGAATAAATGTTAATTTCATCACATGCACATTCCTTCATAGCACATTTTGCTGCCTGAATTGTATTTTATGCTGTATATTGATTATTTTTAAAATTTTGTGTCCCACTTTCTAATATCCACTTCAAGAGGTGAGGTCAAAACAATGCTTCATTATTATTTCATTATCTCTGATTCCCCAGTAGTCATTCAGTCTATATTTGTTTAAAGAGAGAATGAATGATGGATAAAAGAGTAAGTAAATAATGAATATAGAAATATATAAAAATATACATGGGTAGACATGTCTATGTGTTCCAAAATCCAAAGTCTCATTATACAAAGAGATATAATAGAATAAAACCATATCTTATGAGTGGCAGGGAAGATGATATAAAACCTTCCTTTTACACAATTGAAACTAAATATATTCCACTGCAACTATCATATTTCCAAGCTGTAACGTGATGTTTTAAATGTGCCCCTGGTATTATTATTCTAAAGGGTACCATTGATTTTCATGCTATGTAATAGCATACTTTAAAATAGACAGCTCGGGAAGATACAGTCTTCTGTGGGTTTTCTATCATAACATACATAAGTATCACATTCCGTGCTGACATTCTCTCCTGGGCTCCATGTCAAGATCACTAAACCATGAAACATCTATGTATCTATTCACACTAAAGGGCCAAATATACACAACCATGTGGTAAATGAAGAGCTGAATTAAGCTCTTTGAAATCCACCACTCCTCCTAGCACAGAATTACTCCTTGATTCTAAATAGTATGAAATGCAGTCAACCATACAATTAAAATCTGGGAAGGTGTCCTGGATTGAAGTAAGATCCTCAAAAAGATATGTTGAAGTCCTAATGCCCAGTACCTCAGAATGTGACTGTCCTGGGAAACAGGGTCATGGTAGATGTAATTGGTTTAATTAAGATAAGGTTTTATTGGATTAGAGTGGACTCTTAATGTAGCATGATTGGTTTTCTCATAAACTGATGTGAAGACACAGGGAGAAGCCCACATGATGACAGAGGCAGGGGTTTTGGTGGCACAGATGCGGGCCAGCAAACATCGATAATTGTCAGCAAACCATCTGAAGCTAGGAAGAGCAAGGGAGGCTTCTCCCCAACAGATTTTAGAGGGACCATGGGCTTACTGACACCGTGATGTTGGACTTCTAGACTCCAGGATTGTGAAAAACTAAATTTCTTTTGTTTTAAGCCATCCAGTTATTTTGTTATGTCCACCCTATGAAACTTACACAATTGGCACTATATCTTGCACAGAAGAGAAAAATCCTTTAGGACAATGTTGGGGAATCTTGTTGACAATATAGCATTAGGTCTATTAAATTATTACTTGTATGGTATTTGTATGTAAGGCTGGCCAAAACAAAGTTATTCCTGTTCCTGTATCCATACCTCTTTGCTATGTGACTTTGCCATTCCTCTTAACAGGAAGCAGAGTTTGTTTTCCTACACCTCAAATTTGGACTGGCCTTGTGGTCTGCTTTAACCAATAGAATATATCACAAATGACACTGGGCAACTTCTGGGTCTAGGCCTCAAGAGGCATTTCAGCTACTATTTTTACCCTTCTGCAATGTGGTACCACTATTTAAGGAAGCTTGGGCTATCCTGTGGGAGGATGAGACCACTTGGAACAGAGACAAACCCTCTTATCTTATGCTCCCTACGCAACAGTTCTTTCTTAGTCTTGAGTGTGCACTGGAATCACCTAGAGGACTTATTAAGACAGATTGCTGAAATCCACTCCTAATTTTTGATTCAGTATTTCTGGGATGGTGTCTGAGAATGCTCATTTCTAATGACTTCCCAGGTGATGCTAATGGTGATGGTACAAGTGACCACACTTTGAAAATCACTGCCCCAGACCAACCATTCCATTTAAGCCCTGAGATAACTCTAGTCATGTGACTGACGCCAGGTAAGTCCAGCAGAAGATCTGCTCAGTTGACCTATCAGCTCCTGAATTATGGGGTGGTTTAGTACACAGCAAGAAATAACTGGGACACCAAGTTATTCTGGCATTTTGTGTGGCTGACTTCTCACTCATTACTGGTTTTATAAAATCTCTTAAAGTTTCACTGCAAAGAGATGCCTGGGTTGCTCAGTTGGTTAAGTGTTCGACTATTGCTTTCAGGTTGGGTCATGATCTCATAGTTCATGGGCTCTAGCTCTGCAAGGGGCTCTGTGCTGACAGCATGGAGCTTGCTTGGGATTGTCTCACTCCCTCTCTCTCTGTCCCTCCTCTGCTCACACTCACTCTCTTGCTCTCTGTATCTCAAAATAAATAAACATTTAAAAAATAAATAAATTTGGGGCACCTGGGTGGCTTAGTGGGGTTAGGTGTCCAACTTTGGCTCAGGTCATAATCTCATGATTTGTGGATTTGAGCCCCACACTGTGCTATTAGCACAGAGCCCACTTCAGATCTTCTGTCTCCCTCTCTCTCTGCCCTTTTCCCACTTGCTTGAGCTCTCTCTCTCTCTCTCTCTCTCTCTCTCTCTCTCAAAAAATAAACATTAAAAATTTTTTTAAATAAATAAATTTTCACTGCAAAGCCATTTGTAGTTAACAGAAAGAAAACTAGAGAATATAATGGTAGGAAGAAATAAAGTTCTTGCTTGGGTGAAAACAAGAGAGATGGCTTATATATATAGGAATACGTAAAGATAATGCAAAACATATGCAGAATAATTACTTTTTTTTCCTGCGTGACAATGACCCAGAGACATTTCTATCAAACTCTAAGGTACTTAAGAATCTTTAAGAAGCTCATTAACATTCAGATTACAGGGCTTGACCCCTCAACGATTCAGATGCAGAGAGAAAGGGAAAGGACCCAGTAATCTGTATTTTTAAAATAACTACTCTCATTCCTGGTGGTTCTTATTCAAATGGTTTATAGACCTACAGACACCAAAGAAAGACCTGATGGTTAGCTCCTGGGGGCCAGACAGTATTTATAAATCTCTATCAAGTTCACATATAGAAAGACTCTTGAAAAATGTGTTAAACCACCTGCCTAGTTAAGAACATCCCCTCTTCAATATGAAGAACATTCTTTGTGACCAATTTCCTCTATTTGTAGTTATAATCACTTTCCTTCTTTCTTCTCTATTAGGCTTTTAAAAGATGGTGTAGCCTCCTGGTGAGAGAATTTAAGGGCTCCTGATTCACCTTATGCACTGTGGTGGATCCTTCTGTCTTCTGCCAGGTCATCTTGCCCCACCTTAACCCCCCCCTGCAACCACTCTCCCTAAATACAATATGCCCACTTACCAGAGCATTTCCAGAAGGAGTGGGCACACTGAGTACACAAAGCGGCCACTGAGTAAAGTGGGGTTATTCCAGATCACCAGCTTTTCCTCTTTCCCCCAAGTATAGCAATCATCGAAAGTTAATTCGTATTTATATTTCACAGCATGTGATTATATGCTACATGTGCTTGTGATCCTAATTCCTCAAATTATTGATTTATATATTAGCCATCCAAAATTAATATAATTTCAAAATATTTTGCTAATGCATTGGGTTTCAGAGAAAACATATTAATGTGGCTCACAACCTTCAGAGAGATGAAATAGAAGCCATTATATCTTCAGTTTAAACTTCACTTTAAATGCCTTTAGTAGTTTTCAGTCGTGTTTCACAAGAACATATAAATCAATTTGAATTATGGTCAAATTTCAATGTAGATATATTGATTCCAGAAGCCAATCTTACTATTTACATAACTAAACTTTGATGGCCGTGTGTGTGTGTGTGTGTGTGTGTGTGTGTGTGTGTTGATCAAAATTCCTGCTGCTCTAAAACAGACATTTTTCAATTTAGAGAGTAATTTTTAAAGTATTAAATTTATCCCAAACCCTTCTTCCCCAAAACACCTCACCCTCTGAAAAAAAAAGTCTTACTTATAAAAGATAGTCTCCCCGTGGCATTTAATGAGTTACCCATCATTAACTCCACAGGATACAGTCAATAAATTTAATATGTGTGTACTTAAATGAAAGATCTGACAGCCATGAATTGTAAATGGGAATTTGGTATAAACAGAAATTTTTATGAGTAAAAAAATAAGAAAAACATCATTGGAACTTACATTAATGATAAATTCTTCCTGGCTACTTACTTCCTTCAGGTTTTATTAGAAGAAGGAATTGATGCTTAAGGGCATTTAGGGACAAGATGGGGACAATGTACCATAATTTTAGAGCAGAAAATCTCCAGTGAGAGGATTTTGATTTAGTATCTATCCTCTTTTCCATCTGATTCATAAGGGGGTGAAAAGCAGTATTGCTCCCCGTTCTGGGCCATTCACCCTTCCATTTAGAAACCTTCTTAACAAGAGTGAGAAGAAGGACTAATAGAGAACCTAACTTTATTTTGTATCTAGGAGGCAATGGGGAACCAGGAGAGTAACTTTTACGGATTATCTACCATAAGTCAAGTACCAAGTGAGGCACTTTATTTAAGTAATCCTATTTAATTCTTCAAAGCCTCAGTTTTCATATATTTTTGAAGAGATTCATAATTCTTATATTATAAACTGAGGCTTAGAAATTTTAAATCCCTTACCCAAAGTCATACAAGCTAATAAATTATAGAACTAGTATTAGTCTACTTGACTCTTAAAAACGACTCTACTATATCAAAATGTTTAGCTTTTTATTCAGGGTGGGCACATGTTTTTTCTGCAAAGGGCCAGAGAGTAAATATTTTTAGTCTTTGAAGGCTATACGGTCTCTGTTGCAGCTACTCAACTCTGCTTGTGGGTGAAAGCAGTGATAGTACCTAAATGAATAAGCATGGCTGTGTTCCAGTAAAAGTATTTTTTTAATGGATACTGAAATTTGAATTTTATTTGATTTCCATGTGTCATGAAATATCATTCTTTCATTTATTTTCAATCATTTCAAAATGTAAAAAACATTTTTAGTTTACAGCCATATAAAACCAACTGGCTGGCTAAATTTGGTCTGGGGGTCTTAGTTTGCAAACCCTTCCTTTAATTCCCTAAGCATCTGGGGGTCGAGGACTGTACGTTTTGATTCTGACTCTTGTGAGTACCTCCTTACAGCACCTGAAACAGACTGGGTTCTTGCCTAACATTTGGTGATTGGATTGAGTATGTGGCTCTCAATGGTCTCCTTTTTATCTTTTCAATTGTGTATTCCTTGCTTTCTTTTCACTTGAGACTAAATTTACTCCATTGCTGTAATTTAAAATTTTTTCAAAGAAAAATAAAAGTTGTATCATTTAAAGTTACTGTACCTTAACAAATGCACCTAAAGCGGCACTGTTTTTGCATGCATGAAAGCTCAAAGCCTCAACAACTCCCATGAGCGATTAATCTTCTAACACTAATTAGATATTTGCTAATTAGCGTCTGATGTGTGAAATGAAAAAACATTTTGAAGCTGAAATGAATAGGGTCTAGAAAGATAGGGCTGTATTCCAGTTCCCCCCTTTCCATATTATTATCATATTTCATAAATATTAATAAGATCACATGATATCAGCTGCTCTATAAAATTATCTCTCTGAACGAAGGCTTTTGTTTGATATAATAGGGATGTGTCAATATTTTGCATATGGGAGAAAGCACTCAATGAAGGAAAGCATTTTTCTCCTCAATGTTAAAGAGATGTCATATTTCATGAATCACTTTTATGCTTCATCAGCCAGTCCTACTTTTTAACCTAGGCTACTTCTTCCTATAAGAGAAAGTGGAAAATTTTTCTCCAAATCATCACTTCTCTTCCTCTCTTACACTCTAATCTCATCTTCGTTTAAAAGAAAACTTAAACTATGCAAAGAATCATAAGAACCTATGATTCTGTGCAATGAAATAATAAAAATCAGAATAGAATAGCCGATTTCAATAAGGAATTTGACTAGTAAAAGAGAGACATTTGAATTTCATTAATTGCATGCATGAGGACAGTCCTAAGAAACCTCCTTATGCCATCTTAGTTAAAAAACAAAACAAAACAAAACAAAAAACTATGGAGAATGGGATACAGGTTTCAGTGCTTCCAACTCACACACATAGGCTGTAATATTCAAGTCATAAATATTAAGTCATGTTGTATTCATAAAATGTAACATTTTGATTTGGAATATTTCTCAAGTGAAAGCCCACATTAAACATATTTGGTTCTGAAATAAAAGACTGAAATAATAAACTATTTCAGTTGGTGTGGGATTTTTTGAAAAACCACTCACCTGTGAATGCTGGTCATATCACAAATTATATCTAATTACAGCATTGATACAGTAATTTGAAATGATAGCTAAGCGCAAGTTGACAAAGGTGACATTGAAACATAATGACGATGAGATTATCGTTTTCTTAGGCTGACATTTTGTGATTACAATAATGCTGATCGAGATGATTAAAACCATAATGAAGGGAAAACTCCAAGAACCAGAACAAAACATACTCAGACTAGAAAGAAGCCAACTATCATTTTGAATCCTGCTTCTTCAATATAAGTTTGCTGCCAGCATAAATTTAGGTAGTTGCACTAGTCCCAGAGACCTGAGGGAACTTCAGTTGACAGACAACATTTTCTACCTAGTCACGGAAGTTTTCAAAGCTGGAATCAGAAGGATAAGGGCATCTATGCCAATTTACCCATTTTCACTGGTTATCATATTCCAATTAGCTTAGACATTGATTATCAGCTCCCAGATGCAAAACACTAATACACCATCTTCATTGATACCCAGTTATCAGGATCTTCAGCTTAAAATTCATAGTGATCTCAAGACTGAACTGCTGCAAACACCAAGTGAATGGCAAAAGTCTGGCAGACATTACCCTTTCACTTATGATTAAATAAGAATAAAACCAGACAGCTTTTAATTACCAACAATGGAGAAATGAGTCAAGGAGAATCATACCCAATCAAGACATCACCAGTCAATCCAACGGGCCGACTGACTGAACCTGGGAAATGTACAACGTTCTGTACCTTGCTCAAAGGAGTCTGTTTAAATTGTATCAAGTTCAAAGTATCTGATGATACTTGTAATTCCAGCTGAATTTTCAACTTTATTTCAAAAATAGGGGATAAATGTGTCTCATTGTTTTAGAATCACCTTCCCAACTATATAAGTATTCTCAAAATTGTTTTTCACTTACCTATGGTATTTGGTGTCTCAAAGGATCAAAGATTATGGATATTCACCTGGAAGCAATTTGCAAAAATTATATGCCACCAGCTAGGTTAGGTACAATTGTCCCATTTTTCTGATGAGGCAACTGAGACATAGAGTGAAAGTCTGGACTGTCAGTACTGCCTCTTAATGGAAAACTTTCCAATTTCCTACAGTATCCTACATTCTGAAACATTTGAAAAGTCTTCCTCCTTCCTTGAAGTGTCAGCTGACTGTTTTACAGCTCAGATATCATGGTTTTGTTATCACCACTTATTTTTCTGCAAGTATAACAAAGAGGTATGCTATGTTGTGAATTACATGATGTTCAAATGTATCCCATTCCTTAGTAAAATCTATTTCATTTGTAATCTTCATCCTTATACATTCCATCCTAATGATATCCACCTGGGTTGTAATAACACATTTCCCCAAGGATCATCTATGATTTTAGACTTTGAAATGTGCCTAGGAAGATGGAAGAGGACAAAGGTAATAGGAGCCAGTAATAGCTTACACAAGTCCACAGAGTTTCAGAGGTAGAATGTGGTGGCCTTTTTATAAGGTCTTGTTTCTGTTGTTGTTGTTGTTGTTGTTGTTGTTGTTGTTGTTGTTTTTTCAAAAAGAATCATCGTCATTCTGAGAAAACCACTCTTCCTGGTGGACGCAGCTTCTGTTTCTCTACTTTTAGTCAACCTATCCTTAGATCTTTTAATTTTTTATTTCATATCAAGTCTAACTACTGACACAATAATTTGAAATGATAGTTAAGCACACATGGACAGAGATTACACTAGAACATGATGATGAAATTATGTAATGCATATACTTTATATAGTATCTCATTTATTCCTGACATTGTTGTCTACATTTTACAGACAAAGAAATCCAGCTCAAAAGACTTTAAATCACTTCAATCCATTTCCTCAAAAGCATCTACTTAGCACGTATAGGATATTGGCCATTGTGAAGGCCTGGGCATCTGATATTGAGCCAAAGAGACCACTAAAAGCCTATGCTTAAACCAACTACAGGTGCTGGTCTGAGATCTTAGGGGCTAGTAACTGATGAATTCCATCTCTTGCCTGGATCCATGTTAAAATCACATGTACTCCAAATTTTCAAAATCATAGACATTTGTCCTCTCTGAGTTTTTTCATTATCAGGAGTCATTATACTATAATTCATGGGCCAAATCTAGTCTGCTAAGCCACTTTGTATGGTCCACAAGTTAAGAATGCCAACCCCCCCCCCCCCCGCATTTTTAAAGTGTTGTTTTAAAAAATAAAAGAATTGTAAAAAGAGACATCATGGCCCATAAAGCCTTAACATTTACTTTTTGGCCCTTTATAGTAAAAGTTTGCTGACCACTGATCTTTCTGAAGGAAGGTTAAATTTGGCTTCAAGTTCTTTTCCATGAGTGCTAAATAGCTCTGTACAGACACTATGTGTTGTTGGCCTTAGGGTTTTTGTGGTACTAAGAATTATTTATTTGTAGCTATGTTCTAATCATTGTGGAAAATATTTTCTAGCTTATCAATTCTATTAAACTTCAAAATAAGCCCAGGTAGGCACTATTGTTACTCCATTTTTTCCAGTTAAGAGACTTAGGCTCAGGATAGTCCGGTATCAGAGCATATGGTCTGACAACCAGGCAGGATTCAGGTCCCACTCTGTCCAGGCCCACTACTAGCCCAGAAGGCATTTATATGATAAAAAGAAAAATGTGTCCCTTCATGTTGGAGACAGACTACTGGGCAAGAGAATCAGGAACTATATTTCAGGTCCACTTTTCTCCTTGGCCAAGCTTCCTGCACAACCATAAGCAGTTTGAGCCTATGATCCACTCTGCTATCCAATCCTGATGCACTAACCTATCTTCAGTGAGCATCTTCATGTTTTGTACCTTCTCCTGGGCACTGTGTGCTCACTTGTGACTTTGGCTTTTCTACAAGCAGGGTTTAGACTTCCTTTAGCATTATCACTGTGACCACCTCTGACAGACTCCTTGTTTCTCAGGCCTTGATTCCCCCAGCTCCCAATAAGACATTATTGCACTTTGCAGATACTGATTTTTTTATCATTCCAAGGCCTGTGGCAACCCTGCATCAAGCAGGTCTACTGGTACTGTTTCTCCAATGGCATCTGCTCACTTTGTATCTGTTTCACATTTTGGTAATTCTTGTGATATTTCAAACATTTTCATTATTAGTATATTTGTTATGGTGATTTGTGATCAGTGATCTTTGATGTTACTATTGTAATAGTTTTGGGGCACTGTAAACCATGACCATATGAGACAGTAAACTTAATCAATAGATACTGTGTGTTCTGACTGTTCCACTGACCAGCAGTCCCTCCTTCTCTGTCTCCCTCTCTTTTTCCCTCTCTCTCTCTTTTCTTGGGATTCCCTATTCCTTGGGACACAATATTGAAATTATGTCAATTAATAATCCTACAATGGCCTTAAAGTGTTCAAGTAGAAGGAAGAGTCGCAGATCTCTCATTTTAAGTCAAAAGCTAGAAATGATTAAGCCTAGTGAAGGAGGTATATCAAAAGTGAAGACAGGCCAAAAGCTGGGCCTTATGTGACAAACAGTCAAGTTGTGAACGCAAAGGGAAACTCCTTGAAGGAAATTAAAAGTGCTGCTCTAGTGAACAAAGGAATGGTAAGAAAGTGAAACTGCCTTATTGTTGATATGCAGAAAGTTTTAGTGGTCTGGATGGAAGACCAAACCAGCCACAATATTCTCTTAAGGCAAAGCCTAATCCAAAGTAGGGCCCTAACTGCCTGCAATTTGATGCAGGCTGAGGGAGGTGAGGAAACTGCAGAAGAAAATTCGAAGCTAGCAGAGTTTGGTTCATGAGGTTTACAGAAGAAGCCATCTCCTTAACATAAAAGTGCAAGATGCAGCAGCAAATACTGATATAGGATCTGCATCAAGTTACCCAGAAGATGCAGTCAAGATAGGTAATGAAGGTGCTTACACTAAATCACAGATTTTCAATGTTGATGGAACAACCTTATATTGGAAGAAGATGCCATTTAGGAATTTCATAGCTAGAGAGAAGTCAATGCCTGTCTTCAAAGCTTCAAAGGACAGAATTACTGTCTTGTTAGAGGCTAAAGTAGTTGGTGACATTAATTTGAAGTCAATGCTCATTTACCATTCAGAAAACCCAAAGACCCTTAAGAATTATACTAAATCTACCCTGCCTACATTCTAAACATGAAATGACAAATAGTTGTGCTTGGATGATGGCACAACTATTTACAATTCAGTTTAACTGAACATTTTGAGCCCACTGTTGAGATCTACTACTCAGAGAAAAAGATTCCTCTCAAAATATTACCAATGACTGACAATGCAATTGGTCACCCAAGAGCTGTGATGGAAATGCACAATGACATTAATGTTGTTTTCATGGCCGCTAACACAACATCCATTGTGCAATCCATGGATCAAGGAGAAATTTCAACCTTCAAGTCTTATTATTTAAGAAATACATTTTGTAGGGCGCCTGGGTGGCTCAGTCAGTTAAGCCTCCAACTTTGGCTTAGGTCACAATCTCATGGTTCGTGGGTTTGAGCCCTGCATTGGACTGTGTGCTGACAGCTCAGAGCCTGGAGCCTGCCTTGGAATCTGTGTCTCCCTCTATCTCTGCCCCTCCCCATCTCATGCTCTGTCTCTCAAAAACAAATAAATGTTTAAAAAATTAAGAAATACATTTTGTAAAGGCTATAGCTATGATAGTGATTCCCCTGATGGATCTGGGAAAGTCAGTTGAAACCATTTTGAAAAGAATTATTCTAGATGCCATTAAGATTATTTGTGTTTCATGGAAAAAGGTCAAACACCAACATGAACAAAAGTTTGGAAGAAGTTGATTTCAACTTTCATGGATGACTTTGAGGGGTTCAGGACTTCAGTGGAGCAAGTAACTGCAAATGTGGTAGAAATATCAAGACAACTAAATTAAAAGTGGAGCCCGAGGATGTGACTGAATTGTTGCAATCTCATGATAAAACTTGAATGGATGAGGAGTTGCTTCTTATGAATGAGCAAAGAAGGTATTTCTTGAGGAGGAATCTAGTCCTGGTAAAGATGCCATGGAAATTGTTGATATGACAAAAAAACATTTAGAATATTACATAAACTTAGTTGATAAAGCAAAGGCAGGGTTTGAGAGGATTGGCTCCAATTGTGAAAGAAGTTCTACTGTGGGTAAAATGCTATAGAACAGCATTGCATGCTACAGAGAAATTTTTCATGAACGGAAAGTCAATCAATGCAGCAAACTTCATTGTTGTCTTATTTTAAGAAATTTCCACAGCCACTCTGACCTTCACCTTCTGCAATTACCACACTTATCAGCCAATAACCATCAACATCAAGACAAGACCATCCACCAGCTAAAAGATTATTACTTGCTGAAAGCTCAGATGATGGTTAGCATTTTCTAACAATAAAGTATGTTTATTTTCATTTTTATTTTTAATTTTAGTTTGTCATTATTTATCTCTTGAGAGACAGAGTGTGAGGCGGGAGAAGCAGAGGGAGAGGGAGACACAACCTGAAGCAGGATGCAGGCTCTGAGCTGTCAGCACAGAGCCCAATGCGGGGCTTGGACCCATCAACTGTAAGATCATGACCTGAACTAAAGTCGGATGCTTAATTAACTGAGCCATCCAGGGGCCCCACATTATTTTTATTTTTATTTTATTTTATTTTATTTTTAAAATTTTTTTAACGTTTATTTATTTTTGAGACAGAGAGAAACAGAGCATGAACAGGGGAGGGTCAGAGAGAGGGAGACACAGAATCTGAAACAGGCTCCAGGCTCTGAGCTGTCAGCACAGAGCCCGACGCGGGGCTCGAACTCACTGACCGTGAGATCATGACCTGAGCCGAAGTCGGACGCTTAACCGACCAAGCCACCCAGGCGCCCCCCCACATTATTTTTAAATTAAGGTATGTAATTTCCTTTAGACATAATGCTATTGCACACTTAATAGACTATAGTACAGTATAAATATAACTTTTATATGCACTGGGATACCACAAACTTCATTTGACTTGCTTTAATGCAATATTCACTTTATTGCTCTGGTCTAGAACTTGAAAATCTCATGAACTTGTGGAAATTAAACAACACCCTTTTGAACTATAAATTGATCAAAGAAGAAGTTAAAAGGCAATAAAAAGTTTCTGGAGACAAATGAAATAGAAACATGACATACAAGAATTTGTGGAAGAAAGGAAATAATTAAGAGTAGAGTAGAAACAGATGAAATAGAAAACAAAAAGTGATAAAAAATATTAACCAAACTAATTGAAAAGATAGAAAGATAATTGTCTCATTTGCAGATGACATGATTTTATATACAGAAAATCCTAAACATTCAATAAAAAAACTGTTAGATTCAATCACTGAATTCAGTAAAATTTATGGATACAAAATTAACATACAGATATCAATAGCAATTCTATATATTAATAACAAAATTTCTGAAAAATAAAGAAATCAATTCCATTTACTATAGCATCAAAAACAGTAAATTGCCTACTAATAAATTTAACTAAAGAAGTGAAAGATATCTACACTGAAAACGACAAGACATTGATAGGAAAAAAATATAAAAGACACAAATAAATGGAAAGATATCCCTGTTCATGGATTAGAAAAATTAATATTGTTAAAATGTCACTACTACTGAAAGCCATCTATGGATTCAGTGCAACTCTATCAAGATTCCAATGAAATTGTTTACAAATAGAAAAAAACACCCTTAAAATTTATATGGGACCACAAAAAGTCTGAATTTCCAAAGAAACCTTGAGAAAGAACAAAGCAAGAGATATCACACTTCTTGATTTTAAGCTAAAAGCTATAGTCACCAAAGCAGTATGGTACTGACATAAAACAAATAGACCATTGGAACAGAATTGAGAGCCCAGAAATTAACCCAAGCATCTATGGTCAAACAGTACTTTACAAGGTAACCAATAGTACTCAGTCGAGAAAAAGAAGCCCTTTAATAAATGGTACTGGAATAATTAGATATTCACATGTAAAAGAATGAAACTGGGCTCATATCTCACACCACTCACAAAAATTATTCAAAACAGATTAAATGCTTAATTTAAGACCTGAAACCATGAAACTCCTATAAGAAAACATTGGAACAAAGATTCTTAACATAAGTCTTGGTAATGAGGTTTTTGGATATGACACATAGAGCAAAAACAACACAAAACACAAAAAAGTAGGATTGCATCAAACTAAAAAGCCTCTGCACACAAAAGAAAGACAACCTACAGAATGGGAAAAATATATTTGTGAACCATGTATTTGATAAGGGGTTCATATCTAAAACATGTAAATAATTCACGCAGTCAATAGCAAAAATAAAGTAAAATAAATAACCCAATTAAAAAAATGGACAAAGGGCCTGAATAGATTTCTTCAAAAAGTTATGTAAAGGGCTAGCAGCATACATGAAATGATGCTCAATATCACTAGCTTTTAGGGAAATGCAAATTAAAACCACAGTGAGATATTACCTCATGCCTATTAGAATGGCAATCAACAAAAACACAAGTGATAAAACAAATGCTGGTGTGGATATGGAAAAATGTGCATTGTTGGTGTGATTTTAAACTGGTATAACCACTCTGGAAAGCAGTATGGAAGATCCTCAAAAAATTAAAAATAGAACTACCATATGATTCGGAAATTCCATGTCTGGGAATATGTCCAATGGTAAGGAAAAATAAACTCAAGAAGCTATCTGTACCCCCGTATTCATAGAAGCATTATTTATAATAGCCAAGACATGGAAACAACTTCAGTGTCTATTGAGAGATGAATGGATAAAGAAGTTGTAATTATATAGATATAGACACAGATATAAAATGGAATATTATTCAGCCATAAAAATGATAAAATTCTACCATTTGCAACAATGTGAAAATACCTTGAAGGGGCATTCATTAAGTGAAATATTGAAGTAAGTCAAACAAAGACAAATACTGCATGATCTCATTTATATGAGGAATCCAAAAAAATCATAGAAAAAGAGATCAAATTTATGGTTACCAGAGGTGGGGGTGAGGGAAGGAAGAATTGAAGGAAGATGGTCAAAAGGTGCAAACTTAAGGTTTTAAGATAAGTAACTACTGGGGATGTAATGGACAGCCTGGTGATTATAGCTAATGTTACTGTGTGATATATAGGGAAGTTGTTAAGAGAGTAAATGCTAAGAATTCTCATCACAAAGAGAGATGTTTATTCTTTTCTTCTTTCTTTTCTTTTTATTGTATCTATACAAGAAGATGGAAGTAGTTAAACCTATTGTAATAATTTCAGAATATAAGTAAATTAACCATCATGATGTGCATGTTAAAATTATTCAGTGATGTATATCAACTATCAATAAAACTGAAGAAAAAAAAGAGGGGAGACTGAGTAATTCTACCCACTTGCTTCAGCCAGCATGGCTAGAGTGTCAAATGAGTAGGGAATCCTCTCCAAAACAGTCAGTAACTTATTTTGTGGACCCCTTGGGCTTCTCTCTAGAACCTTCTGGAAAGGCACATCCAGAAGGCACTGGTACAAGCAAAAAAAAAAAAAAAAAAAAAAAAAAAAAAAAAAAAAAAAAAAAAAAAGGAGACAGGAAAGTCATCCAAACTTGGATTATAAAAGTTCTATACCTTGGATTAAAGAGAAAATTGACAATAATTTTTGTATCAGAGAAGTGAGAATTTAATTTACCCTAAAACAGCCATGTTAACAACATGCTTCTAATTGTGCAAAATATGAAGAAAAAAAAGAAAGGAATTATATTAAGGAGAAACTTTATCTTGAAGACATGGAAAATGTTGGGTTCAAGGGACTCTTGTTTAGGTCTTCAGATGTTCTGCAAAGGTAGATATTACATTAGGGATTAAGGAATAATAGGAATGATGGTGCAGCATAGAAACATGGTTAAGAGAACGTAGAAAGACAGAGAAGTCTCGTTAGCTCTTATCTGTATTATCCCTAGACCATGATACCTATCCTCCTTTTTGACAGTCTCTCTTCTATCCTGTACATCAAATTAATCATCCTATAAATTGTTTCATCATGTCACACTATTGCTCGAATACCCTTCAAATGGTTGTTACTGAAATTCAAATCCAATTGCTTTCCCATAGCATTCAATGAAGGGCTGCCAGATAAAATATAGGATACCCAGTTAAATTTGAATTTCAAATAAACAGTAATTTTGCTTGGGACAAACAATGCCAAAAATTACTTGTTGTTCACACAAAATTCAAATTTAACAGGGTATCCTGTAATTTTATTTGCTAAATCTTCAAATTCAAAGGCATTTCTAACCTGGCCCCAACCTCCCTCTGGAGCTTTATCTTCCTGCATTCCATTAAAATGGTTTTCTTGCCCCATGAAATGCACAAAGAATATTCTTATCTCCAAGCCTGGCTCCTACTGGCACCCTCACCTGGAGTGTCTATTTTATTTTTCACTCTCTGTCCAGCAAGGTAGTACATCACAGTCCCCAATATGTATTCTTATCCCCTGAGAAATTACATCTATGAGATGCATATGTTCCTCATTTGACACTTGATAAATACATATACTGTATCTATCACTCACACTGCTGATAAGATGGCATTTTTGGTTATTTAAGCCCTGAATTGTTATCCTAGTCTTCCCATTCCTGATCTAGATGTGTCCTTCATTATGGACATAGTCAGTGACTCAATATGGCTTGACCCTGAAACCGTAAAGCCTCTGAGAGTTTCAAGTGTCACTGTGGCAAGGGACAGAGCAGGCTTTAAACCCACTTAAGAATCAGTGTGTGTCACTCCTTTATCCTGGTGTTGATTTTTGTTGATTTGAGCCCTACTGAATTCTCTTTGAATATTCCTTTCTATCTGTATGCATTCTACTTCACACCATTTCACTTACATGTTCTACAAGAGCAATGGCCACTGGGCCAGTTTCTCTGCCTGCAGTGTCTTTCCAAAGCTTCAGCCACAATTTATTGTATTCAAGCCTGTCACCAATTTCTCTAAAACCACCCTGAACATGGTCTCTGTAAGTTCTGGAAACTTCATTCCTACCAAATGTATTGGCTTGTTCTTCCAGGTTGTTGATTTTCTGATGCTCATCTATTGTTTTGCTTTAGTTCATACCAGTTCCTTTCATGTGCATTTTTCACCCAAGTCACATCTTCTCTGAACATTCCCATGTCTCGCTTCCTTGTCCTATCTCCTGAAATCCTCTACTTTCCCATCTTGAACAATCAAAGTGTTTCCTCTCTACTCATACTTCATCTCCTTCAGACAGCTTTCCTTGATGATCCTAATCAGAAGTCATAGAATCTTAAGTTTGGGAGAAGACTTCAGACTTCATCTTATCTGATATACTAGTTTGTGCATTCCTTTTCAGGATACATATTTTATCTTCCTACTGGATACATACTTTGGGAAAGTTGGGAACCATGCATCATCCAGTCTAGATTATCTGCCATGCTTCAGAGGAGATATGTATGTATATATATGTATGTATATGTGTGTATATATATACACACATACACATACATGTTTATGACACACATATGAATACACATGAGCATATATGTATACAGATATACAGATCTCAGTTCCCACTAGTTGAAACTAAGTATTTCATATGTCTTATCTAATAAAACTTTAAATGTCTTATAGAGACAAAAAAACAACTTTCATGGTCCTTAGATCTTAGGCAAATTACTTACTTTTTTGGTATTTGGTTTTCTTACCTGCAGATGTAGAGAATATTAGCTCCTACCTCATGGTGTGACCATGGGAGTGAATGACACAAAACACTCAAGGCAGCTTAACAGCTATGTTTGAAGACAAGTCTAAGTAAAAATGTGCTGAATAAATGAAAGATATTGTAGAGAGGTACTCTATTTCCCACTATATGTAGGAAATATGACCTAACTCACAACATAAATGAGGCTATGAAAAGACAAAGTACTGGGTAATGGGGTTTACTGGAGACCAAATTCAGACAGCAAAATGCCTGAGTTCTCATAACTCTTATATAACTTGTTGGACCATTATTTATTATAATAAAGTGATCAAAAAACCTAACAACTTTGAACTGTAGTTTATTTTTTAATAGAAATTAGAGAATGAAATCTTTGCAAACAATATAAAGGAGGCCTAAAGTTCTTGCCCAGTGCTTTGAAATCCCCAGTAGAAATACATACAGCGTATTCTTGTACATAAAGCAACTGTCATCCATAGCTTGAAGATGTAGGAAGCGGGAACAAAACATTAGGAACTCCTCAAAAATAAAGGAAACCAGTTTCAGCTACTTCTAATGTTTAGAAAAGTTTGCAAACGTACTATTAGGTGTACTGTGATACTCTGATGCCATATATTTGAAGGCAGTAAGTGAAACCTCTTTAGGCTTCCCACGCTCCTTGCAGTCATGGACTTGTCTACGCTGCTCTGTTTTCTTCACATCAGCTCAGTGGAGCTGTGTACCCTCTTCAGCCTTCTCCACTCAGACGGGAGAGTTAATGCAGTTAGATTGCTCCTGGGCTTCTAGCCGGACTACTTAAAATATTACTTCCATCTGTGACGTGCATCACCAGCAGTGCTCACATTTGAGGGCAACAGCAAACAGACAACTAAGTCCGCGCGAGCTGGAAGGGAAGCCGCGTTCCCCACTGAAACGGAAGACAGCGACAGGGCTATCAATCTGTCAATTTCCTCAACAGGGGCACAGGCCTCCACCTACCTGATGGGGCTCTTGAGCAAGGCCAATTGCTCCCAGTTCGCAGGACCGGAAGGGAACTTTGCTCACGGATCACGAGCCCATTTTGACAACACGGGATTGATGCAATCAGAGTAAAAACTTAAATCAGGCCTTTCTTCTGATAAATGCCATATTGTAAGAAAACCCTCCTTGGGCCAAAAAGAAAAGTATAAAAAGCACCCATCACGCAGAATTCCTTGAGGATGAAAAGACATAATGAGGAAAATAAAAAATCAAGCTGAAGTATTAGGCTCAGGGCGTGACAAATGGTCAAAACTAAATAAAGGGTGCCTGCAGTTATTTGCATACTTAGCACTCATATACACAGATATTCATGTGCAAACACTCAGGTGGCCCTTTTCCAGGTTTATTGTTTATTATTATTCCTTATTTTAAAATTCTGTTCCTTGTAGAGCATTGTTCTCAAATTATCTGTGTGAACAACTAATTTTTAAAAAAAGTTTCCAATCTGACACAAAAATAAAGTATAATAAAAACTGAGTTACTAGAAAAATGGATATCATGGTAATATCAAAGTGCTTGTTTCTCATATTCTGAGTTTCTCTATTTATCTTGCTGTGGATTGGTAGCAGTTTGCTCTGCACATCGTTATTTTTTTTTTAATTTTTTTTTAACGTTTATTTATTTTTGAGACAGAGAGAGACAGCATGAACGGGGGAGGGGCAGAGAGAGAGGGAGACACAGAATCGGAAGCAGGCTCCAGGCTCTGAGCCATCAGCCCAGAGCCCGATGAGGGGCTTGAACTCACGGGCTCATTAGGTGTACTGTGATACTCTGTGATACTCACCGTGAGATCGTGACCTAAGCTGAAGTCGGACGCTTAACCGACTGAGCCACCCAGGCGCCCCTGCACATCGTTCTTCAAACAATGATGCTTTAGGTATGTTCTACATGGTTTAGTACAAAGGACTATTCTCACAAAAATGGTCAAGGAACATAAAAGATTTTTGTTTGTGATAAAGTCAGTAACAAACTGCACCCCAACTAGTTGAATTTTGGAAGAGTAGCCATTATCTTCTCTTGTCCACTCATCAGCTTCAAACATGTTGGTATACTTTCAAAGCACCCACAAATACTGGGCTCTGTGAAGGCTGTAACTTCTGTCATTTGTATTTTTTTTTATCAACAGAATAGATATTTTAGAGTTTAAAAGTGCTGAGAAGGGGCACCTGGGTGGCTCAGCCGGTTGAGCGTCCAACTTTGGCTCAGGTCATGATCTCACAGTTCATGAGCTCAAGCCCCACATCAGGCTCTGTGCTGACAGCTCAGAGCCTGGAGCCTGCTTCAGATTCTGTGTCTCCCTCTCTCTGCCCTTCCCCTCTAGCACTCTGTCTCTGTCTCTCTCTCTCAAAAATAAACAAACATCTAACAACTTTTTTTTAAAAAAAGGGCTGAGAAAATACATTTCAGCATTAGAAAAATTTAACTTAACATTTTTTATTGTTTATTTATTTTTTGAGACAGAGACAGAGCATGAGCAGGGAAGGAGCAAAGAGAGAGGGAGACACAGAATCTGAAGCAGGCTCTAGGCTCTGAGCTGTCAGCACAGAGCCCAACGTGGAGCTTGAACTCACAGACAGTGAAAATCTTGACCTGAGATGAAGTGAGATGCTTAACTGACTGAGCCACCCAGGCATCTGAGGAAAATGTAACTTTAAATCTGTGAGTCATTTGTACTTGTATAAGGTAACCCAGTAAGTCATTTATATCTGTACGAATAGACAAAACCCAAACAATCAATTCTTTATATGATTGTACATGTAAATTCACTCTTTAAAAGGTTTTGAGTCTCCTCTTATCAACACTACTTCATCTCAGCTCTCCCTCTGTGTTTACTCCGTGTGTTCAGACACTCTGGGCTTAAGCTATAGGCTGGAAACTCTGTGAAAGGCATAAAGATTCTCCTAAGTGCAGAGGGTGAATACATTAAGATGTAATGGAAGAGAGATGATACTAAACCCGGAAGCATGGGAATGAATTCTAGTTATAGCAACATTACTTAAAATTATAAGACTCCAGATTGTTCAAGTTTAAAGAAGCTCCCTGAAGATCATGTTCAATCTCCTTATTGTAAATGTGCAAACTAGAACAGAGACTCAAGAGTAGTTGGTCTGTAGCAGGATCAAGAATCAAAAATCTGGCTCAGAAGGCCAGGGGCAGTAATTAAACAGAAACTATTACTGACTTATTTGCTTTTTCTCCACCTAAGACTCTGATTTATAAAATTGAAAAAAATATATACCTTTGTTCATTTACTCAATTACCAATGCCTATTATATATAATCCTATATGCAGAAAAGAGTTCTCCAGATGAAACAAGTCCAGTCAGGATCAGGCTTTCTTATTGTCTTTACCATTATTAGATACAAGTTTAAAGTGTACTGTTAGAGAAATGTTTCTCCTATTTTTAATCTTTCCACTTCAATCACTCCCACAATACTTACTCAAAAAAAATTAAAGAAAAACCATATGGGAATATATAATGTAGAATTTCAAAAATCCTGAAGATAGTTGTTGGTGACAAAGGACAGCCAAAATTGGGCTAAGATATTTCTACACACATGCTGTAAGAGACAAGAGTGTGAAGAGCTTCCAGCAATTCATTTCAATGAGTTCAATAGAGATTATTTTAATACATAGTAACATCAGTCATTGATTGAGCAGCTACAAATGCTGGGCACTTAATAAATGTCATCATATTTTTTGGTAAGTACCATACAGCGCATGATGGATTCAAAGAATGAAATTCCGAAAAGTTAAATAATTGTGTCCATTTACACAGCTAGACAGACAGACAGACTTAAATCCCAGGTGGCTTAGTATATGCCAGATATTACAGGGAGATTGATTCATGCACGATTTCATTTAACCCTCTCAACAAACTTCAAAAATAGGTATTATTAGGAGCACCTGGGTAACTCAGTCAGTTAGGTGTCCGACTTTGGTTCAGGTCATGATCTAACAGTTTGTGGGTTTGAGCCTCACATTGGGCTCTGTGCTGATAGCTCGGAGCCTGGAGCTTGCTTCAAATTCTGTGTGTGCCTCTCTCTCTCTGCCCCTCCCCCACTCATATTCTGTCTTTCTCTCCCCAAAATAAATAAACATTAAGAAATCAAAAGAGGTATTATGATAACTCAGATTTAAAGATGGAATTATCCATATCAGATTAAGAAATTCAGCTCAGTTACTACAATGAATAAGCCACAAAACTGAGATTCTGCATGTAGTGCCCATGCTTTATTCTCCAATACCCTTTTCCTCCTGGCAGCAAGGGGCAGGATACTCAACTAAACTCCACTCACGCCTAGCTCATGATATTTTGCAGTCCATTTTGACTTCCAAATGAGCTAGTAGAACTGGAAAGGAATGACCTTTCTTATCTAAGATGAATACATTTCCAATTATTGCACACTCCTGTCACATTGCATCATTCAACATTGCTTCCTAATTCACAGCCCTCCAAATTGTCAGAATTTCTCTGGACGCTTTAATTATTGAAGTTTATCTAAATAAAAAAAAAAGGCACTGTGAAATTTGTCAGAAGACTGATGTTGTACCACTATGAAAGCAAATGCTAAATACTTTGTATGAGCTTATTAAAAAGTATTTAATGAAAAGGTATAAACTTCCAGTTACAGGATGTAATATACAACACAATGACTACAGCTAACACTGCTGTGTGATACATAGGGAAGTTGTGAACAGAGTAAATCCTAAGAGTTCTCATCACAAAAAGAATTTTATTCCTTTTTCCCCTTTTCTCTCTTTATTGTATCTATGTGAGAAGATGGTATTGTGGTAATCATTTCACAATATACGTTAATCAAATCATTAGGCTGTACACCTTAAACTTACGTCAATTATTTCTCAATAAAACTGGAAAAAAGTATTCAATAGGCTTACGTTCAAACTTTCTTTCTTCTTCTTTTTTTTAATCCCAGAAGAGATGGAATTCCTCTGGATGTTTTAGAAAAGCTACAAGGTGACTAGATGCAATCATTTTGATAGGGCAGAATCATCCCCTTGTACACTAAAGATAAACTTTGTTTTCTTCTTGTGAGTTCAAGGACCTCCTAACATTGTCATCTGATTAAACTTCCATGCAATAAACATTTACTGAGTACCTACTGTGTGCTATGGTTGAAGTATAAGTAGTCATGGTTTTCACCTTCACAGAATTCTGAACCTATGATTCACAAGGCACAAATAACTTATTCGATGAAAAAATAACAGCAGGAGAAGTACAGAAAATATTATGGAATCACAGGTGAGTAAGCACCCGTTTCCATCCTGGTGGTCAGGGAATGCTCTAAGAGAAAAGGAGCCATTTTCTTCTATCTTTGAAGTATTAGCATCAATTTACCAAGTGGGACAAGGGTTAGAACATTCTCTGACAGAACTGTATAGATATTGAGAGTATGGGAAATGTAAAACATGGGAAATAAAATGGTAGATTTGAAAGCATATCCTATAACTGCAGGAAAAAGTGAAACATTAATAACATGATATTTTAATCATCAAAATATTTGATATCCTGTATATATAATTTATGATGAGTGTCTCCTGAATTTCTTTTGGGGAGGTGGTGTTCTCTGTTGGATCTTCAGGCCTACTAAATATGACCCTTTGGGCTTACCTGTGCATGTCGGCCTATGTGATATTTCAGATATATCCTTTTTTGCATCAAAAAGTTAAATTCAAGAATGATTTGCTTTCAATATGGAAATGCAAAGTTTTAGTTGCTCTTTTTTGTAAATAACAATTCTCTCCTTCCATTTGAGATATGGGGGACTGGAGTTGGATGAGAAAGGAGATTGGTGGGGAGAATGGGGGACTCTTGATAAAAGATCTTATTTCCACAGAATTCATTCTTAATGCCAGGAGACAGAGGATTGATTGCATTTGAATCCATGTGGACTCTATGCTTTTCTGATGTATTGTGGGTTATTTAAGGGTAGAACATATGCCCTCAGAAATATTTGCATAAACATTTCAGCAAGATTCCACGATCTTACTTCTCTACATGACAGATCTGTGAACATTTCAGGAGCAGATTTCCACAGACACTGACTGAGATTTATTCTAGAAAATGAAAGTTCCAAATGTATGCTAATCGAGAAAGCATTATCCATGGTAGAGGGCATAAGCCAACCAATTACCCAATGAATAGAAATAAGAAAGAAGGATATCTAATTTTCTAAAGGTAGGGATTCAGAGAAGTTCTATGTTTCCGGTTTTGTTTTTTTAAAGCATTGGTACTTATACAATAACTTTTTAGGAAGAGTTATAAAACAATAAATATTGACTATGAAGTAATCACAGAGTATAAACAAGCCAAAAGAAGAAAAACATAAACTGTATTTCCAAAGCATTCAACAGTTGTTATTGTTGTTTTCTGATTATATAAGCAGTAATCTAGGCTTGTTATGAAACATTTAAAAAAAATATAGAACCATGTATTCCCACTACCCCACTGTTAGCAATCTGTTGCAGAATATTCCATCCTTCCTTTCTAGGTATGTGTGTATGTGTGTGTGGGGGGGCAGTGGGTGGGCAGTTATGTGTATTATTTCTTCTGTAGATAGGGAGTAATACATAGGCAGTTCTTGACATTGTTATCTGAATGCATGCATCCATAACTTGGATATTTTTTAAGAGATGACACCCTGTTTTCTCATTGTTTCTAACTTACCTACTTATCTATTTAGTTATTTTTAAAACTCTGGATTCCTGCAATAGAGGTATTTTGCTGTTCATGAAGGCAGAAGAAGCTGTTATACAAATATTGGATATTGTTGATATTTTCTTCATTTTTCTGTGTTTTAGTTATTCTTGTGAGAGAGAGAGACAGAGCATGAGCAGGGGAAGGGCAGAGAGAAAGGGAGATACAGAATCTGAAGCAGGTTCCAGGCTCTCACCTGTCAGCACAAAGCCCGATGGCGGGACTTGAACTCACAAACAGTGAGATCATGACCTGAGCTGAAGTCAGACGCTTAACTAACTGAGCCACCCAGGCGCCCTCTTCTTTTTTCTAAGGCCATAAATAAATTTATTACTCCTTGGACAGGTTTTTTCTTCCTTTGTTAGGTGGGTTGGTCATTTGCAAGGAAAGCAATCTCTGGATATGAAGAAACACACATTCACTCCCCAATCCATGACCTTATAATTAGGAGATAATAGACATATCTTGAAATATAATACTACTAATAAGAATAATACAAACTATCCTCTTCTAACAGTGTCAACCAAGTCATATGACTTGATTGTAGTCATATGACTACTGAAAATACTTGCTAAGGAATAGAAACAGGTTTCACTATTTACTTCCCTATTTTCCCCTCACAGTTCTCAAAGAAGACTATAATCTGGTAGAAATTTCAGGTCCAAAGTTATTTCTACACTAGAGCTCCTGAGATGAGAATACAGAAGTATTTCAGTCTAAAAGGTGATAGCCAGTGAGAAATTGCCATGAGTCCATTAGAAATGGAAGAAAGTGAGAACTGGTCTTCTAAGTCACAGGGTATCTTTCATATAGAGAGGTCGACCCTATAGAAATTTCCATGTTCTTGAAATCTTATTTTACTTAATCTTTTGCTAAGGAATTACCAGCATATCTTGCATTCTTTTTGATAGCAAATCCCAGTAGGGCTGAGCCATATGTTATCCCTTAGTTCTTGGAATAGAGTGCTTAGGTTAGTACTTTGGAAGCTCAAGACCTATAAATAACTCCTCAAGGAAACACCATTATATAGGAGAATATAACCTTAAAAAAGACTGACATTTGGATATTGGTCAAAATATTACCCCTTAGCATTAAAGTATGTCATCACAGTGTCAAAATATTGTGACACATTATGGTGTCACATCAGATGAACCCCCACAAAGTACCAGGCTAAGCAATCCATTTACACATATTTACGCAAAGGAAATCCTTTTTGATATTCTAAAGGGTGGTGAGCAGCTTGAAGAGAGGGCAGTGTGTAATTTATGCACTTGATTTGGAAACTGGCCAACACATTTTGGGAAGATAGACACAGAAACTGCTCATCAAGCTGATTAACAAACACAAACAAGGGATGATTCTTGTTAACAGCACCAGGTTGAGAAATACCAAAATATTGTGTTTCCCATTAGACACTTGCAAGACTAGCCGTGGGCACCACTTCAGATGTGTTATTGTTTGTGCTGCTAGCTTTCTCCAGGTGGGATGAGAATTTAATTTATAGTAGAGAGAGTCCTGGCATTTCTTTTTACCCCATTATTTGGGAGGGTGTGAACATTTTTATATAGTAAGAGACTGATTCTCAACTCTGGTTGCATATCAGATTCCCTTGGTGTTATGGACTGAATGTTCCTTTAAATTCATAAATTGTAACCCTAATCACAATATGATGATATTTGGAGGTGGGACATTTGGAAGTAATTAGGCTATGGGAGTGGGGCCGCTATGGATGGGATTAGGGCTCTTAAAAGATAAAGCCAGAGAGCGAACTCACTCCTACTCCATGTGAGGATACAGAAAGTCAGCAGTCTAAAACTTGGTAGACAGTTCTCACCAGAATCCAACCAGGCTGATACCCTAACCCGGACTTCCAGCTTCCAAAACAATAAGAAATAAATCTCTGTTGTTTATAAGCCACCCAGTTTATGGTATTTTGTTATAGCAGCCTTTACTAAGACATTTGGGGAGTTGTTACAGAAACATCAATGGCCTGGGTTCCCATCACCAGTGATTTTGATATAACTGATCTGTGGGTGGGAAGGAGGCCATGCTTTGGTATTTTTTGAAAGCTTTTCAGATGATCATAATATACAGGCAGTTTCATAGGCTACTCAAAGTGTAATCTTCAGATCGTCAGCACCAACCCCACATGGGGGCTTGAAAATACAGAATTGAGTCCCACCCAGACTAACTGAATCAGAATCTGCATTTTAACATGATTCCCCAGTGAATTATGGACACATTATATTTTGAGAAGCACTACCATAGAAGAAGGAAACAGAATAATAGATATTTACCAATATTTGATAATAAAATAATACTGATTAAAATAACAGTCATAGCCAATGCATTTTAGGTGTTTACTATGTGCCAGGCACCTTCTCTAAACACTTCACATGCATTAACCCCATTAATTCTCAAAGCAACCCAGAAGGGATATATTTTCATTGTCTCTATTTTCCAGTTTTGAGATAAGTGACATATAACATTGTGTAAGTTTAAGATGTACAACATAATGATTTGATATATGGGTATACTGTGAAATGATTATCACAATAAGTTTAGTTAACATCCATCACCTCACATAGTTACAATCATTTTTTGTGTGTGATGAAAACTTTTAAGAGCCATTAGTTTGTTCCTATTTTTTTAATGTTTATTTTTTATTTATTTTTGACAGAGAGAGAGAGAGAGAGAGACAGAGACAGACAGAGCATGAGTGGGGGAGGGGCAGAGAGAGAGGGAGACACAGAATCTGAAACAGGCTCCAGGCTCTGAGCTGTCAGCACAGAGCCCCACGTGGGGCTCAAACTCACAGACCATGAGATCATGACCTGAGCAGAAGTTGGACGCTCAACCGACTGAGCCACCCAGGCACCCTTTTTCCTATTTTTTAAATGAGAAAGCTGAGGGAACTTGAGCAAGTTCTCACAGCTATTGATGGCAGATTGGGCCCCTGCAAGAATTTCTCCTCTGTATTAAAAAATAAAACACATAGCTTCACAGCCAATGGTGAATGAAGTTGAAGAATCTGACATTCTAACTTGCTGGCCTAATTTAGCAATGCTGACTCCACAGTGATGAAGGTCTACATGAAATGTGAATGGCTTTGCCATCATTACCTATAAAAAATTATAGTCAACATAGCCAAGATGAATATCCAGTAAATGTAAGATATTCTAGGGGCAATCTAGGGGCACTGTTATCTCCAAGGTACTCAAGGATCAGATCAGATTTAAGATTTTGAATTTGCATATTCACTTCATTCCAGGATCAGGAAGCCATTTGATTTCAGTCAAGGCCACAGAGTCATAGGTAACATCTCCAGAAAGGAAATATGGCATTAATGCTTTTTCTTTTTCTTCTTCTTCTTCTTAAGAAGAGTTGTATTTGGGGAGTTATTTTCTCAAAGCAGCAAGGTTTCTCCTGGTCAATCAAAAATAAATATTATTCTATTAGGTGCTAAAGAAATGTTTGTTGAGGTAATGAATATGTATGTATACAAAGTGCCCTTTCAAAGGAAATTTTACTCTGTTTTTTGACATTACATACTGGAAGCCCTTGAAGTGAATGTGGCCCATACATGGGTTTTATTGGCACATGTGGACTTTTTTTTTTTCCCTTCAATGAGGCAAGATCAAATATCAGGGGATTTCACTTACAAAAACAGACATAAAATCCAGCTTCTAGCTTTTCTTTTAAAATTGGAAACACTGGCAACACTGAGCCTATGTTCCTATGAACAACAATCATTTAATACTGCATGGATATTCTCACAGTAGTGAAACACATGCTAACAGGTTACCTGTTGCCCCACCTGTACTGGGCTGAATGGTAGCTCCAAGAAATATTTGTCTGTGTCCTAATTCCCAGATCCTGAAAATATTCTTTTATGGTAAAAGAGTGAATGTAGTCCTAGATGGCAAAAGATATGATTAAGTGTGATCTTGAGAGGGAAAGCTTACCCTGAATTATCTGGGCACCTCAATGTCCTCATATGTATCATTACATGAAAAAGGCAGAGAGAGACAGACATACAGAGAATGTGGCCAAGGTGGAGCAGAGGTAGATGTAGTTGCAAGCCAATACAAGCCTTTTCCAGCCTCTAGAAGCTAGAAAAGGCAAGGAGCAGAGGGAATACAGCCCTATGAACATCTTGACTTTGGACTTCTGGACTACAGAACAGTGAGAGAATAAATTTCTGTTGTTTTAAGCCACCCATTTTGTGGTATTGTTATGGTAGCTCTAGGAAACTAATATACTACCACTTGCACATAGGTGTCCATGCATTTACACGGGTGAAATTGCTCATTTTTTATTAGGATACAGACATTTTTGTTGGATAAAATGGACAAAGTAGGACATTGTAGCAGTAGCAATGACTCCTATCTCCTAGGGCATGGTATTCTCCAAATCTAGGCAGCGTCTCTTACACTAGATCTAGTTTATATTTGTTCATTTTTGTCCTCTGCCAGGATACTGTTATCTTAATATAAAAGATAGGGCTTTCCAATTGATTTATATTTTTATATTCCAACTTTATAAAATGCCAGAAGGAATATATTTACCATCAGGTATGAAATAAATAATATAGGCAAATAATCCTTGGAGACTGAATATTCCATAGACCTCATTTTACAAAGGGGAAAATTAGACCTAGGGAGAAAAATGAGGCATCCAAGGTCATAGAGATAATTAGAGCAGAGACAGACACCAATCGTCTCACACCTGGTTAATTGTTCATTTCCCATTCCAGCTCCCTTTTATGACCATGTGAGCCCTAACTCTTAATTTTTGATCACTGAAATAAGGTTGACTGTGAAAACCGTTATTAGACTGCCATTTTTGTTTAAAAGTAAGTATAAACATGCTCTGAACCTATGAAAGGAGATGCTTTAAGTCCATCTCAAATTAGGACTTTTTTCTAAGCAAATTAATTTATCCATAACACTTAAATTACTTCATGTTTAACTATTAAAAGGTCTTGTCATAACATATGCATTGTCTAAATCACTAAAGAGTAGGGATATTAAGGGAAATTGGACAGGGACAACTCAACTGGTGACTTTCTCAAGGTAAGAGAGAAATGCAAGAGAATATATACTAATCCATTTATTAGAAAGGTTTCAAAAGTCTTAAGAAAACCTGAAAAACATGATTGCATTGTAAAATTTGAGGGTTAATATAGAAAGTTCAGTACTCAAAGGATACTATAAATTAATATTGTGTACCAGTGTTCTTTTGGTAGATGAAAAAAAAAAGTAGAGTAAAGCTTTTTAATTAAATTTTTTTCCTAAAAACAATTTTTTTTAAAGCAATCACAGACACTCCAATAAGGCAAGAGCTGACTGATAAAGTGTTGCATTAGCTAACTTTTACACCTTTCTAAGCCTCAGGTGGCCAAGTCACATTTGGACTCTATTCTGCATAAATTTCACACTCCAACACAACAGCAATATTTTCTTTAATGCTGAGCCCAAAGCTCCCTAAAAACACATGGAGTCTGCATTGCTGGAACTAATTCATGAAATAATAAGGATTTCTGCAACCAGTCAGAAGGCATATTAAAATGCCATGTCAATATTTGGCTGTGCCAAGAACCTACCATACCCAGTGATAAGCTTGATTCACTAATGCCCACTATAACCCTTACATGATAAATGCTTTTCCAGAGTTCCTGAATAAATTCAGTGGCTTTCACCACATCTAGTTCTAGCCATGCCACAGCCTGTTTATTCAAAGTCAAGAATATTCAGAATTTGAGTATCATTTATATATCCTTCTTTTCATGAGCAGAGGTACTAGAGATAAAAACAACTGACCCTCTCTTAAGAAAAAAAATCAAATATTTGAGTATAGAAATCTTATTTTTACTGGCTCAAGTAATAGATTTATTTTATTTTTTTTTAATTTTTAAAATTTTTTTTTAATGTTTATTTATTTTTGAGACAGAGTGAGACAGAGCATGAACGGGGGAGGGTCAGAGAGAGGGAGACACAGAATCTGAAACAGGCTCCAGGCTCTGAGCTGTCAGCACAGAGCCCAACGCGGGGCTCGAACTCACGGACCGCGAGATCATGACCTGAGCCGAAGTTGGCCACTTAACCGACTGAGCCACCCAGGTGCCCCAATAGATTTATTTTAATCCACTTAATCTGAGATGCTGAAAGTTAATTTTGGCAACCGTTGTCTCTGGATATGAATAGCCTGGATGTTGTTTATTTCTGAGACCCATCTATCATGGCACATGATGGTCTGTATCACCCTCTGCCCTTCCAGAATGCTCAGCTAGCTCCATTTGACCATGTTATTGACTATTTGGTCCTTACATCATCTCCATCACACCAAATCTTGGCTAATTAACTAGAGGTGAGCCCT
The DNA here is from genome assembly GCF_023721935.1 of Panthera uncia. Lineage (NCBI taxonomy): Eukaryota > Metazoa > Chordata > Mammalia > Carnivora > Felidae > Panthera > Panthera uncia. Next base: position 95,834,959 of record NW_026057577.1, read on the forward strand.
AACTGATAGGAGAAAATTTCAAGTAGATCATGGCAAAGAGTAGGGAAACACACACACACACACACACACACACACACACACACAGTCAAACCTCCTGTATCATGGTCAGAGCACTAGAATGATGAATCATGAACTGTATTCTGCAGAGGTCTCTGGCACCTTTTTGGAAGTAGAACAATCTGTCTCTAGAAGAATCTACTTTTATTCAGAACATTTCTATCTTCATCATCCATAGATCTAATGGGCCAACTTTCTATATTATCATCTTCATATAAAATCCCATCTTCCCACACCTTACTGAAGAAACATGAATGAGTCTGTTTCCTGCAAGAGAGAAATTAACTAAAAACATTATATAAACCTAAGCATTTATCTGATGATGTTGCATCATTCTCCAGGTTTGATTATGTACTATTTGAGATATCTTTTTACTTCCTGCAGAGATCCTGCTGTTTCATAACCACTTTGTTTGATGTTATATGGGCATCTAAAGTATAGCCATCTTGATATGCATTGCTCAATAAGACCTAATCTAGCACAGACACATACTGGCTACAGAGTATACCAAAATACTTTAAAGCTCAAATGTGCACTTCCCCAACTGCTCCTTGCTGGGTATTTTAAGGCATTGGTTGATTAAATATCTGGTATCATTAACTCTAATTTTAACTTCAATTAAATGTTTAGGCTCCATTTAGTCTACACTCACCAAATGGTGAATCAAGGTTCTAATTTCCAACATTTTGTAACATGATTCTTCAGTTTCAGAACATTTTCTATGTTGTTTTCAACATCCTAAAGTACTCATTTACTATATCCTAAAAAAATCATCATGTAAATGTCATATTGAAGTTAAAACTAACATTAAGTTAAAATTTAATTTGACATGTTTCTGGGAGTACCTATCTAAATCCAAACCAGCTATGTGTGTACAGATGTATGTGTGCACGTGTGTGTGTGTGTGTGTGTGTGTGTGTGTGTTAAAAAAAATCACCTTTTGGTTATGAATTACAGATGAAAAATAATTTCTAAGAAATGATAAATTCAGACACTTTTGACATCTAGATGAATTGGTTAAAATTTTCAGAATCTCCCTTGTCTTCTCTTCATGAACTAAAATTTTTACTTAAAGGTATATGAAATTAAACATTGAGCTTTGGGGTACCTTGAATTTTTCCTTTTTTTTTTTTTTTGAAAGTAATATAACAATTTTGGCTCTTGAGCCTTTGGCTCCAACATGTAATAATTTGTATACTACACACACAGAATCCTTCTTCAAGAAAAATGTATTGTTTTAGCATAGACAATGATATTCCAGGCTGAATAATTCAATGTCTCAGAACTTCTGATGTTAATGTTTAATGTCCTTGATATTCCTCCTATGTAAAGGGATCAATGATAGATCTGGGAGTGAAATTTAGATCAAGGACCTTAACTGATCAACAAGTCAACAGTTATTTAGTGAACTGTTATATACTTAGCACTGGAACAAAGCCTGTAGGAAATGTAAAATAAAGATAAGTCATAGTTTCTTCCTTGGAAGAGGTTCTAACCTGGATAAGGAGATAATATTTAGGCATAAGAAGCCGTGAGATAACTACATAGGACAAAATAGAACTAAATGTATGGTTGTCGGGTACCAACTATTAGATGTCAGTACAAGGAAATGACTGCATCCTACAGTGGAGAGGGGAGCATAATGGATTGAACCCTGCACTGATAGAGGAAAGGCTGTGAGTTAACCGGAGTGTTGTGCTTTCTACATTGTCTACAGAAACACTGCTACATAAAATAAGCCACCATTTTAAGTCAGACAACTTTTCTTCCCCAATGCTGCATCTAATCACAGGCAGCCTGAGTACCACCTACATACGTGATTCCTAAGGCTCAAGAAACCTCTCTCCCTCCATCCTCCCAATGGTTCCCCTCTGGCCTTTCCTGAATCAGGTGCACCATTCGATCATTTGGATTATTTTTGAGAAAATATAAAATAAATGTGGGCTTTAAAGTCACAAAACGTTTAGCCTGGTTCTCACCTGGTCCTCCTGTTTTCAATGTGTGACCCTGGGATGATTACTCAGACTCAGTTTTCATGTTGATAATAAGATTGTTAGAAAGTTAAATGATAGAATATATGACAAGCACCCAGCCTATATATGAAGTATTGTGGAGAGTGTAAGATCTCTCCCAGTCATGTTATTTATCCCCCTCCTCAATAAAACCCAGTTAACAAATACACGTTATCTGAAAACTTCAGAATGAGCTATATGAAATTACCAACATTCAACTGTTTTGTTCCACAAAAATGACAATGTTATATTATTCAGCCTAACCTTACATCAATCTATTTTTCATCATTAATATATTTTGTCCAATCTTATAATCAAATTGAATAGAGTTACTGGTCTCTTGGGATTTTGAAGGAGGGCTATAAAAGGCAGGTTTTGATTTTGGTTGTGGTAGATAAAAATCCAAGTTTTGGAGGTTAGTTTTATTAGCACCTCTAATAGGGTCATTAGACAGAAAGCAAATGTCATTACCAAGCATGCGGATTTGAACAAGGAATAGAAAGACAGGAAAAATAGAATAATGAAATATTTCTGTATAGGGCAGGTCTGACTCTTTCCCTCTTAATTCTCCCTAGCCTCCCCACAGCCTGCACACAACACTGTCTTTGGTGGGCACAACGAAACCAGTCGACTACTAAGTTGGATGGCATCAGCCTTTCCAAAGCACAAATCCAGTAAGGACCTAAGCTACTCAAGAAACTATACATTTGTTTACTGTATATGCTTTTAACTGTTCCCAGATAAAACCTCCATTTGTCAATGACCCAGCAGGGAGTAAATGAAAATGCTTATTCAGACCCCTCAGCAGAGAGAGCTCCCTTAATCCGCTCACTGATGAGATAACGCTGTAGGATTACAATAATCAACTTGCAGTATGTCCTCTATTAGTGCTTAAAACTATAGCAGTTCATAAGCACTAGGAGATGTTTCTTAATTTACATAATATAGTGACAGACTTTCACCCTTCTGAGACCATCCATTATCTCCCTATCCCTTCCTTGAAGTATTTCATGGATACAATTATATTGAGGACCATTTAACAATCACATTCTAAATGCCTGAACTTAAAAGTATGTATATATATACAGATATATATACACACACACACACACACACACACACATATATATATATATATATACACACACACACACACACACACACACACATACATATATTTGTGGGTGGAAGGGTATATAAATAAGTGATATATATATATATATATATATATATATATATATGTATGTATATATCAGTGTGTATGTGTGTGTGTATGGCCCATTACTTATTTAAATCACCAAATTATAAACATATCTAGATATTAACAGTGACATTAAGCTTCTCAGCTCCCTCTCAGAGTGAGAATTACAATGAAGTGTCTGTGAGCCTGGTATGTAAATAGGGAAAGTAATAATGCACAGACTCTTCTTAAAATACTTTCTATATCACTATTAGTTTATGCGGTGACATTTTAAAGTTATTTCCCTCTACATCCTTTCCTAGTTAGCCAACGTAATGCCCACTGACAAAGAGAGAAGGCACTTTCTGATACACATTTTTTTTAAGTTGGTTAAAATTCATGTTATGAAATTGCAAAAGTTTAGATAATTCATTCAAACTTGGCTTTTTTCCATGCACTTTTCTAAAGAAAATTTAAAGTGTCAAAAATACATATCTTGTGCTCATTATTAAATGCTAAATACCACAGTGTTTTGAGCTGCCTCGTGGCCATTGTAAAGAAAACAGGTGTTCTGATAGATTATAAAGTGTGAGTCAGATGATGTGTAGGACAGAATTTTAATGAAGCTGCAAGCACAGAACTCTGACTGGCCTCTTGAATATGATGCTAAAACCCTGAAAGTAGTTTTAAAGACAAAATAGCAGGAACACAACTCAGAAAGCATTCATTAATAATCAACAAGTAAATGGGATGTGGAAAATCATTACATTGAGGTGCCTTAGCATTTCAATGCAATTTAATATAGCATTAGCCTAAGGAGAAGGTAGGTATAATTTGAAAGGACATCCAAGTCTTTGTGAATATGCAAATATACAAAGAATGTGTCTTAATCACCACATTAAGTTACTAGTCAAGACCACAAGCATGCAAAAACCACAGTTCTACATACAGAGATGCCACTGGAGATGGAAAAAAGGCTCAGGAGTGTGGCATCAAGGAATAATGATCAATTAATTAGGTCCCTATATAGAGATCTTTTGTGAAACCATACTTTTCTACCTTTTGTTTTTCATTAAAATGTCTAGAAAAGAGATGTAAGAGAAAAGGTACTTGGAATTTTAGGTGTGTGATGGAATTTCCAAAGAAAGAACTAGTCTACAAATAGGCAGCTCTTACATTGTGGGGAAGGAAAGACCTTGCATTAAGTTAGTGATATCTTACTAACTATGAATTTGTTATCTAGTTGCTTTTACAGAAGTCTAGATCATATCTGGTTTTTACTAACATTTTTCTCTCTACATGTCCCCCTGCCTTTAGAGATGGTTATATATAATTTATATCAATAATTTAGATACAAATATTAGCATTTATGTTTGCTGGCACTCATATGCAGTCATTATCAAGAACAATTTTTGATTAAAAAAACACTGAGTCTTTAGGCTAATATTGTAGCTATTTCAGAGCAAAGGTTATTAGAAGTTTCATCAAAAGAACAGAACTTTCACATGAATGAAATTTCCTTTGGCTAAATAAACATAATTAATAAAAAAACTGGAAATGAACTTGCCCCACATATTTATAGTGTAAACTAAACATTTTCCTATTATTTCTTCATCTACCCTTTTCAGTTGACTTTAGGCTCTTTGAGGGCAGGGCTCTGAAGACTTCTATCCTGGTGTTTCCAGCATTTAGCAGACTGCCTGGCTCCAAAGCCAGTGGAAATATCCCATTGAGATTTTTTTTTTTTATGAATAAAAGAGCTAAATGTTTATACATGATATAGAACTCTGAAATAAAACTATTAAGACTAAATGAAAAGGCAATTTACAAATGGTTTCTAAACTATATGTCTTCTGACTTAAAAATTATATAATCTAGGAATAAAACAATGTTGTACTTAACCTCTAAGATCCCCTGTGACATAAATAATGCTAGTTTCCCATTATTTGTGTTACAGAGATACTTCACATATACTTTACTTGTAGTCTACATCTTGCAGATGGTTGAAAAATTATACTTTTGCTAGGTCTGTTTATATGCACGTAGTCTGAAGTGAATATGGGTATTGTTTAAGGCTCAAGTGCACTTTGCCAATGACGTATTACCTATCAGATTAAAAGGGAACTCATGTGAATGAGAGTCAAAATAACTATACAACTCTTACTACCAATATTTACCTTCAAGAACTTGCTAGACTAGTGTTCCTTACCATTTCCTTGGAGTTATTTTCATTTATACCTCTGTATCTATTGTTCCTGTTGTAGGAAATGCGCTTGCTCTGGCTTGATACCTATTTATGGTTTCCCTGTCAGTCACTCAAGCCCTATACTTTCTCTGAGAAGCCTTCCCTAATCTTCTAATGGGATGTCTCATTTCTCTGGATATTTCTAGTACTTATGTTCTAACAATCACTTGCCACTTATTTAATGACTATTACCATTATTTATTTTTATAGGAATCCTAGTAGTTCTAACAAAATTTCAACCCCTGAAGACATTGTTGCATGTCCCTCTGGGATGAACAAGGTTCCTATTAGTGTTGCTATTGAAATTCATATGTCAATAGAGGGTTTAAGAAGCACCAACCGTAATTAATATTGCTATATGATACATAGGAAAGATGTGAGGAAAGTAGATCCCAACAGTTCTCATCACAAGGAGAGATTTTTTTTTCTTTTCTTTTTATTGTATCTCTATGAGATGGTGGTGTTAACTAAACCTACTGTGGTAATCATTTCACAACATATGTAAAAGCAAACTATCATGCTGTGCACATTAAACTTACACAGTCACATATGTCAATTCTTTCTCAATGAAGATGGAAAAAAAAAGCACTGATCCATTTATTGCCTTATTTTCCTGACAATTCCTCCAAGAAGTGGATGTGGCCACTCCTAATTGGCTGTTCGTTTCAAGGTCTTCTCTATGAGATGGTTGTCTCCTTGAGGATAGGGTAGAAATAGTGTGTTTATTTATCTCCTGTACTTTGAATAATACCTACTCAACATGGGTTGATACTTAATGACACCTTCTGGAATGAATAAAAGGGAATATTAAGATTTAGTATGCTGAAATGTCACACGGCTAGTGAGTTGAAGAGCAGGAAGAAACCTCATCTGCATGCCTCCTAGTGACATAGTCTTAGGTACATAGTACTACAGCCAAAAGAACAGGTAATCTGGACATTTAAAGAAACAGCTAAGAGAGTAGATGATTAAAGAGGAGACAATACTTAGATGCCTTATATTTCTTCCTTCCCAGAGAACTATAGCATCAATTTGACCACGGTGAGACCCAGGAGAACAGAGTCTTAGTCAGCAGGATGATGACTGTCGGCCAACTCAATAGAAAAGCTAACAATAGGATGTCAGTAAAGGCTAAACTGCTTTTCCTCCCATAGAAGTGGCTCCTGAATGTCTAGGGTGAGATATTTTGAGAAACAGGAAAGCTTCTGCTGAATGGATATGGAGGAATCACAGAACATCACTGACTACCCTAGGCTAAGAATAAGTGCACTTCATTACAGCAGATAAAAAAATGTGTGTTCGGTTCATCCAGTCAAGCACACCTGCTCTAAAATGGCCATTCCAGGGGATTCTGAAAGTGTCATGATATCAAAGATACAGCACAACATGCCAAAACAAAAATTTAGAAACATAAGTAATGAGGTTTCACAGAGTATCTACATAGTTAAGTGTTTCCTACCAAACAGGCTCATAAGGCTTATCTATGTCTACTATAAAAGAGCACTTTAACTTCTGGGAAGCAAGCTTCACTTTCATTACCCCAGGTTTAGCTTATATTGCTGTTTACTTTCCTTTCACTGAATTTTACTCTATTATTAAAATAATATTCTACATTTTATTACCCCTGAACATCTCAAAGTAAAACATATTTTAGCACCCAAATAGGTATGGGCATACTTTAAGAGGTATTTTCAGAAACTCTCAGAATTCATGGGTCATGTAAGTGACATGTTACTAAGGAAGATAAAATAGAACTCAAAGTAAACCATTATTCCTTGCTTTCTATCCAATTAAATTAAAGCCAACAAATGGCCTAAACCCCAGTGGAATGAGAGTTACAGATTTTGTCTCATGTCTATGAAAAATGAGACTTTGGGGAAACCTTTGTGTTTCAACTCTTCCACAATAAAATCATATCTTCAAACCAGTTACACCTAGTCCCATTTTCTTTCACAATCCAATCCCCTATCAATTCTTTATTTGTGTCCTAATCAATTATAATTTAAGAGCACTGACAACTAGAAGTGTTGTGTAGTTGCTCTTACCATCCTAGCTTCAGTGTAAGGTACAGCACTGCAACTTATCCATTTAAAAATTATAAAAGGGGAAAAATACAAGAAAACTACTTCATAAAAATAGACACCAGAAAAGCTCAGGCACAGGAAGAATTAAATTGATTTTCCTAGAGTTCCATAGGTAATTCTGACATTGGTGTCACTAGAGAGCAATGGATAAACTATATTTTAAAAATAATTTTGTAATAAATCTCAGCCCTCTTCTAAACCTAAGAGCTATAGTTAGGAGGCTAAATATACTGCCAAAGAAACATCAGGAAAAGGAAAACAAACATATTCAAAAGATGTTATTCCTTTCTGCTTATTTAGAGGAACTAATAGTGCTCATGCTGTAAATCCATTACAGCCAGTGATTTCAGTGTGTCCCTGGAAGTGTAGGGATTGTAATCTGTATAAATTAATATAAAGATGCTTATTAAGCACCATCATGTATCTTAGCATCTGGTGTTAGGGTATTCATTTTAACTGAACTATTTTGAAATGGTGCTGATGTAACTCAGAATTTAAATAAGCAAGATTTAGAGTTGCCAAAATAGCTATGTGGGCCATGCCAAAATTGTTTTTAGCAACAAACACCTATATCTCAGTTTATATCAGAGATCTCTTGTTGGATACATGCACCATCTGAACACACAAGTATGTGCACTCTCAAGGGCATTTCCTGT